>NW_008359443.1:2084883-2122775 GCF_000622305.1 Nannospalax galili
CATATGAATATACATATAAACTATGTATATACTAAAATATACTAAATATACATATAAACATGTATGTATGTGTGTCATATAAAATAAACTATATGGTAAAATATTCATTGTAAATATGTATAACTAATACTGTATAAATACATATAACCTATTTATAAAATATAATATACAGTTACATGATCTATATTATCCGTGTACATGTGTCTTGTAAGGGAATGCTTGCAGGCTGAATGTTTCTTGACCACAGAGAGCAAATCCATCATCTGTTATGTCCTAACGCTGAAAGCCAGGTTTCCTCCTGCCTATGAGCATCCCTCCGCTTTCACAATTCTTGATGAATTTCATGTAGTCATAAAGCCATCTCCCTAAAGGTCTTCTAGTGGGTCTGGAAGGTAAACAAGCTCCCTTCCAGCACAAGTTTCAAGCAGTCGGTGGTTAGGCTGAGCCAACAGGATGTAAAAAACGGTTCAGAAGTGGAAACTTCAACTTGAAAACAGTTGGGATTTTCTGATCTTAACTGAAATGTTTTTTTTTAGAAACTGAATTTCGTCAAACCTGTTTGTGTAAATGGGGAGTGAGCCATAGGCGCCCAAGAGCTTTTGATTCCTCCTGCTGCTAAACATGCTGTGAGAAAGAAAGTTCAGGAAGCTGGGTGAATTATTTTGGGCCATGACAAATTCCTTCAGGGAAAGTTTTCTAATTGGTCCCTTTGCAGCATGAAGGACTGATCTGTGAGGAATTTGCCACCAGGTAAAGGGGTAGCATCCTCACACATAGTAGTAAAGACTAGGAAAAGTCTGATCTGGCGGGGACTAAAACACTTGGCAATAGCTGCATTCCGTGGGTAAAGAGGAAAGAGCGAGTTCAAGCAAGGCACAAGAAAGGGAAAAGCAAGAGATTAGATTCCTGCAGTGTGTGGGAGACACAGAAACAAGCCTCCACAATCCCAGGGAACAGTTCATTACATCACACTGGCAGCTGCGTGGGGCTTAAGATGCCCTTGGTGGTGTTTCTGCGAACCAGGTACCTCCCAGATCGACTATGTGGAAAGCATTCCTCAGAGTTAGGGCACAGTATAGACTACTCTATCCAACTCACAGCTGACGATTTCCCTAGAGGCAAATGAGCCGTAGGTAGACAAACACCAAGGACTCACAAGAAAAACTGTGTTTGTGGAAAATGAGGAATTCGAACACAGCCAGTAGGCGAAGCTGGCCAGTCACACGATAATTCAGAGACCGACCGCAGTTGAAAACAGTCTCCTGGGAGGGTGCAGTTTCATCATGATTCACTCAGGGAAGGAAAACAAGAAGCCAAAATCATGGTGAGATTGTTTTCCTCAAACGGGAATTGCTATAAATACAGATGCAATGGGACAGAGGGAACAGGGAATGGAACAGCAAGGCTACCTGCAGCGTAAGATGCAGGCTTCTACCTGAAGTGCCAGTCCATCAAGTCTGCCTGCAGCGTAAGATGCAGGCTTCGACCTGAAGTGCCGGCCCATCAAGGTCATCTCAGAAGACCTGGATCTTGCATTCTACAATAATTTTATTTTGCTTAGATTCCTCTCTGATAACAATACCTTTTTGATCTGTAGAATTTTTCTGGGGTGGAATGAAATCTGGGGATGTTAGAAGCAGCCACCCTGCAGAGTCCTGAAGGTGGGGACGCCGGCCACACCATAAGTCAGTCACCTGCTGTCCATATCATGCACAGTCCCTTCCCCTTAAGTGTAGGTAAAGCACTGTCCCACCCATGGCTGGCTTCCACATAACTGTGGGAAAGGTCATGGGAGGTCCATCCAGGGTTCACTGTATGTTTTTAAGACTTAGTCTTAGCTGATTGAAATGAGATGCTGCTTGGGGGGTTGCCGAAGTAAACAGCCATGTTAAAGACATGACAAAGAATTACAGGTAACTCTATTAACTGCAGGCAACGCTAGGACCCAAGCTTTAACTGCAGTCACAAAAAAGCTAGGACACCAAATCAGAGCCACAGGGAGGTGAGTTCTACGAACAACCTGAATGAACTTGGAAGTGCGCTCTTCCCCAAACTCCAGATGAGAACACATCTGGCCTGTGGTCTTGTGAAACCTGGAACAGAGGACGCACCTGAGGAGCCATGCCTGATCCCCTGACCCATGGGAACTGAAATAGTATGTTAAAAAGGCATGAAGCTTGAGGTCAGAGAACTTCTAACAAGGAGCCAGGAAGTGGCCTAGAGGTCTGGTATCCACCTGTCTTAGCTACTCTTCTCGAAGTTGTGATAAAACACTTGACAGAAGTAACTTTAAGAAGAAAAGGTTTATTTTAGCTCATGGTTTGAGGGTTCAGTCCATCACGGAAGGGAAGGCACAATGTCAGGAGCGTGGAGCAGCTGTCACATTGAGTCCCCTGTCAGGAAGCAGACAAAGGTGCATGGTGGTGCTCAGCTCACTTTTTCCTTTTTACTTCACTCCAGGACCCCAGTTTACCCCCAGTTAAACCTCTCTGGAGACACCTTCAAGGACACCCAAAGACTGTCTCCCAGTCATTCCAAACTCAGCTGAACTGACAATTATCCATCACAACATCGCTGCTGTTGACTCTCATTCTGGCTTCCCTGCTGGTCGCTGCCACAGCACATCTGACAAATTTTTGTCACCACTGAGTTATTCTTATTTTTCCTGTGGTAAAACCCAGTTATGTTTTCAGTGTAGCCCTTCACAATGTCCTAAAGTGGGAAATGTGTTCCTTTCCTTTTGATAGAACCTTCTAGAAAGGACATACAGAGCTCCTCCCAACTACCCCTCAATTACCCTACCCCCTCCCTCCATAGTTTTTCTGAATATCTTTTTTTTGTTAAATGTTTCCTGTCTCTGCATCCTGTTTCTCAGAATTTACCTGTATTCATGCACTGAATGACCTGCCCCAGTAGCATTAATATGTTGTATGTGCATATGCAATTATAGTAGGGTTTTTACATTTATTTATTTATCCATTTATTAGGAGGTGAGCAAGTGCATCCCGTGGCCTGGGTGTGGCAGTCAGAGAACAAATTGTGGAAGTCTGTTCACTCTTTCCATCCCTGTCCAGACAACAGGCATTCTGGGCAACACAAACACCGTGTTCAGCGATACCAGACACAGCTTCCCCGGAGTTTCTCGGTCTGCTCCAAGGTGCGCTGGTGTCCATGCCAAGCAGCCGTCGTGTTTCTTCCAGACTTCACAATAGCAGCATCTGTGTAGTACCAGGCAAGTACCAGACTTCCCTTCTCCTGCCCTGATGAGGGGCAAGACGGACAGTGTGCCCTTATCACATCACATCATCACATCAGATCACATCAGATCACATCAGATCACATCACATCACATCACATCACATCAGATCACATCACATCACATCATCACATCACATCACATCTCACATCACATCACATCACATCAGATCACATCACATCACATCAGATCACATCAGATCAGATCACATCAGATCAGATCAGATCACATCACATCACATCACATCACATCAGATCAGATCACATCACATCACATCACATCAGCACACAACATCACATCACATCACATCAGATCACATCAGATCAGATCACATCAGATCAGATCAGCTCACATCACATCACATCACATCACATCACGTCACATCACATCACATCATCACATCACATCATCACATCAGATCACATCAGATCACATCAGATCACATCAGATCACATCAGATCACATCAGATCACATCAGATCACATCAGATCACATCAGATCACATCAGATCACATCAGATCACATCAGATCACATCAGATCACATCAGATCACATCAGATCACATCAGATCACATCAGATCACATCAGATCACATCAGATCACATCAGATCACATCAGATCACATCAGATCACATCAGATCACATCAGATCACATCAGATCACATCAGATCACATCAGATCACATCAGATCACATCAGATCACATCAGATCACATCAGATCACATCAGATCACATCAGATCACATCAGATCACATCAGATCACATCAGATCACATCAGATCACATCAGATCACATCAGATCACATCAGATCACATCAGATCACATCAGATCACATCAGATCACATCAGATCACATCAGATCACATCAGATCACATCAGATCACATCAGATCACATCAGATCACATCAGATCACATCAGATCACATCAGATCACATCAGATCACATCAGATCACATCAGATCACATCAGATCACATCAGATCACATCAGATCACATCAGATCACATCAGATCACATCAGATCACATCAGATCACATCAGATCACATCAGATCACATCAGATCACATCAGATCACATCAGATCACATCAGATCACATCAC
This sequence comes from Nannospalax galili, assembly GCF_000622305.1. Classification (NCBI taxonomy): domain Eukaryota; kingdom Metazoa; phylum Chordata; class Mammalia; order Rodentia; family Spalacidae; genus Nannospalax; species Nannospalax galili. The sequence goes on from NW_008359443.1 coordinate 2,089,238, forward strand.
ATCACATCATCACATCACATCATCACATCAGATCACATCACATCACATCACATCAGATCACATCATCACATCACATCACATCAGATCACATCATCACATCAGATCACATCAGATCACATCACATCACATCATCACATCACATCATATCATCACATCATCACATCACATCATCACATCATCACATCATCACATCACATCATCACATCAGATCACATCACATCATCACATCACATCACATCACATCATCACATCACATCACATCAGATCACATCAGATCACATCAGATCAGATCACATCACACCACATCACATCATCACATCACATCACATCACATCACATCATCACATCACATATCATCACATCACATCATCACATCACATCACATCACATCACATCATCACATCACATCACATCACATCACATCACATCACATCACATCATCACATCACATCACATCAGATCACATCATCACATCAGATCACATCAGATCACATCATCACATCAGATCACATCAGATCACATCAGATCACATCAGATCACATCAGATCACATCAGATCACATCAGATCAGATCACATCACATCACATCACATCACATCACATCATCACATCACATCCATCATACCATACCATACCATACCATACCATACCATACCAGCCTCACATCAGATCACATCAGATCACATCAGATCACATCAGATCAGATCAGATCACATCACATCACATCACATCACATCACATCACATCACATCACACGGCAGCAGGCTTCCGGGTGAAGGGAGTCCACACCGCAGCAGGCTTCCAGGAGAAGGGAGTCCACACCGCAGCAGGCTTCCAGGGGACGGATGTTCACATCGCAGCAGGCTTCAGTGGACGGGTGTTCACACCGCAGCAGGCTTGGGGAGGGGGGTGGGGAAGGGAGTCCATACCGCAGCAGGCTTCGGGGGACAGGAGTCCACACTGCAGCAAGCTTCCAGGGAAAGGGAGTTCACACCACAGCAGGCTTGCGGGGGAAGGGTGTCCACACTGCAGCAGGCTCTCTGCTCCCTTCCACAAGGCAGACTCAAAGAAGAGCGTGCGCAGGGGACTGAGAGAAGCAGTCCACACATCGTCCACACTGTGCGCCATCTTGTCTTGGTCTCCAAAGCCTGTGCAACCCTGTCCGCCTGCCTGTGCTGCTCTGCCCTTCCCATTTGCTGTGTGTGTTGAGGTGGGGACACAAGGGAACGCCCGCCTTAACTGGCTTCAGGGTGCTTTTGGTGGCCACCTGCAACACTCCTGAGAGCTGCGATAATCAGATTTAACACCCTTCTCAGGAACTGTCAGACTTGTCAGCCTCCTCTTCCCAACCCCTAAGCTTGTGTGTTAGCCCCTTCTCTATAGAGCCTAGTGCAGTGTCTGGGATCACAGAGATGGTTTATAGATGGGAAAACAGCTAATGGCCAAATAGGGAACAACAGCTTAATCTCTTGACACCAAAAATAAGGACAGAAAATGAGACAGACTCCACAAGGTTAGGAGTTGGAAAAAAAAAAGGTGGTTTTATTAGGTGTTTCTCATTAAGAGCAATCCACAGGCCGGCCGGCCATCCTGTCCCACATAATTAATGGGAGCAAAGTCATTTTACGACATTTTCCAAAAGGGTGTCTGTGAAAACCAGTCAGTCCAGGGCAGCAGGCCAGGCTTTCTGGCCAGTAGTTGCGGGTGAGAGAGAGTTATTAAGTAGTGATGTGAGGGGGTTTTGCTTTCAGGCAGTTTCTGATTTTTTAAAGTACATTGCACACATTTCTTTATCGTATTTACAATTTTATGCTGGTAAGACCTAATTTCCCCTTCTATTTGATTTCCTGTAGCAGGTTATCATTTCTAACTATTAAAAAAACAGTATGATTTGATTCCTTTTGTGTCTTATGTCATCTATTTTAAGCAAACTGTCTTAGTAAAATACAAGTAAATAATTTTTAATGTCTCCAAGCAAGAAATTTCCTCCACCTTCTTTGTTGCTAAGCCTTCACCACACTTGTGAAACGAGAGCCATGGGAGGCATCAGGACCCAGCCAGCTGAGCAGGACTGTGGGGACTGCCAGTAGGGACCTCTCCACCTCACCTCCTCACACCGCCCATGGACCCAGGGCCTCCACCTGTGGCATCATCTTTCTTACCCACAGGCATGCGTGAGACAGCAGACAGCAGCAGTCTTTTCCAGCTAGGATGGTCGCTACCCCCTCCCCTGTACCAGACTGTCAGGTCCCCTCTGCCAGAGTCTAAACCTTAAACCTACCACACCTGATTCAGTCTGGCTTCTGGAGAATCCTGCAATTCAACTTTGCTCTAACTGTGCTTAAACCATCTGATTTAAATTTGTTGTGATTCTCTTCCTCTTTAAATGAACCCATTTCTTACTGCCCTACACATCTGTCATGTGGAGTTGGAGCACCATTGCTGTGGGCCCCACTTACTCTTGGGGGACACCAAGAAAGAGGTTTAAAGGCTTGGATGTGTCAGGAGTTTCCTGCAGGTCCTCACATTCACCAGACATGGAGCTCCTTCCGGTTCCTTCCAAGCACACATCCACCTTGGCCCTTTGCAACAGCTGTTTCTTCTGCCCAGATGCATCCCTTAGATATCTTCATAGTGAATCCTGCCGCCTCCCTCAGGTTTTTGCCAGTGCCACCCTGATTGGCAATTCACTCTGTGCCCTTGCGCGCATCCTGGGCCACGGCGTTCTGCTTTATTCTAAATCTCTCTCTCCATCTCCCAAAAAGTGCTAGCTATTTTACTTGCACTATGAGCCCCTTCTATGCTTTAGAGCACTGTATATATTTATCCATTTAAAAGTATCTCTTCTGCTCACTGTGGTGGCACACACCTTTAATCCCAGCACTGGGGAGGCAGCGGCAGGCAGATCTCTGTGTGCTGAAGCCTAGCCTGGTCTACATAGTGAGTTCCGGGCCAGCTGGGGCTACAGAGAGACCCTGTCTCAAAAAGACAGAAGAAAGAAAGGAAAAAAGGAAGGGAGGGAGGGAGGGAGGAAGGGAACAAAAGATATTCTCTTTTATAAGCAAATAGACTGGAGAAGTCAAACCAATAGAAAAGCTGTCTACCGTCTTCAAAAAACAGGAGAGACAGACAGAAAGTACCTCTGCCATCATTTCTGTAGATTTGGTGTGTGGAAGGTGCTTAACATTTGGGAACTGAGAAGACAATGAAGAAAATGAGATTAGTTAAACAGTCATCTAAAGGAAGAACATTCCAGAGAGAGGAAACAGCTGGTGTGAAGACACTGGGGCAGGCAGGGGCCAGAGGTGGCTGTTACTGGGCTAACGGAGCCACCTAGGGAGAAGGTGGAAAAAAAGAGCTCAGAGAAAAGGGACTGTGGGATGTGAGGAGCCATGAGGCCACTGCGCAGAACAGGATTTCGCTCTCAGGAGGACAGAAAGACAGTAGATTTTGAGCTGAGGAGTGAAGTGATTTACGTTAGGATTTCCAGATGCAATTCTGCCTGCTGCGTTGACCAGACTGAAGAGAACAGGACCAAGGCTCTAGTGCAGAATTCCAGGCGAGAGGGGTGGGGGCTTGGACCATGTCGGGAGCAGTGAAGGTGGCAGGACTGACTGGATGTGGGTGTAAGGATGCTCCAGGCAAGGGACGGACTTCCTGAGGTAGGAATAAGAGGTGAGAGAGAAATTCCAGGATAACTACAAAGTTTGGGTCTGAACGCTGCCTGGATGCAGGTGGGATAAGTTGGAAGTCATTGTTTACTTTAGGAAAAATATCAACAATGCAGTAGACAAAAAATAGTGGCCCAGTATATGATGAAACCACTTGGCTTGGGATTAGCTCAGGTGGTAGAGTTTGCCTAGCATGCATGAGGCCCTGGGTTTGATCCCCAGCACCACACACCTATAATCTCAGCATGGGGGAGCTCGAGGCAGGACCTGGTGTTCAAAATCATCCTTAGCCACACAGTAAGTTTCAGGCCAACCTGGAGTGTATTAGACTTGGTCTCAAAACATAAAGCAAATAAAAAATGCATACGCTTTAAAAAATGACTTATTCTATCCATTTTCCCCACCATGCCTACACAGTCTCAGATGGTCTGTATGGAAAGCCACCTGGGGTCTTTCTAGTTGCTAGAGAAAAGAAAGTTGTTGTAGGATACTTTTAAAATGAATGAAAATCAGTTACGTTTGTGTTCGAGGAAAGGGGACTAGCAATGCCCACCAGCTCTGAATTTCCTAGGCTCATGAGTGCTGGGTCACTGGGTAAAGCAAGGTCTACCTGACTGGGTGCAGGTTCCATCTCACCTTCTCTCAGACGTGCTCTGTGTCGAGAAAATTGCTTATTTGGTCTCCACGTTCCCACCTATAGACCAAGGGAGGATAGGCTGAGTTACATTCATGCTTCGAGGTCCTTTCAGGAAGACGGTCTGGAATGTCAAGTTCTTGTTAGGCTTGAAGAAGCAGGTAGCTGGCCTCCTTCTATGGAGCCAGCTGGACACGATGGATTTAATGAGTGACCAAGGCAGTGCATCATTTAAAAGGCAAGGAGATCAGAGAGCCCACAGCAATAAATGTATGATGGCCCAGGGAAATTGGAAAGGTGACACTGAGGGCACTGGGCTGAGCTTCCATCTCCCCATGGGCCAGCCGGTTTCCTGATTTGTGACATGGCTGGCAGAGCTCACTTAACTCCTGGCTGCTTGACCTTGGGGCAGGTGGGCTGAGCTGGAGTCCTTCCATTGGCTCAGGGCTCCTTGTCAGGACCATGAATTTCCCAGGGTGGTGACAGGATGCTAGGTCAGCACAAGACCCTTCCTGACATGACCCTAGGCCGGCAGAGGGCAACCAGCCCACTGCTAAACATCACCCCGGCCTGCTGCCTGCTGACTCTGGAGCAGGAGGGATTCAGTTCCTTGCCTCACACTTTCCATGGCTTCCCTGGCCAAGCTCTTGAGCTGGGGAAAACAACTCAGCTAATTGCTTTGAAGGACTATCTCACATTCCCTGCTCACTTAGGGCAGGCAGTTCAAAGGTCAAGACCACAAGTTCTCTACCTTTTAATGTGGTCCTAGTCATATTCCTGAAAGGTCTCTCCAACAAACAGAAAGCAGGGCAGACGTCAACCACCTCTCCTCCTGACAAGAAGGTCAGTGCTTCAGTGGAACTGTGGCTGAGCCCAGGAATTGCTGAAGGCAAAGCATGATGGTTAGCACACGGTCCCCCACATGTTTTCCACGTGCTCACCTTCATGTTGGCCGCAATAGAAATTGCTAACACTCTAACACTTGGTACCTAAGAGTGAGGGATGTTATGGTCTAAACTCTCAAGAACATGACAGAGGATGCCACGGAAAGATACCTAGGCTGGAGGTCCTGGGAAATGGTTCTTACTCTCTACGTGCATCAGCTACTTTTCTTGTCGCTGTGGTAACATTCCTGGTGAAAGCAGTTTGCTGAAGGAAGAGCTTGTTTTGGTTCACAGCTGAAGGATACAGTCTGTCATAGATGGGAAGACTTGGTGACATGAGCTCGAGGCAGCTGGTCGCATTGTGTCTGCAGTCAGGAAGCAGAGAGAGATGAACACTGGCGCTGGGCTCATTCCCTCCTTTTTGTTTGGTCCAGATCCCAGGCTGTGGAGTGCTGCCACCCACATTTAGCATGGGTCTTCCCGCTTCAGTTAACCTTATCTAGGAATTCCCTCACTGACTACTCCAGAGGTCTGTTTCTACAATGACTCAAGATCCCACCAAATGAACCATCAGGACTAACCGTCACCACGCTTAATCGCTTTGCTGCTCTAGGTAAGTGATTTGACCACTCTAAGATTCATGTCTGTCTCTGTAAAATGTAAAACACGTGTGTGACCTGCAAGATTGTGGGAAAGTCTGTGAGATCCAGCTTAAGCAGGCTCTCCTCGATGGAAGATACTATCATATGCATGCTGCTCTGCCTAGAGGTGGCCCTTAAAAGTCAGCGCTGAACGTAGTTGACACTGAGCTGGGTACGGAGACACCCCAGAAACACTGATGCTCTGTGCTGTGCTTGCCAGCTTCTGTTGAAATGTGAAGAGCTACTCTCTTCTTCTGCAAGGTCACTCATTGTACCACTCATCCCACCTTGACACTCAGCCACAATATCCATTGCCTGCTCCCCAGAGGCAATGGAGTCACTGAACACCTATTTTTAGAGCCTACCAAGCCCACTGAGGGATCTTGCCACCTGACTGTGCTCCCTGGCGTGTCCCTCTGCCCAACACAACTTGCACTTCTGTTCTGCCAAGTGTAGCTCTCACCCTTCGACAAGGTTTTTTCATCCCAACTTTCTGAAAATTCTTCCTGTAATGAAAAGTCCTCTAGATATAATGAGAAGACAGCATCCCTAGAGAAAGAAGAAAAACAAAGCAGGCATTGCTGTTAGAAGAGGCCATTTAACCAGCACCAGGCGTGATGCTGAGGTGGAACTGTAGGAGGAGCTGATGATTTTGTCCCCTGGATTGCGGTCACCACTCCAAGCTCTCCTTGCTGCATAAATGGAGGATGACTTTAATGGCAAAGACTCTTTGTAGCAAGCCTTTTCAAATTGAAATGTTTCATAACTTTTCAAGCCAAATTAATCATATGCTCTGAGAACACTTAGAACTATGTACGCCTAAGAAAACAATCATCGTCAGTCCTACCATGATTTGGAATCCTGATGTAACTAACTCTTACAAGCTAAGCCGAATGCATAGCTCTAATCGTATACCACGTTCTCTACTTGTGACTCATGTATGCCCCGACTCACAGCAGTATATGTGTGTGTGAGATGTGACAGTGTTACAAACAGCATCTCCCCTCACAAATGTTGTGAGCAACATGGCCGCCTAGGTGGATGATGTCTGTGTGAGCTGCTCTGAGTCAGTAGGGTCAGAAGTTTTACAAACTTCTTCCTTTGTAAAACTGTTATTAGAGCTCATTCGTGTCTTTCTGAGACCTACTGGATATGCTGTTACATGAAGAAGGAGAGACCTTCGTTAGGGAGTGGAGACAGCAAGACAGAGCAGATGGACAGACTAGACTAGAGATCAGTTCCGACAGAACAGTCTGAGAGGAATCACACCACCTCAGAACAAGAAAGGACCCACTCTTGATTAAGCTACTTCAAGAGTGAAGTCTCTCACTAATGCAGCACTAGCATACAACTGCCCAGGATGCATCTGCTTTCCTCCAGCAGGGGACTTAGAGGCCTTCCTGCTGAGGAAAAGTCTATCAAACCATGAAAAAGCCTCTTCCTTTCTGCCAAAGCCAAGTTTATACAGCTCTTGCTCCCATGAACTATTCTGGTCTGGTTTGGCCTGGAACACTTACAGTGGGCCAAGTCCTCTACTCAAAGATCGGCAGTGATGGGGGCGGTGCCTGGGGATTTGTGACTGACTGGGGGAAGCTGACTCTTAGACCCACACCATATCTGAAAAGAACGACCATCTGCAAATCAAAATATTTTCCCTTTGGGTTGGTTATATAAAGAGTCAGGACATACACATAAAATAACAGTTCATAAACTTCTGAAAATATGTTGGAAAAATTCCTTTACAATGAGCCTTGCTTTCTCTGGAGTCTGCATGTGGGCACAAACATCTTTATAGTCAGTTTGTTTTGACTACAGGGTTAATAGTTCCATGGGAGGGAAAAGCACTCTCACTTAAAAACTAATCATTATAATTATATTACAATCAAGCTCTGAGTATTTGCTCTGAGATTTTCAAAGTTATGAACAATGAAATTGTTTTGTGGACCAGGAGATCCTGAGGCTTTGTGTTTCCTTTTCTTGATTAAGTCAAGGTTATTTTGACCCACTCAGTTGACTTTCAGGCATTAGGAGTTTATAAGAATACTTCTGCATGAGTCCCCAAAAGATGACAGTTTAAACTGTGGGGGGTATTCATTTGTCACTCATGGGAAGAACAGAGACGTCATCAACACCCTAGAAGACAGGCTACAACCTCCACCTCTCCACAGTGTTGTAACATCCCCTTCCACCTGTCGGTGTACAGTCTGTAACCCACGGTCTCACATAGTTTCCAACCAACATCCTTATTCTGTGAGACTCTGACCACCTGGGATTATCTTCTATCCTGTAGCGCATTGGGAGACTTATAGGCTGGTGGCCTTTAGGTCGGGTGCTCATTCCTGAAAACAGAGACACAGTGGTCAAAATCTGGCTAACAGAGTTACAGGATCAAAATATAGCTCTTGAAAGCCTGGTTTCCTGGAAGGGGCTGGCCATGGGCTTTCCCAGGTCTCGGCGGAGTTGAGCCTGCATGCCTGCAGTGTCAGCAAACGCCTTTACTGTCTGTCCTAGTTTGTTCTTCATTGCTGTGACAAAGCACTCTGACCGCTACCAACTTGGGGAGGAAAGGGTTTATTTATCTTACATCTCCCGGGTCACAGTTCATCAGGGAACTACAGGTAGGAACTCAGGGCAGGAACCTGGAAGCAGGAGCTGGAGCACAGGCCATGGAGGAATGCTGCTTACAGGCTTGCTCACTTGGCCCCTGTTCAGCCTGCTTTCTTATGCAACACAGGCCCACCTGCCCAGGGGTGGCACCACCCACAGTGGGCTGGGCCCTCCCACGTCACTCATCAAGAAGATGCCCCTCAGACATGGCCACAGGCCAGTCCAATAGAGGCAATTTCCCAACTGAGGCTCCCTCAGCCCAGGTGTGTCAAGCTGACATTAAAGCATCCAGCACACTGTCCCTTTGCTGTTTGTTTTCCTCTTAACTTTTCATCATTTAGATTGTACTTTTTGAGAATTTCATATGTGCCATATCTCAGCCCTTCCTCCCCAGCTTCCCCCGTGCCCCACTTCCTCTCAATGTCACGACCTCGTCCTTGTTATCATATTATACAACCACACATACAAACGGCACACACACATACACACAACCTCCTGAATCCAGTTAGTGCTGCATATATGTGCATGTGTTTGGAGCTGACCACTTGAGATTGGATAATCCATCAGGGAGCTGGTCCCTGGAGAAAGTGGACTCTCCCTCTCTCAGTAGCCATCAACTGCCTGGAGCTCTTCATCTCGAGGCGGGACCTTGTGAAATGTCCCCATCCACAATGGCATGTCCACTGGTGTCATATGCAGGTCTTATTAGGGCAACCATTTTGTTGAGATTTCAGGGCGTGTCCCATCGTGTGTGGAAGACACCGTCTAGCAGCTGGCATCCTGGCCCTCGGGCTCCCCCAGTCTCTCTGTCCTCCTCCCTGTTCACTTGCACTTTCTGCCATTCCAAAACAAAGGCACAATCAAGTCAAGTCTTTGTCTTAGAATCGGCATTTGGAGGAATGTAAACAAAATAAGAACAATGAAGGAGACAGTCCACTTGTCTCCCCCCCGGCCTTCATACTCGCCTCTGAGGTTTCAGTAAGTACAGAGTAAGATAAAAGCTTTGGATGGGCCCCCGGCCTTCACACTCGCCTCTGAGGTTTCAGTAAGTACAGAGTAAGATAAAAGCTTTGGATGGCAAGTCCAGAGAGCGCATTTATAGACATTCACAGGAAGGCTGGCTGCGGGTTTGCTCTCCCCATAAGCTTAGGAAACCTTAGTCCACAACCATAACCCTCCAGTGTTTAAAAATGACTCCCAGGGCTCTCCATCAGTGAACGATCCTTCAATGAGAACTTCTCTGACAAAGAGAGGTGTCAGTTGTGGTGATGACGGCTGACAGATTGGAATATTATTCTACCTTCCTCAGTAGCTTTTGGTCACCCAGAAATAATAGGTAGCACATTAATTAATGCTAATTTGAAAGAAAGTTACAAGAAACTCTTACATACCCACCTTATTTGAGATTCCTCTGAAACCGTAGCATGTTTACATTTTGGGGTTTAGGTCTCGTGTGATCTTTGATGCCAGTGGCTTGAGTGTTCATTCACAATTCTTACACTGAAATGTTTGTAGAGTCAGTAAGGATAACCCACTTGATTACAAACTATTGAGGTCACTCTTCTTGCTAGTTTAGTGTTTACCTTGAAAGCTCCAGTTCCTGGCACATAATAGAGTTCAATAAATAGTAAATATGTAATCTCTTAAAACTATAAGCTCAGGCCAACAAATCTGGTACTTAAGTCCTCAAATGGATTCTTAGTACATTTGGGATAAAATACTGTCTTGGGGAGGCTGGAGAGATAGCTCAGTGCTTAAGAGCATTGACTGTTCTTGCAGAAGGCTAGGATTCAAATCCCAGCACCCACATGGCAGATAACAATTATCTGTGACTCCAGTCCCATGGGATCCAATAGCTCTTCTGTCTTCTGCCAGCACTGCACAACATGGGTGCACTTGCGTACATGTCCACAATATATACATACACATAAAATAAAAATAAAGCAAAAAAATACTGTCTTAAACCAACTTAGGGAGGAAAGGACTTTATTTGACTTATAGCTCACAGTCCATCATGAAGGGAGGCCAAGTCAGGAACCCAGAGCATAGACCATGGAGATACTCACTGGCTTGCTCCCCTGGCCCAAGCTCAGCCTGCTTTCTTACACAACACAGGCCCACCTGCCCAGGGTGGCACCACCGACCTGGGTTTGAATCCCTCCCACATCACTCAACAATCAGGAAAGTGCCCCACAGACTTGGGCACAGGCCAGTTCAATGGAGGCAATTCTGCAACTGAGATTCCCTCTACCCAGGTGTGTCAAGTTGACACTAAAGCTGTCCAGCACAGATACCTACACATCAATGTCATTGAAACTTTCTAAAAAAGTTCTGGCTGCTATTTAGCCTGAAGAAAACGGAGCATCGGTCCCATACTTAAGGAAGAAACAGCTGTGTGATCGACAAAATCGAACGCCCTGTGTAACTCATGGAACAGGTAAGTCACCTGACAAGCAGCTCTCCTGCCTCCTGAGAAAGGCAAGCACCTCCACAGAGAGGCAGGGTGGCAGTTTCACTTACCTGAAGCAGACGCTAAAAGCCAACTATACTTGTAAGAAATTCTTCTTACAGTAAGTTAAAATTTGTATCAAACCGCAAAATGTACACCAGCTGTAGATAGACACAGGAACTCTAGAAACTGCAGAGTAACCAACGGAGCTACCTGTGTCTGCCAGTAAGACAAGAACATGAGCATGGGGCAAGTTCTGCATGTCCTGTGAGTCAACAGGAACGGGAAGCAAACCCTCCAGAAACCCAGCCCCAACCTTCAACACAAAGTAAGCCAGGGGAATGTGAGACTGTGGGCCTGAGAGAAAATGGAACTTGAGTTTCACCCCCAGCTCCATCGATCCAGGAGATTAATTCAGCGCCTCATGCTTCCTACTCAGCAAAGAGCTACGTCTATTCCCAAGGGTAAATAGATTTGCCTCACTCTGCACCTCCCACATGCATGCTAGGTGTTGAACTACAAATTATGATTTGTACAATGAAGCAAGAAAAAGATGAGAAAATATAAAAATATGCCACCAGGATATAAAGTCAATGGTCCTGGAAAGATGGCTAGGGGGTTTGAGAGCTGCCCTTACAGAGAACCTGAGTTCAGTTCCCAGCATGCACATCAGGGGGCTCACAACAGTATGTAATCCCAAGGGATCTGACACCCTCTTCTGGTCTCTGTGGGTGACTACATTCAGATGCACATACACTCAGATGCACACACACACACACACACACACACACACACACACACACATTTTTTAATCTAAAAAGAGGCAAAGTCATGAACAGAACTGGTCTAAGTGAATCCAGGTGTTCAAACTATCAAGGAAATAAACAATGTTACTGATATGATACCCACTATAATGTAAAACATGGCCCATCACAGAAAGATGACCATCCACTGAGAGAGGGAACCACGAGGACGAATCACCTGGGTGATAACTGAGGTGTCAGACATGAAGAATGTCCTTGATGGGCCCATCAGTGGAATGGGCAAAAACCAAGAAAGGATCCATGAGCTTGACTATGTCTTTCAAAATTACCAAACAGGGACTGGAGAGATGGCTCAGCATTTAAGAGCACTGACTGCTCTTGCAGAGGACCTGGGTTTGAATCCCAGCACCCACATGGCAGCTAACAACCATCTATAACTCTGGATCCAGGGAATCTGAGGTCCTCTTCTGACCTCTGCAGGCATTACATGACCTGGGTGCGCTTACATACATGCAGGCAGTACACACATACACATAAAATAAAAATAATAAATAGAATATTTTAGAAATTACCAAAGGGTAACACAAAATTAAAAACGAAGAATTTAAAATCAAGTGTTCAAAAACCTTGGTATAATATCAAGTAGTCTGTGTGACTAGAACTTTAAAAGGAAAAAATAAAAGCAGTGTTTGAAGACTTACTGGCCTAGAGGTCTCCAAAACTGATGAAGGATGTGACGGTTCATCTTTATCATCAACTTGACCACACTTAGAATCACTTAGGAACCAGTGAGGAGCTCCTCTAATATGTCTGTGAAAGGGTTTATCAAAAGGATTGATTGATGGGACAGTAACTGGGAGAGGGGGGACCTGCCTGGATATGGAGGGTACCGTCCAATAACCTGAACATCCAGATGGGAAAAGAAGGAAGCCAGCAAGGGTGTCCAGACTCCGTTCTCCCCGAGCAAGCCCACCTTCCTGTACACAGACTAAGACAAACTAAAACACAGTGCATAGACTCGTGTGTGTCAGCCCCTGGGGAAATCAGACTCCAGACTCTTCTGCTTTTCGGTCTGGGCATAGCCTCAGTACCACCACTGACTCTTCAAGGAGCTTTAAGGCTGGAACTACTGGAGCATTTAGCCTCTTGGACTGAGCAACTACCTGGTTCTGTCTCTCTAGAAAGCAGACATCCATAGTTGAGCTACTCAGTCTTCTCCTGCAGAAACCAATCCAATATACTCCCTTTTGATAATATATACACATGTATGCTCACTGGTTCTCTTCTAGAGAACCTAATCTCATGCCAAACCACAAACCAAGCAGTTTGGAAAATATCAAGTACTATAAGCTAAATACACATGGAGAGATGCAGATCACATGTGCATATACACATAGATCACATACATGGACACAGAGAGGAAGACACACAGACACACAGATCTCTTGCATACGCACACACATATACACACAGACATACAAACAGATACCTCTCTCTGGCACACAGATCTCTCTCTCTCAATCTCTCTCTCTCTCTCTCGCACGCACAGAGATGTACACACAGATTCTATCTCTCACACACAATCATACAAACAGATATCTCTCTGACACACAGATCTCTCTCTCATGCATACACAATCACACACAGATATATACACATCTCACACACACAGATCTCTCTCTCTCTCTCTCTGACATGTGTGTGCACACACAGAGAAATATACACACAGGTCTTTTTCTCTCTCTCTGTCTCTGTCTCTCTCTCTCTGACATGCAGACGTAGTCACACACAGAGATATACACACAGATCTCTCTCATGGAGAGATACACAGAGGTCTCTCACATTCACATACATACATACATACATACATACATACATACACAGATATCTCTCTCATACAGATATCTCTGACACACTCACACAGAAACCTACACACAGATCTCTCTCATACTCTCTCATACACACACATTACATGCAGCCTGTCACAGATAATAACTCCCAGCAGATTCCTTCTCAAAGCTTTTCCAGACAAGAGACAGAGAAACAGCATCTTTAAAGCACATTTTAAAACACATGGCAGGCTAGACGGTTTCTTACAGCCCAAATAAGTTCCAAGACGAAAGAGTGGCAAAAATCCCCTCTAATGACAATTCAGACCATTGATTGGCAGGAGAGCCACACTGGGAGAAATTTTCAAAACAAGCTTTTGAGGCAGAAAAAATACTACCAGAGAGAAACTTGGATCTATGTAGAGAAATGGAAATCAGGGCTGCTGGTGGCTCAGAGGGCACAGTGCCTGCCTGATCCCTGGATACATCTCAGAAACTGGGTGTGATGGCTCACGTCTGTGATCTCAGCATTCCGCCAATGAGATGGGGCTGAGACAGGAGAATTAACCAGAAGCTTGTGGGCCAGCCAACCTGGGGTAGGAAACCTAGAGACAAGAGAGACCCTGCCTCAAAAACCAGGTGGATGGAGAGACCTGACCCCTAAATCTGTCCTCTGACCACCACACACGTGTGGAACATGTGCCTGCATGCACACACATACACACATGCACATGCACACAGGAACATGCAAACATACATGCATATACACACATATACACAAACACACATATACACATATACACAAACACACATACATATATACACACACATACAAAAACACAGATATACAACCATATATATATATACACATACACACATATACACATGCACACAAACACACATATACATATATACACATACACACATATACACATGCACACAAACACACATATACATATATACACAAACACACATATACATACATACACATACATATACACAAACACACATATATGCACAAACACGCATATACATATATACATATACACACATATATACAAACATATACACATATACACACATACATACAGTGTACAATAACATATAATTTAATAATAACACATTATGTGCTAACAATAATAACACATAATGTGTAAACAATAGTAACTCAAAAGTTGGAGGAAAACATCGAACTGCATGGTTGGGACACTCGTGTTCTACCCTTGAAGTGGTAACTGTACCAGACTGAAGATTGTGAGTCATTAACGCTGTACGCTGCAAATTCAGGGCAGTGAGGAAGGCGGATCACATCACATCACATCACAGTCAGGAAGCAGACGGACATGAACACCGGTGCCCAGCTCTTTCTCCTTTTATTAGTCTGCCCCAGCCTGTGGCATGGCACGGCCCACATTTAAGATGGGTCCTCCCATCTCCATTAACCTAATGGAGATAATCGCTCACAGACCCACAGGTTCATGTCCATGGTGACTTAAAATCTCATCAAGTTAACTAGACTAATCACACACACCAATTTGAAGCCAAAGATTGCCAAATTGGATTTAAGAGCAAGACCTAAACTTTATGATGTCTATAGCAGGTTCCCTTTAAGTACAGAAGTAAACTAAAACACAGTGCATAAACCCGTGTGTGTGTGTGTGTATGTGTGTGTGTGTGTGTGTGGTGTGTGGGGGTGTGGTGTGGTCTGTGTGTGTGTGTGGTGTGTGGGGGTGTGGTGTGGTGTGTGTGTGTGTGTGTGGTGTGTGTGTGGTGCGGTGTGTGTGTGTGTGTGTGTGGTGTGGGGGTGGGTGTGGTGTGTGTGTGTGTGTGGTGTGGGGGGGTGGTGTGTGTGTGTGTGTGTGTGTGTGCGTGTGTGTGCATGTACACTCTATTCTGAAGAAAGTTGAAGTGACCCTCAACATCACCAAAGTAGACTTCAAATGAGGGAAGAGGGGTAGGATGGAGAGAGTGTCGGTCACTAACTAAGACAACTGTGTAACAAAGGACCCAGCACTGGTCCATGTTCCCAGCAGTTTCAAATTACATGGACTGAAAATCTTACCAAGTGAGGAGAAATGGGTAAATCCATGGTTTTCTGGATTCGTGGTTTTCACAGTCATTGACAAGCTGACCCATGGGGCACCTGGAGAACACTGTCCAGTCAGCACTCGGAAGGAATTTGCTGTGATCAACCATGGGGAAGGGGCACGAACAGTTTTTCCCCTACTAGAACGTCTAAAATTTATAAAATGAAGAAAGTAACGAATCCAACCGTAATTAGTCTTGGTAAAGATTGGAAGAACCAGAGATTTCATGTATCGATTAAAATGCACACTGGCACAAACACCTTGGAAAACATTTTGAAAGGCTTTTGTAAAGCTGACTATGTATACTTACCACACGAGCCAGCCGTCTCACTCCTAGTCATCAGTAAACTGAACATAAATAGTCACCACAGTTTACTCATAATTACCCCAAATTCACTTCAACTGCTGTGTGGATAAATAAACCATAATACATTCACACTGTGGAATATTACACAGCAGTGAGAAGCAATGAAGTGCTGATACACACTACACGGTTCTAGATGGATGATGACTATTGTCACAACTCAGTAGCTCATCAGAGTTCAAACATGGAACTACACGACACTCCCTCCCGGCTTCCCTGGCTCAGCCACTTCCTCAAAGCAACAGCTCTGCTCTCCTGGGCCCAGAACTGCCTGGATCACCCAGGCTGCCTCTAAAATGCAGGTGCTGCATCTTCAGTCTGTGAAGGAGCTGGTGGGAAGCCACACGTGGGCCACAGGTGTTAGTTTGGTCTCTACCTTTGCCAGAAAGTCATGCATTTTGAAAATTACTGAGCAAGCTCAGAAAAGCCTGTTCTTTGACCCTCTGAACCCTCATGAGTTTATGAATGTTGGGGGGCAATGGTTTGGCTAGCATAGGAGACTGCTCTGTGAGGAGTGTTAAACGGAAGAGATGCCCGGGCCTTATTCTTCTCCGCTCTAGAGTCCTGAGAGAGGGAAGTGTGCTCCTTCACAGTCCCGACGTAAATGGTCTGGAGGAGGTGGGCTGCGGTGTAGACTGGGATCATTCAGGCGGCGGGGCGCCGAGGAGATCAGCAAGCGCAGACACAGCTCAGATAACTGAGAACAGGGAAGCCAGAGGCGTGGTGTCACAGAGCGGGCTGTCGCACTCTGCATCACCGTGAAGCAAACTCCACCCGCTTCCCTGAAGTACAAGTGGGCTTCCTTGGCCTCGAAAGCTTGTGGCGAGCAGGGGGACTTCTGGGCTGTCCGTGAACATTCCCTCAAAAGGCCTCAGAAATACAGAGACTGGACCCTATGAAATGCACCGACGCACACGTGAGCAGATGGAGAGCCCGGAGCTAGAGAAATTTGGGAAACGTGGTTGTAAATGTTAGTACTTTCCTCACCCAGCAAAGTAGTAAAGCTGGAGAGATGTCAGGCGCTTGCTGATGGACGCAGCAGTGAGGCCATTCTGCAGCCGCTGAACCGTTCCATCTGCATTTAGACTCTGGGGTTGGGATGGTTTGGGAAGGCGGCCAAGGTGATCACATTCCACTCAAGGCAGTCTGCCTCAGCAGCTGCACATAAAGCCAGTCCATACCCCCGAACACATTAATCCAGACGAAATGGATTTTATTTTGGGTTTGATTTAGGAGAGATAATATCAAAGATGGGGACATTTTCCATGCACAAGTGAATGTAGCCAGTGTGCTAAATTGCAAAGTTCAACTTATGCTATCTAATGGAAGACTGTTTAAAGTTATGGAAATTCCATATGAGGTTATGTTTCTGTATTATACAAAAATATAGACCAAAACTACAGTTTACTCTCATAAATGCTGCTCCAGACAAAGACACACCAAGGTCATGAAACTTAGCTGTGTGCAAATTTTGCCAAGGTTAAAATGTGAGAATGGACTTTTGTTTCTTCGAAAAACGTAGCTTTTACAGACCATGTCACCAAACAAGCAATTAATAAGAAAACGGGCCACGCTACTGTGCTCCGGGCGATTTGCACTCTGCAGTGTTCAGTTCATCGTTCCTAACCCAGGCTTTCCTTGGTGAATCATAACATCGCCTTAATTGTCTTCAGCATTCTTTGGTAACTGGCTTCCTTTTCTCCTCCAGGAATGACTATTAAACCCAAACTTTGCAGTCTTCTGCAAGGCAAGCAACTTCGATTTCACTTGTCATCTTAGGAGCAAATCAACTCAAGTTTTGCTTTGGGCTGTGCCCCAGCAAGAGTCCAGATGCCAGGGAGCCACGTGGAGGAACCGCTTCTTCTACGGCAGTTGTCACAAACTCTTCAGGCACTCGGCAATCCAGCGTTCCGTTCTGGATTTCGGAAAGAAGCAGTTCAAAGCTGACTATTTCTGGGAGCTTGGAGACAGTGCAATGAATATGGTCTGTCTTTGAATTGTTTCCTTAGATGGACAGCTTCTGTAACCGGGAATGCAAGTTTGACTTTGTGCTGGGTTAACTGTATAGTGGTAGAGGGCAAGATAGGCGTGTGCTATCCTGGTCTTGTCTTGAAGAAAGATGTGGTCTGTAGCTGGTCCCATGGCCACTGTGAATGAGGTGACTTCTTTGAACAGCAGACGGCTTCGTACAGGAGCCTCTTGGCATGGCCATGGTCTCAGGTACCACCTTAGTTGTACAGCTGAGTTTCAGCCGGTTGTTTTGCCGTTACGAACACAATAAGAAAGAGGAGAACTGAATGAACTTTCCCCAAGGTAGACTTTTCTTGAAGCTGTGAGATTAGCTCTGTTGGCCACTTTTACACCGGGCAACAGACATGGAAGGGTAGATGTGAGTCATTGGTGTCTGTGCAGATCATCTGGGATCTTTGTAAAACACCAATTCTCATCCAGTCTGTTTGGGCTGCAACTCAGGATGCTTCGTTTTAACACTCTCTAGGCTGTACTGTCACCATCCAGAAACCCAGACTTGCACTCAGCTGCCCATTGAACTAGTTTCACAGGTATTGAGATGGGAGAGAATGGGGCACAGGATGGAGGATAGCCGGACTTACGTCTGTATCTCAACCCAGTTGACTTGGTCACTTAAGCCCTCAGAGCTGAGTCTGCTCCATGCGGCTCACTATCCCCCTCCCAGAGGGCTGCTATTGTAGAAATGAGATTCACGGAGGGAGTATTATGTTCCAAGTGCATGACTCTGAGCTTGGCATAGAGCAAGTGCTCGGTAAACGCATGCTGAGAGTTTACCCCCGTGCCTAAGTGTGGTTGTAATGGACAAGCTGTGACAGGGCATCTCTGTCCACACTGTCTAGCCTGAGCCGACATTCAGCCCCCAGACAATAATTTGCCCAATTATTTTTTTCTGTCAACAGACGTGAGTGTTTAACACAGTGCTTTTCATATTTTTCAGATCCTCAAGAGCAAATGATACCACAATGAATGGACTTCAAGAACATATTATAGATAACGAATTTACATGCTCCCGTGAACTATTTTCAGTCATTATGAGTTGCAATGATTTATTTCTAAATACCATTCTACGAGGATCACCTCTCTTCCAAAATGTGATAAACGTAGTGTACAGCCGGCACAGCGTGTTGGTGGCCTGCACGTCACTCGTGCCGACAAAGCACAGGCCGCACTCGGCTTTCCGCTGCAGTGGCATCTCCACCACTCTCTGCACACCCACTTTCTTCTGCAGCGTGTCTGGCCTGACAGACCCGACATACTCCACCAGTGCTGAGGCCACCACTGATTGTCCACATCTGAGGTTCCTCTGCAGACAGCTGTGGGGCCAGAGCTGATCTGAGGAGGAGGGTGATGGCATAGGAAGGGGAGAGAGTGCAGTGTCCTCTGGTACTTGCTATAGAAGGTGACATGTCCCTTCCCTGCAGCAGCGTGTCCATCTCCAGGTGAGTTATGGGTGGAGGGAAGGGCCTCGTCTTCTGTACAGACTCTGTTTGAGGATATAAACACGGGGCAACAAAAGATTGTTATCCATATGTAGTCTACCAATCGCCACCTTTTCAAAATTATGTATTTATTCTTATTTTGTGTGAATGAGTGTGTTTCCTGCGTGTGTGCAAGTGCACTTATGTGTGCAATGCCCATGGGGCCAGAAGAGGGTGTCAGATCCCCTGGAACCGGAGTTATGGATGATTGTTAGCTGCCATGTGGGTGCTGGGAACCGAACCTGGGGTCTCTGCAGGAGCAGCCAGTGCTCTTACCCCCTGGGCCCTCTCTCCGGGCCTCAGCCTTCACTTTTGATGCTGAGCTCTGGGAGTGTTCACACCTGCTGTTTTCTTGTCCCAACAGTGGCCCGGCGGTGCTTGTCTCGAAGCTGGCTTCTTTCCCAGTGGCTCTGAGCAGCACTGCTGGCTTACAGACACTCATGACACCCTGCAGGTCCTTTCTCGGGGACCGAGTCTACTTCTATTCTGACCATTTTTCACTGCATTTATTGAAGTTCTGAGAAGACAATCAGGAGAAAGCAGTGTATCAATTACCTGCCTGAAGCACATTGTTCCTTCTTTACCCAGAACGTTTACCTGCGCAGTGAAAACCACCATGATTTTCTATCCGTGCTTAATAACTGAAGGAGCCACAGACGCACAATGTTGTCCAATTTGACTGAAGTTGTGAAGTCAGTAAATATCCAAGTTTGGATTTCAGCCTAAGGTTTTGGCCTCCTTTCAAAAAACTGAAATGATGGACAGAAGTGCCCACGAAGGGGCCTCTGCCAAGGTGCTGGATGTGAATAAGCATTAGTCAGTGGATGGACCTTCCCTGTGACACGCTTGCCGGGAAGACACCCTCTTTTTCAAGGTCTCTTGCTGTTTATAGAACATCGGAAAACGGTTTCATGGGGTACTGTCTGTGCACTGTTCTAATCACATTTTGGTACAGTATCACTGATCACTGAAATCTAGTATCACAACACTCTGTCAGCATGACGTCGCCTGACTGGTGACGTGCCGACTACATATCTACCCACATGCCAACATGTATACTTGAAACACACACAACGAATTATTTCCCAAAACTGCTCAGAGAAGATTGTGAGACCCTCTAGTAGACTATACTATCTCACTGTAAGAGACTACACCCTTGATAAGCGAACAGGGTCCCCGAGGAGTGGTAAAAATGGTACACTTTATCTTCTCAGTCCAGGACAAAGGTCTGGGGGCTCCAGGGCTAGCCAGCTGGGTTGTCCTTCTGAACAGCTTCAGATAAGACTGAGGTTGCGTCTGGACACCTCATTATTATTTACAGCCATAAACCTATCAGCTGTGTGTTTGTTTAAGTTGATCAATCTAAAATTAGGGGAAGGAAACCGCCAAAAGTCTTAAAAACCTGGGCTGTCCCCAAGGGGACGCTGGATTCTTGGTTTTTGGGTCCCTGGACTGATAACTCAGCCACAGCATCAGTACTTATAGTCATACCATATCTGACTCTAAGAAACATGATGGACGCTGGCTTCCACAGTGGAGAAATGCATCTCTCGGGCGCCAAGGTCCACGTGTGCAGCGTGTTCTGGAAATGTGTCCAGGAACCAGCTCCACTGGCAAGACTCCCCTTAGAAGAGGGCTCTGTCCTGTTAGAGTCGTAAGTTGGTGCCAAGTTCTACCTGTTCAATGCAGTTAAGGACACATGCCCTTCCTCCATATTGGGCCACACCCCGCTTCTCAACATGATTGACACTGAATGACACATAAATGACTCTTTGCTTTATCAGATCCGATGGCCTCTTTTATTAGTAATCTCTGTGCTAATTTGATATCATGATGGGCACCGTGAGCATCTACATATGATTTCAGTAAGTACATACATTACAAGGTTTTGTTTCGGTTTGGTTTTTTGTTTGCTTGCTTACTTGTTTGTTTTGGTGTTTTAGACAGGATCTCCCTGTAGCCCCAGATGGCCTGGAACTCACTATGATGTAGACCAGGCTGGTCTGGATCTCACAGAGATACACCTGCCTCTGCCTCCTGAGTGCTGGGATTAAAGGTGGGTACCACCATGCCTGGCCATTTACAAGGTTTTCTGAGCAGGTTTAATTATGTCTGAACCTCCAAATTTGAATTAAGTACAGTCCTTCCCAAACCCAGACCCATCGGGCGCTATGGACACATGTGCCGGCTCCCATTTGCCTGACTTCTGCTTTGGTTTCTGCACCAGAACCTGCGTGCAACGCCTGGGTTGCCAGAGCCAGTCACAGGGGACAGAATGTCTTTGGAGAAACTGTCATTCGTCTGAACCCCCTCTAACTCAATCTTGTCCGTTTGAATTCAAATAGCTGTAATAGGTTATGAAATTGCTGTCCGAGCCAGGTATGGTGGACAGCACATATAATTCTGAGGTTCAGGAGGCTGAGGCAGGAGCATCAGAGCAAGTTTGGGTTATATAATGAGTTATGGGCCAGCCTGGGCTACAGTGTGAAACCCCAATTAAAAAAGAAAGGAAGGAAGGAAGGGAGGGAGGGAGGGAGGAATGGAGGGAAGGGAGGGAAGGAAAAGGAGCTAAAGAGATACTCAGGGGTTAAGAGCACTTGCTACTCTTCCAGAGCACCTGAATTTGGTGCCCAGAACCCACATCATGTCCAATGACTCACAACCACCTTTAACCCCAGCTCCAGGGTATCTGACACCCTCTTCTGGCCTCTGTAGGTAACTATAGTCATGTGCACATATATACAGACAGACAGACAGACACACACACACACCCACACACACACACAAATTAAAATAAATCTTGAAGAAAGAAATTGCCACTCAAGAAAGTGTCATTCAAGTGGCTGGGTGGCGGCTTTGGAGCGCTGGTGCAGGAAAGGACACGTGCGCCTCTGCAGGCCCAGCAGGGTCCAACGCTGTCGCCTTTATGAGTGTCCTTCTCTGGGGCAGGTTAGAGGGTGCAGTTTCAGCCAGTGTTTCTCTATGTCACATTTTCTCTTCTCCATCCAAGGGAAGAAAGGGGAAGAGAAACCGTGTTTAGTAAACCCCCACTCTGTGACCTGTTGTTCATTGTGTGCTAGAACCCTGGGCTAGCCACTTCCTCCCTGGTTGTAAAGACCAAGATATTGGGGCTCAGAGAAGGTGGTGGCAGCTGAGTCCCCAACTCCCGGAAGGTGTGTGCAAAGCTACACCTTTGTCCTGAGACCTGCATCATCGTTCGTCCAAAGCCCAACCTCTTCCTAGATGTCAGTGAGGCGTTCTCATTTGGATTTGCTCTTACCATGTGTACGCTGACCAAACCAACTTAACAAGGGGTTTGTTTGGCTTACAGCTCACAGTCCATCATCAAAGGAAACCAAGGCAGGAAGTCACGGCAGAAACCTGGAGCACAGACCATGGAGAAACACTGCTTACTTGCTTGCTCCCCTGGCCTGTATCAGTCTGCTTTCTTACACAACACAGGTTCACCTGCCCGGGGGTGGCATCGCTCAACAATCAAGAAAATGGCCCACAGACATGACCACAGGTCCATCCAATGGAGACAACTCCTCAATTGAGATTCCTTCTACTCAAGTGTGTCAAGTTGACAACTAAAGCCATCTAGCATGCCACAGGATGTCCTTTAATTCCAGAAAAATCCAGGCTCATTGTAACCCCCAAGGGTAACCTCCACACTTGTTTCTATACCCCTTTCCCAGTGGTCCCCTGACTACTGACTGATGGACAGCATCCACACTGATAGACTCTGTTCCTGAGGCAGCCCAGCTCTCATGTCACACACCACCTCACAAATGGCTCCTAGACACACTCCTTCTTCGTCCTGGCCTCTCATTCTTCACTCATCTACCTAAGTCTGATTGTTCTTATAATTCTGTGAAACTTTACATTGACCATGGGCCATTGACCAATTCCCATTTATCAACATGAACATCTTATTAACCATTTCAGAAAGGAGCTCTGACCGTGGGGGAGTAGCTACCAAAACTAGTTTGAGTCTCTTTTCCTACCATAAAGTTTATTTAGTAAAGATACTAACTAGAAATTGTATTTGCAGAAACTGTTTGAGTCTTCAGAGAAAGACTCACAGATAAATTTCATAGCAGCAATGCATCTTAACAAAGCCTCCCAGTAACTTGACGCACACCAACACTTGAGAGCTGTCTTAAACTAAGTTTATGTTGTCACAAAGAACTCAATTAAATCTCTAACATTCTATATTAATTTGCAAATTGCTTTCACATAAATTATTTGAATGTTCTGTACTCGTTCTTTTCATGAAAAATAACCGAGTTGAACTAGCTCATAGATGGCAAATAAGGATCATACTCATTCCCAGGTTCGACTCTACTGTGCTTATCTGGAAGAAATGGCTAAAGAGCCATAGAGCCTTGGGAAAGTGAAATTCAAGCTGAATTTCAAACAGTTAACTGAAAGTCAACTGTTCCTGCTGTGTGTGCTGGTGCACACCTATAATCTCAGCATTTGGAGATGAAGTAGGAGGAGCACCATGAGGTAGATGCCAGCCTGGGCTACGTAGATGTACCCTGTCTCAACAAAACAAAACAAAACACCAAATCAAAGATTTATAGTTAAAGCCAGATGTGGTGGTTAACACCTATGATCCTACTACTCAGGAGGCTGAAACAGCAGGAGTTTCACAAATTTGAGTTCAACTTGGACTGCATCGTTCCAGGCCGGCCTGGGCTACAGAGCGAGAGCTTGTCTCAAATAAACAAGCAAATAAATATCAAAAGGAAAATAAAGGGATTTCTGCTTCTTCATCTGCTCAGGAGGAATTGTACTGCTTCAGTCTACACAGATCAAGTCCCCTGGGAAGGAGAGCTGGCGATCGTGCGAGGAGACACACACAGGGCCAGGGAGCATCTGCACCAGTGGCACCGAGTCCTGGACCTGAAGGATGCCCTCCATCCCAGCTGCAACTCAGCTCTTTATGTAAAATCCATCCAGTTTCAAATATATCTCATTGTATATGGACCCCGAGAAGATACTGAACAAACCTGGGGGAACATCCTTGTTTTCTCGCTTGAGTGCCAAATGATCTTTTTGTGTGTGTGTTTTTGAGACAGGGTCTCCCTGTAGCCTCAGCTGGCCTGGAACTCACTACATAGACCAGGCTAGCCTTGAACTCACAGAGATCTGCCTGCCTCTGCCTCCCAAGTGCTGGGATTAAAGGCGTGCGCCACCACACCCGGCCAAATAATCTTTTTAAGTAAAGAAAACAATAAAAATAGATAATGCAAAGAATGCAAACAGCATAAAGTACAATCTCCTGATGTTTAACATTCCCAAAAGTGAAGCAAAGGGGCCATTAAAGATTAAAATTCTAAAAACACTAACCACAGTCCAGTCTGGACAGGCTGGTACCCTCCAGCGATCCTCCGGGTCCTTCTCCTTGGCCTCCGGTATGTTTCCGGTGTCCTCTGGCCCACATCTGGGGACCAACCTACCTAACATTTTGTTTTCTTAGTAAAAACACCCAAGACTCAAATGCCCTTGTTTGAAATACTCTTCACCCACATGGATCCTCCCACTCAGAGCTGTTTCCAGACTAACTTAGCTCATTATTGACACAGAGTGATGTGATGATTGACAGATGTAGATCCCAGTGCATGATTTAAGCTTAGCTATCTGGGAAAATCAGCTTGTCAAATAGCTGCTAAATAACTTAATGAATCTTTTATAGATGTACCCTGTGCGGTCACAGAACCACACACATAGAGGAAAGGGGTCTTGTTTGGGTCAATAAATCAACCTAATTCAATACAATAACAGATGATTCAGATACTAAAATGGAAAACAGAGGTTAGTGTTTGGAGAGTAGTGGGTAGTGGACAATAGACAGCATGTGGATTTGGGCATTTTCTAATTTGCGCTATTCCAAAATTCTAAAAGGGCTAACTGCAAGCCAGATGTGATGGTGCATGCTTGTAAATCTAGCTACTTGGGAGGCTGAGGCAGGAGAATTGTAATGCATTTGAGGCCAGCCTGGGCTACATAGTGAGTTCCAGTCAGCTTGGGCTATTGAGTGAGATCCTGCCTCTAATAAACAAAAAACAAAACCACAAACAAAACCACACTACAGAGCACCTGGGAGTCGTGAATAGGCTCTAGAGCACTGAATGAACCTTTTAGTGGGCTGTAAGATACCTCTGTACACATATGCATGGCTTGGTTTCCCAGTGGATGGGGGTCGAGTTCGGCAATTAAACTTAGAATTGGCTATGGGATTGGGAAGCCCCAATTGACCCAAACATCTCCCTTAGTAATTTCCTTAATTGCATATGGTCTCATTTACCCCCATGCTCTCACCTGCTATAATATGCTGCATTTTACACATGAGATTCTGCATGGATGAAAGTGTCTTCAAAGTGGATGCCTCACCGTCGATGTGAACAAACCCTAAAGTAATCATCTCAAAGTTGCTACAGTGTGACACTGGAACGTCTGAGATTTGGGCTTTTCTGGTAGTTGCTATTTGATAGTTGTTCTGTTTTATTTTGCCAATACTCTGACCAAGCAGGAGACTGTACGAAGGCAAGTGGCTGATGGGCAGACAAGCATGGGCAGCTCCATTAGGGGACTTTTCTAGATACCTCTTCATGTAAACCACATGTGATGCCTGTAACCTGGGCGTCTTCCAGGTTGCTGGCAAACAATCTGCCCCAGACACTGGATCACCCTGGCCATGTGAGGCACCCTAAGCCAAGCCTTGGCCGGTCAAGCAGCTCTAGCTAACCCCACCCAGGCAGCAGGTTCCACGTTTGGGCTGGTGAGAGCTGAGGCGCTGGCACCAGGGCTCATCTTGTTTGCTGGCCCTGGCCAGAGCATCAGGCCACTGTCTGAGTGAGCTCATTGAAAGTGGGGCAGGATAACCCTGCCTGTTTCTACATATATCATTCTCTGGACTTGTCCTGCTGTAACCCATTATTCAAGTGAGATAATGACTTAAAGCTCGCAGTATCCGTGATATAATTCTTAGAGATTTCTGAACAGTGTCATGCACATAGAGATGTGGATAATCTAACTCACAGGATCATTATGGTGACTTGTCCCTACAGGCACTGACACAGCTTTAAATAAGGAACAACGTATTGAGGCATTAATGTCACTAATACTCAATGTAACACTGGATCTTCCCACTCACCTCTGACCCCAGTTGACCTGTATGACCAGGCTTGGAGAATATGGACAACTATAATTTGAAAGATTAAAAGTACTGATAGAGGCTGGCAGGACCAGGTGGACATTATCACAGAAACAAGGCCAAGAGTCCAGGGTCCTGTTGGGAAAACAAGATCTAAAAGTGGAGAGGGACCACCACCAAGTGGGCAGCAGAGTCCTACTCAAAACATGGAGAGGCACAGCCTAGTCCAGACTCAGGTCCCAACTCCCTGTGTAACCGTCAAGCCAGTCAGCTTCTTTAGGGGTCGGTGCACTTAATAGAAAATGATGAGTGAGATTAGATCACCCCCTAGGACGCTCTTAGGAGTTCAAAAAGCATCACTTTCCAACCTTTATTTAAGTAGGTCTCGGTGCAATAACTTCATAGCAGGGAACTTAGTTTTGAAAAGTTCTGTAAATGTTAACCCTGCCAGAGCTACATAAAGTGACTTACAAATAAATCAAGATTTAAAAAATTTCTCTTATAAAATCATATATAATATCGGCTGCCTCAAGGCTCCAGTAAATCGTGCCCAAAGTCTTCATTCTTCTCTAGTTTAAAATCACTACAGATACTATGCAGGTGATGATTTTAGATAAATGTTTTCACTGGTAGCAAAGCATCAAGTCAGGGACTTCCACAGAGAGTTTGAAAACATTCATATTCTGTCACCGTATGGTCATAGCAAAGAAGGACACTAAATTACATCTATCCAAGTTAGAAGGCAGATTACCAACAAGGAAAGGCTACACAACTAAGACAAGGTAATTTCTTTGTTCCAGTTTGAAAGGCTATGAAAGTGTTCTAACAAAATCTGTGTTTTAGTAAAATAATAAGCTTAGAGTTCTGAAGTTCTCCCAAGAGCAACTGAATGGTTTATAAAGATATAGATGATAGATGATAGATGATAGATTAGATAGATTAGATAGATGATAGATAGATAGATAGATAGATAGATAGATAGATAGATAGATGATAGATGATAGATGACAGATGATGATGATGATGATCATGTAGGGTTATAAATTTTGGGGCCGTTACCAGGAAGTTGGGATGAAAGAAATGGCAGTTAGTAAGAAACATGTATAGAAATGATCATCTGTGGGATTCACTTGAGCTTCAAAAAATACATAGGCTTTCCAATTCCTATTCTCATCTACCTCCGTCTCTTCATGTCCATGGGAGCTTTGGCAGCATATACAAACTATTAGAATGTGTTCCTCTAGTCCTCACAGATGAAGAGGTCAATGCTATGCTTCTGTCCCTACAGTATGAACTTTAAGTTGCTCTGCTAGGCTGGGTAATGGATGGGTTTGCATTCCTCCAGACACAAATGGTCAGAAGTAGGGTCTGTGGTCCTGCCTAGTAAGGAGTAAGGCTCATGGCCCCCGAGGGGGATGCATCTAACTAGCACGCCATCAACACTTCCGAACATTCTTCCTAAATGCCTGTTTGACCGTTTCACTGCACTGGTCATAAACCTTTCATAGCCCCAGGACAACAGAGCATCATAGACGAACCAGACGCATCCTTGTATGCTACACCAAAGAATGGAAAGACGGGATTTAAAAACCCTGTGTGCTGTGACATAAAAACAAATATTTCAGAATGAATCTTTGTCATAAAAAGACATTTCAGATGTGGACATTATTGAATACTGATAGGAGACATTAATGAGCACCTAAACGTGGGGTGATGTGCCATCTTTTGAATTAGAAAACTTAGAAGAGATTCCAGCTCTCTCCAAATTATTTGCAGACTCGGTGTGATTCCAGCAAACACAGATTCCAAAGTTTATCAAGTTTGTTCCAATGTGATAAACTGAGCAGTCAAAGCAATTTTGAAAATTCGTAGCAAGTTTTGTGATCACATTGCCTGAATCCAAGGCAAACGATACAGATGCAGGAACCAGGACAGGTTGGAAGATGCATGAAGCTAGACAGCTCTACCAACGGGATACAGTTAAGATTAGAGAAACAGACCCAAACGTGACCATTTGACCTTTTAACAAATCTGCAGGGGCAAGGGCTTTAAACAAATAATGTTGGAGCACCAGGGTAAACCTGTGTAGGAGAAACTCCAACAGACTACAAACGAACTTCTACCCCTTACACCACACACAAAGGGTAATTCTAGGCAAATCACAAATCAAAACACAAAAACTAAAACTATATTATTTTCAAAAGAAAAAACCATCAGACTGTATCCCTGGACTTGGGGAAGGTGAAGACTGGACATTGTCTAAAAAGCTAGACCCTTGAAAACATTGGACTCCACAAAGGTGAAGACTTCTGTTGATCCAGAGACATCACTGGGAATATTATGAAGCCGTAAGCTAATTTATACTGCTTGTGTTGAATATAGCTGATGAGAATCTAAAGCCAGGCTATGTGAAAGAACTCTTACAGAGCAGTTAGGAAAAGACAACCCAATAAAAATGAGCCATTGTGCACTTACAAAATCTATACAGTGGTCCATTTACCCATCAGTGTCTTTGATCATGAGGAAAATGAAAGTTAAAAGCATGATGAGATAGCACTTCACACCCACTAAATTATTAAACATTGTCAAGGGAAATGGGATTTAACTATAGCATTTGCTGTGCAAGTGAGAGGAGCTGAGTTTGAGTCCTGGCACCCACATAAAAAGCTGAGTCTGGCCTCCACACGCATGGGCACGCGTGCATTCACACACATACATCATATAAATGCACACACACACAACAAAAAATGTGTTAAGATCTGACGTTACCAAGCAAATGAACAAGGAGAACTCACAATGCTGCTGAGAAGAGTTCCAACCGCTGCAGAAAAACGGAAGTTTAATATAAATGCTTTTCCGATCTGTTTTTATTTCAAGAGAAATAAAAGCGTGTGTCCACAAGATTTGTACAGGAATATTTACGTCGCTTTATAAGTGACAGGCTTAAAGTAGAAATGACTCAAAAGTCAATCAGCTGAAAGAGGGGACAAACTGTGGGATATTCATGTGATAAAATACTAGTCAGGCAGTAAAAAGAACAAACGCTTTTCACATGCAAAACATGCACAATCTTCAAAAACATTATGCCAAGTAGGGAAAAAATGCTAAAATGAAACTGTGTTTGCTGTGTAACTCTACGCGGTCTATGGCGAAAGCTGCCAGAGCACTGGCTGTTGTTGGGGTGGGGTGCAGAAAGACTGGACAGGAGCGCGATGGGAAACACTCAATAGCTGGTCTAAAGGGTTGGCTATGCCTTTGCCAGAGCTGATAGACTGTCGCTCGTAAAGTCTGCATTTCACTGTATATAGTGAAAAGCATGGCTTCTGGGCTGGGCCTGGGAGGCCACTCCTGGGAGTTCAGTTCTATGGAAGTGGAGGAGGTAGGGCCATTTTGAATTGAGCCAGCTTGAAATGACTAGAGAGTTCCAAACCAGCCTGAGCTACAGAGTGAGACCTTGTCTCAGAAAACCAGAGAATGATGAGAGAGAGAGGGACAGAGAGAGAGAGAGAGAGAGAGAGAGAGAGAGAGAGAAAGAGAGAGAACGGTGTCACCACTGCAGTATTAAAACAGAATCCAGCTCTTCAAGGATTTGGTTGCTAGGTTTCAAGACCCTTGTCTAGACCACAGCTCCTTAGACTGTGGGACCCCATGTATGGCTGCAACAGGGAAAGTAAGCTTGGGAAAGATTACAGCAGGAAAATGCTACTGACCATCCAACAACCAAAACTTAGTTCAAAACCAAACGTGTCATGAATCCAAGGGGTTTCTAGTCCAGGCATTGCACCATGCAATGCCAGAGGCTGCTCCTTGATCAGAGATGACTACTGCATACCCCAAACTGCAGTGCTTTTAAGAAGGTTGCTGAGACACAGGTTTCTTCAGTGTCTCGCAACTGTGACTAATCACAGACTGACACAAGCCGCCCAGCTTCTCCGAACCTCAGTCCTCACAGAGCTCGAGCTAACTGCTCTTCCACCTTCAATATTTCTGTGATGGAACTTTTACTGTACTGTGTCTTATAAACCTGTCCAATCCTGTTACTGACAACACAAAGTATCAAAAGATTGATGTAACTTAGATCAAGTTCTCTGACCACAGTACAACTAAGTAAGAAATTATAAACAGCAGAGCATAGTGGCATACGCCTTTAATCCTAGCACTCAGGATCAGAGGCAGCAGATTTTTCAGAGATCAAGGCCAGCCTGGACTACAAAGCGAGATCCAGACCAGCTGGGGCTACTAGAGAGACCCTGTCTCAAAAAAGAAATCAATTATAAATGATTTCAAGCCCAGATGCTTATAATTTCATAAAAATGAAAGAGAACAAAGTTAAACCACCAATTTTATAGAGAATAAAAAGATAAAATATGAGAAACTGTGATTCAAAATATGAAAACTTGGCTAAACGCAAAGTCTCTAGAAAAAAATGTAATTTTACTTAAGAGAAATATTTGGAACTGTAACTATGAAAGACCATTTTAAAAACTCTCTCACAGATGACATATCCTAAAACAGTTCTACCAAACATTGAACAAGTAGTGGGAGATGTAGACACTGGTATAGAGCGCAGAACATGTTCGCACTCTGCTTGTGGGGACTTTAGTGTTAAACTGACAGGACAAGCTAGAGAGAATTCCGGGTCAATCTTGGGCTGCACTTAGTTTCTTCTAATAATAGTTTTACTGATGTCATGAGAATTTCATACAACATATTTTGATCATATTGAGACCCCTCCCCCATCTCCCCTCAGATCTACTCCCACTTCTGTACCCCCTCCCCCACTTCAGGTCCTCTATCTTTTTAAAGACCTATTGAGTCTAATTTATGCTCTCCCAATGTTCTTGGATGTGGGTTCATCTCCTGGAGCGTGATCAGCCTACTCAGTGACACATCATTAAAGAAAATGGACTCTCCCTCTCCCAGCAGCTGTCAATTGCCAACAGTTCCCTCTGCAAGGCTGGGGCTTCTTGCCTACCTCCCCCCTCCATACTGGGTTTTTGTCTGGCTTGGGCTTGTGCAGGTCTTGTGCATGTTGTCATAAGTGCTCTAGGTTCATTTGTGTAACTGCCCTTTTATGTCTGGAAAACATGGTTTGCATGTATTTGTCCCCCATCTCTGGCTCTTACAATCTTTCTGCTCTCCTCTTCTCTTCTCTTGGGAGAAGGTGTGATATAGGTGTCCCATTTTGTACAAGCACTCTGCAGTTTCTTATTTTCTACATGTTGATCAACTGTGGGTCTCTAGGTTAATCACCATCTACTCCAAGACGCTTCTCTGGTGAGAGTCAAGAGATGAATTAATCTGTAACAATAAGTCACTAAGAGTCAGTTTAATACTATGCTCATTTAGCAGAATAATTGCAGTAGGTTTTCCCCTACACCCTGTGTCCTGTCTAGCCTCAGACTCTTGGCCCTGATAACAACACCGGGTCTGGGCTCCATCTTGTGAAGTGGGTCTTAAATCCAATCAGAAAAGTGGTTGGTTACTCCTAAAACATTCATGCCACTATGGTACCAGTGGACATATCTTGCCAGGCCAGTTATTATTTTAGCTTTCAGGGTTCACAGCTGGTAAGGTGGATGATTATTTTTCTCTTCTGACAGCATGCATAGGACCTTCCAGTATGTGAAAGCTATGCAGTAGAGATGAAGCTTCAAAGTCAGTACCACCTTTATTTCTCCTTGTTTCAGAAAGTCATATGGAAACCTACTATTGTAGACACTTCTTAGAATATATACATGTATAAAACGGGTTTAAATGGAGTTATCCTTGTAGGGGTAAATGCCCTATATTTGTCACTTTTCTGTTGCTGTGATAGAAACCTGACCAAAACAACTTATAAAAGGAAGAGTTTATTTGAGCTTACGGTTCCAGTCTGTCTTGGCGGGGAGGCATGGTGGCAGACATGGCTGGAGCAGGAGCATCAGAAGCTGAGTTCTGCATCTTCCAGCAGGCACAAGAGTCAAGAGAGCAACTGGAGATCAGCAAGGCTTAAGAACTCTCAAAGCCCACCCCCAGTGACCTGCTTCCTCCAGCATAGCCACACCTTCTAAACCCTCCCAAAACAGCGCCACCAATTAGGGACAAAATGTCCAAATACTTGGAGCCTGTGGGGGACATTTTCATTCAAGCCATCACATGCTCCTACCAGATATCATAGACTAGAAAATAGAAATCCTGGTGCCACAAATGGACTTTCTTTTGGAATTGTTAACCAAGGAGGTCCCTTTGACCCTCAGGCAGTACTGGTCACTGCCATGGCTCTTGGTTGCCCTCCAGAACTTCATGGTAAGATTCTCTTGTGAAGACACTACACGTGAGCTGTAGAACAAGCATGCAGTTAGTTTTAAGAAATTAAAAGCAAAATTCCTGTAAACTAAACATATCCATGTATCATAACATCTTTAAAAAATAGCACATGGGGATTAGCCTGGGCTTTTCCTATGTATTGATTATGGTTGGCTAACTTCAATAATAAATTCTACAATTTGTGCTAACTCGTGAGATAAAAGATTCCTTCTTTGGAGCTTGTGCACTGGTAGCGGTGGAGCCAAGAGTGGAGCTGGTCAGGATGATCACAGACACGTGCGGCTTGTCTCAGTCTGTGCCAATGTGCTGGGCGTATCGCTTTTCTTGCTTGCGGTTCTCCGTCACTACATGGCAGTCAACAATCCTAAGAAGCAAGAGTAAAAGTTGCACTTTCCCTGCCCCAGGGTTCCAGGACATAGTCTGAGGCAAGATGGAGGGTGTGAGGGGCCTTCACACTTAACTTCCTGTCTCCTACCCATCACAACATACAAAGCAGCTACACCTGGAGTTTTCCAAACAATTTTTGTTTCCTCAAAGTCTTCCTTAACAGAAGCTGCCACTGAATAGAGCCCAGTTATGGGGGCTGCTTTCTGTTCTACTCCCCTGCCAATAAAAAGACATAGATA
>NW_008359443.1:2123315-2128830 GCF_000622305.1 Nannospalax galili
GATCAACTAGATTTATTAAATTTAAAAGCTTCTGTACAACAAAGACAAGAAGAGTAAAAAAGTCGATAGAATGGGGCACAGTTTTTGCCAACTATGCACCAGACTATGGGTTAATATCTAGACTGTACAGGGAGAGCAAAAATTAAATACCTCTAAAGCAAATCTTCCTCTCAGTAAATGGGCTATTAATGAACTACAGATTGTAAGAGTCAGAAGAAGTATTCGCTTCGTCGGGTGTTTGCTGGACATGACAGCGCAGTTGCACACGTGAACTCACAAGGGCCAAGACTGCATACACAAGACCCACGCAAGCTGGAGCCAGAAAAATCCCAGCATGGGTGGGGGAGGCTCTCAGGAAGTCCCACGACTATCTCTGTTGGCAGTTGATGATTGCTGGGGAGGGAGGGTCAATTTACTTCAAGAATGAAGGCCAGGAGAGGTACCCGTGTATGAGCAGATAGTCCAACACCCATGTGCATGTAGGCAGCACCAAATGGACTTGGTGGATATTCAAAGGAGGGCCATATGAAGTTGGGAAGGGAAAGTGGTGGTGGTGATAAAGGAAGATTTGGAAGAGAGAGGATGGGGCTGGATTTGACCAAAACGCATTATATGTGTGCATGAATATTCAATAAAATATTTTAAAATAAAAAATATCTCCAGGCTGCATTGGAGATTCTGCCCAACAGAGAAATGTGAGAAAGACTGGGATGTAGCAAGGTACCATTTTTACATATGATTGGATACTTTAAAATCCCAGGGACACTGGAGAAAAATATAGCTAATAAGAGAATTTAGCATGCTTTATAGATACAAATCTTAAAATCAATTGTATTTTATATACTAAATATAAAACATAACTAGCAAGTGATTTCAACAAGCTTTGTGAATAAAAAAAAATCCATTGCTTCTTATACAGCAGGTAAGCGGTATAGACTGAACGTCACAACTGAAAGGGTCAATTGTAATATATCTTTAGAATATAGAGTGTATGGGATAAATCTAAGGACCAGCATGAGAGATGTGTACAAAAGGGTAAACATTCGTAAAAGAGGAATTACTATGGTGAAACTGATGCCACACCTCAAAGGATCTGCAAATTCCGGTGAAAATTCCAATACGGTTTTCGTGGATCTTAACAAGATAATTATAAATTTTAAGTGGGAAACTAAAGGGTCGAGAAGACGTTTTTTTACTCCTACAGGAGAAGAATATGACATGGAGAGAGACTGTCCTTAATGCATCAAGAGGGTCACAAAGGTGTGAAATCTACAAAAGGGAGATTGTGGCCAAGCCAGACCAGAAAGTTCAAGAAAGGGAGCCAGAAGTGGATTTTCTGTACAAGTCCTCCTTAAGTACAGGGGTCATGCTGTACAGATCCTCCTTAAGTCCCGGGGGGGGGGGTGTTCATACTGTACAGATCCTCGATCCTCCTTAAGTATGGGGGGTCATGCTGTACAGGTCCTCCTTAACTACAGGGGGGTCATGCTGTTCGGATCCTCCTTAAGTACGGGGGGGGGTGTCATACTGTACAGATCCTCCTTAAGTATGGGGGGGTCATGCTGTACAGGTCCTCCTTAAGTATGGGGGGTCATGCTGTACAGGTCCTCCTTAAGTATGGGGGGGGTCATGCTGTACAGGTCCTCCTTAAGTACATGAGGGGAGGTCACTGCAATCCTGTGGGGAAGGAGAGACTAGTCAGGACATTCTGCAGGGATGAAAAATTAACCTTATCAACAAGAGTGAAATGAATCCCAGGCTGGAAAGATGGCTCGGCAGTTAAGAGCACTGGCTGCTCTTGTAGAGGACCCAGGTTCAATTCCCAGCACCACATGGTGGCTAAGAATCATCTATAACTGCAGTTTCAGGAGATCTGATGCTCTCTTCTGACATGGGTGCACTTATATACATGCAGGCAATATATTCATACACATAAAATAGAAGTAATAAATAAAATTAAATTTAAAAGAATGAAAATTAATTCCTATCCAACCTAACCAAAATAGATTAGGGTTTGTGATGGTTACTGTTAATTGTCAAAGTGACAGCATCTAGAATCACCTGGGAGATGAGCCTGAGTGTGCCTGTGAGGGATTATTTTGATAGTGTATCCATAGGAAGACCCACCTGTTGTTGCAGGGTCGTTCTCTGTCTGGGATCCTGTACTGCATAGGTGGAGGAAAGAACTGAGCAGTAGCATCTGCCTCCTGGGTGCAGATACACTGTGACCAGCCAGCCTCGTTTTCCTGCCACCATGCTTTCTGCACTGCACCTTCCCCACTGAGCCTTCCCTGCCATGTCTTCCCCACCACTAGACTGCGTCCCTCTGGAACTGCAAGCCCAAATAAACCCTTTCTCTCTTAATTTTCTTTTGTCAGGGTATTTTTATCACAAAAATAGAAAAGAAATGAAGACAAGTTTGTTAACGTTTCATATATGGACCCCAGTGGGACTATGTTTGTGAGGTTATGGAAACATCAGAATATGGGGCCTAGTGTGAGGAAGTAAGTCATTGGAGGTGTGCGACTTTGAAGTTATATTTGGTCTTTAGGCTTTCCTCATCTGTTTCCTGTCCATCATGTGGTGAAGAACTTTCATGTACATTCCCACTGACATGACGTTTTCCCCAAGCACACCAGGCCAAGCAACAATGGACTGAAACTTTTGGAAGACTCCCTCTTTAATTTAATTCACTCTGGTATTTTGGTCACAGCTACACACAAGTAACTGATATAGAAAACTTGCAAAGAAATGGGGTCATTGCTGTGACCCACATTGACCGTGAGGTCTTAAGTATCTGACCACATGGTTCCTAAACAACATTCTGAATTGGTTTGTGGGCGGCATCTGGAGGTTTGGCGATGTGGGCTAAGAAAGCCCTAACATGCTCAGCTTAATAGATGATCCTGGTGGGGCTCTGAAGCTCAAATGCTAATTAGAATGCAGACAGTGAGGGTGAGGCCCACAGGTTTCGGTGGGAATGAGTGCTTGGGGGCACTGGGTTAGAGGCCACTCATGTTTTATGCTGGCAAAGATTTTGTCTATATTTTATCCCTGTCACTTTGGCAAAGGCTAAAGATGATGAACTAGTTCACTTGGTAGAGGAAATTTTGAGGCTCCAGCATTTGGCCTGTGACATGCTTATAGCCAGGTTTACAGTGATAGTCAGGAGCAAAAGAGTAAAAAGACTTGAAATAACTATAGTTTGGATGAAAAAGCCACATAAAATTGGGGTTAAGGAAGGCATGGTTTCTGAAAACATTAATGCCATTAAAAAGATGTCGAGTAGCTTGTATTGTGATAATAGAAAAGACGACTGAGCAGGCAGCAGACCTGGACACCATCGGTGGGATGCTAGTTTTGCAGACATGACCGTTGTGGGGTCATGAAGTATTCCATCCAGATGTCCAAAGAAAGCTGGGCGGGGGCAGGAAATGTGTGTCAGAGTCCGAGCTCCTAGAGGCAGCCCCCAGCATGGTGATGCATGAGGCCATGAGACTGAAGTGGAAGCGGAAGCAGAGATGCAGCTGGAGAAACCAGCAATCTGGAATATCCACCAAGGAAAAGCTGGACAATGGGAGAGGCCATGTGGGCTGCAGAGGGCAAAGCCGTCCTGGTCAGCTGTCCTGGGGGTATGCTAAGCCCATTCGAGCTCACATCCCCGACCACAAAACCCAGATGCTGGATGAACTAGAAGACTCAGCATTTGCTTTGCTGGGTTTGGGGTTGCTCTGGTCCCATCCTGTCTTACAGTCCCCCATTCCTCTCTTGTGGAACAGAAACGTTTTTACTCTATGCCATCGTATATGGGAAGCAAATAATTTTATTTTTTACTTTGCAGGGGTTCACAGCTAAAAGCTTGAGTTAAGTCTCATAAGAGACTTTGAATTTGAAATTTGAAGACTATTGGAGATGGACTAAATTCATTTTGTGTTGAGATGACCATGGGCCTTTGGGGCCCAGAAGCAGAGTGTTATGGTTTAAGTATAAAAGGTTCTCCAGGTCATGTTTTGAACACTTGGTCTCCAGAAGGTGGTGTCACCTTGGGATTTCTGCAAACTATAGGTGAGGTCTAATTTGAGAAGCAGGTTCCTAGGGGTGTGTCCTTGAAGGTTGTTTCTGGCTCCTCACTCTTTCCTTGCTCTCTGCTTCCTGACTCCTGTGAGGTAAGCAGCCTCTCCCTCCACAGACTCCTGGTGCCATGATACTCTGCCTCCCCATGGGCCCAGGATCAACAGAACCAAGGGCTACAGGCTTAAACTCTGAAACTATGAAGTAACTAAGTCCTTCCTGTTTAAGTCACAAGCACTCTGCCAGTGACACAAAAAGTGAGTAGTGCAAAGACACACAGGTAAAAGACAAAATATATTGTCTAGAATGACATCTAAAATATATGTATGATTTCAGGTTCAGGAGGGATTGCTAATATTTCATACCAAGTATAAAGAAAGATTGATTAATTAAAATCAAATTAAGAAGTATGCTCCTTAAAAGGCAGAATTTCTCTTCTTTTTGTAAAAAGACAACATAAAACAAAGTGGCTGGAGAGATGATTCTGCAGTCAAAAGCACTTGCTACTCTTACAGAGGACCAAGTTCAGTACCCAGAACCCATGTTTTGTAGCTTACAACTGCCTGTAACTCCAGCTCCAGAGGATCCAGTGCCCTCTTCTGGCCTCCAAGGGCACCTGCACACACATGCACATACACAAACAGACACACACATACACATAAATACAAAATAAAATCAATCTTTTGTAAAAAGAAAATGAAAAGTAGGTTCACAAGTGAATAGATATCTACAATGCAACATCAGCAAAGGGCTTATGTTCTTCAAAGATCTAAGGAACTCCTGAATTCCTTGTAGCAGAATGAAACAGCCTGATGAGAAGGGGGTAGGTAGTCAGTGGAGGAGGGAATGAATAGCAAGTAAACGTGGAAAACTGCTCATCCTCCTTAATAAAACAGCAGTGGTCTGTCACTTAGAAAATACTGGGAAGCCTGACAGTACGTAGCTTCTGTCTGAAGGAGTTACTGGTATTCTGTCTGTAGGAGTTTAGACCTTAGAGTCAGAAGGCATGGACAAAATTGCTCAAAACTTACATTGACTGTTGTGGCAAGTATTGAAAACAGCCCAAACTTTTACAGAATAGTTATGAAGCTGTAGTGTATTCACGCAACACAGCACTGTGGGTTTGAAAGTGGTGGGTCACATGACCCTATGTGGGCAAACCTCCTAGAGCAAACTGAAACCCACAAGAAGCTTGTGGAATAGAAACTCAGCCCCAAGTATGTCTGCTTAGAAGGAGCCACTGGGTGTTATCAAAGCCCTGGAGAAATGGGCACAGAGCTCACAGCAGGGCTTTCTCCTCAGGGAGTAGTGGGCGCACAGGTGTTTGTGTTTGTCTCTGTCTTCTTTTAAGATTTATTCTTATTTATGTGTATGTGCACTGGCTGATTAGATTTTATCAACTTGACACAAACCTCGACACACCTGGGAAGAGGGAATCTCAACT
>NW_008359443.1:2128970-2131138 GCF_000622305.1 Nannospalax galili
GGAATCTCAACTGAGGAATCTCCATCAGCTTGGCCTGTAGCCATGTCTGTGGGGCATTTTCTTGACTGCTGATTGATGTAGGAAGGCTCAGCCCAGTGTGGACGGTGCCATCCCAGGAAGGCGGGCCTAGGCTGTATAAGAAAGGGAGCCGAGCAAGCCGTAAGCAGCTTGAGTCTCTGCTTCAGTGACTATCTCTGGGTTCTGACAAGGTCCTGCCTGGTTTCCCTTGATGATGGACTGTTATTTGTAAGGTGGAATACATCTTCTCCACAAGTCGCTCTTCGTTAGTATTTTATCACAACAAAGAAGCAAACTAAAACAGCGTGTGTGTGTGTGTGCGTGTGTGTGTGTGTGTGTGTGTGTGTGTGTGTGTCTTCTGTATGTGTGGAGTGCACTGCAGGCAAGAAGAGGGTACTGGATGCCCTGGAGCTGGAGTTACAGCTGCCTGGTATGGGTGCTGGGAACGGCGCTCGCCTGTACAGGAGCAGTACACACACTTAACAGCTCAGCGATCTTTCCAGCCCCACTTCTGTCTTTTTCTTAATACTTTACTTGCAAGCTGTAAAAGTAGTTTGCATATGGAAATATTTTATTTAAATATTTTTAAATTTCCCTGATTGCCTATGCTTATTAAACACTAGAGATTTAAGAGAAGTCCCTTAGCTCCTACCCATAGTGTTGCAATAAAAAGTCTGTATTTCTTTCAGCGCATCTCCCTGGTGATTCCATTTCCTTTCCTTTCCCTCTTTGCTTTGACAAGGGATAAAATAAATGCTCTTTGGGAACAACAAGATACTTCTATACACCGCTTTGGTCTTTTCAGGCACATTTGGGCACTGCTCCAAACTTAAAAAAATGTAGATCCAGAGAAAGATCAGGTTGCAGCCATGAAAATGCAAGACCATAAAATGTCTCTGCCTTTGTAACAGCTTTTGCTGTTAGGATAACTACAGTGTTGTACATCTTTATCAGCCGTGGAGAGACGGCAGAGGAAGGAGCTGGACAGAATGAGGAGCTGCTCATGAGCAGTAGACACAGAGATTCACATTCTGATTCCTACTCTTTTTGTCTTTTTGTTCCTAGAAAATTAATTTTTACAGGGTAAATGCACCAACAGTTTAAAAGATTAGGCAGCTGAGAGGCTAGTGAGAGATTTTTGCATGAAGCACATTTGTCAAGCCCACCCATACGTAATCATGCCCATGTACTCCTTCTTCTTCTCTCCTCCCTCCCTTCTCTCCCCCAACTGCTTTCTCTCTCTCTCTCTCTCTCTCTCACACACACACACACACACACATGCACACACATACACGTACACACACATAGACATACAGACACATACAGAGGGACATACACACACACACGCACACACGCACACATACACACACATAGACATACAGACACATACAGAGGGACATACACACACACACAAAGACACACAGAGAGGCATGCATACACAGATACACACACATAGACATACAGACACATACAGAGGGATATGCACAGACAGACAGAGACACACACACACACACACATGAGTGGAACTATCTTTCTGTCCACATGACATTGTTTTATAAAAACTGGAACTTTAACAGGCATAAGCAGTATTTTCATTTCAAGAATGGAACCATTTGCTTCTCATGGCCTGTGAGGACAAGCATGAGCAGGACCTGCTGCGGCAGAAGGGTCAGCCCGGCTTAGCCCCCAGCCATTTCTAACACAGTCTTACCTTGTCAGGCATGTGTGTTTTCTCTCTCTTTCTTAGAAAAGCAATTGATATGACCCTCATTCTCATTTCCTAGAAAACAAAAATATTAGGTACTGATTTCAGAAGTTTGTTAAAAATGCCATAGGGTATTAAATGTTCCAGGGAAAATTCGAGGCCATGGAGGGTCAGGTAACTAAAAAGAAAGCCTGAAGGACAAGGGAAGTCGGGAAGTGACAGAAATGCTCTAAGTCTCAGTTTGGGTGATGACTCCATAGACACATCACTTTCAAATGCACAGTTGCCCCTGTGCTTCGAGGAGGTCCATTTGCATATGACACCTAGATCACTCATATATGTGCACAGAAGCCACATATATGATGTAAGTAGGCGCAGGATTGTCTGGGGAAAGGAAGGAGAGGAGGGGGAGAGGGGAAGGGGAAGGAGGGGGATGGGAAGGAGG
>NW_008359443.1:2132464-2138328 GCF_000622305.1 Nannospalax galili
CCCCCCCATGCACACATCATGCACATACACAATAATAATAATAGTTTGAAGTTAAAAACGTTACTTTTATTTTAATAGTTCTTGAACTGTCTTCTTATTTTTCTGTTCATGAATTTAAAACTCATTCCTCCTTCTATCTATGTATCAAATGTTTATTGAGCACCTGATGTATTCTGGGCAGCGAGAGGGGGCTGGCCCTGCTCAGGAGTGTTGAACTGCTCAGTGCACAGGACTGCCAGCTTCAGCTGCACCCCTCCCGCACTTCCCAAACCCTCCCTTCCTTCTCCCAACCCTACCGCTAGGAATCCTTCTAATCCACCACTCTTTGCCCAATAAAAATCTCCCTTTCCCCAGTGAAACAATTCCACCCATTTTAAACAATGCTTTAGACACATACATCTTCCCTAGGAAAGGACATGGGATTTCAAGTCAGGTTGGGCTCTGCGGTCCTGTTCTGGCTCCACCACTACCCAGATGGAGGGCTTGACTGTGTAAACACCTCCTGAGAGCCTCTGTGTTCCAGGGAGGAGTATCTCTGCTCCAGAAGGGGGCTATGAGTGTCACAAGAGATAATGCATATAAAACAGTTGGCAGACTATAATGATAGTTATTATTATCATAATCCAGGTGAATCT
The DNA here is from genome assembly GCF_000622305.1 of Nannospalax galili. NCBI lineage: Eukaryota > Metazoa > Chordata > Mammalia > Rodentia > Spalacidae > Nannospalax > Nannospalax galili. The sequence goes on from NW_008359443.1 coordinate 2,133,100, forward strand.
GAGCAGATCACTTGGCCTCATGGAACCCTACTGCCTTCGCCTTTAGAACAGAGTCATTAATAACAGACTTGCCGTCTTCATAAAATTGGTGTCAGACCCATTGAGAGAACAGATGCGAAAGACATTTTCTGTGTTAGAAAGAGCTATTCAATGTGGAGGTATTGTTAGCATTCTCGATACTGCACTGAGCTGAAAGCTTCTTATAAAAAAGAATCAAAAGGAAAATGGGAAAAAGAAAAGGGAAGTAACAGAGCCGTGGTGTTATGGCTCCTTCCCATGACATTTACAAGCAATTTGGAAACCATCCAGCTCCTTGAGTTCATTTGATTCTACTTTGAAGCATACAATTGTGGGTTGGCACAGTGTGGCTTGTTCTTCTTTTCCTCTGCCCTTTCTTGACATGCCCAGAGTCCCCTCAAGATGACACCAGGTGTGGATACACTGGAACGTCCCCCTCCATGCTCTGTGGCAGGCCCTCTGCCTCTTTGAACCTCATCAAACAAGGTTCTATCTCCTTCCCAGAGGTTTGAATCTACTCTGGGAAAAGTATCAGCACTTGTGAGCAGAGGCAGAGGCTCAGGGCTGTTCTACTGGATGCAGGACCGCTTGGCACACTTGCTGTTCTCAGTCAAGAGTTTTTAATACATGAGGCGGCTGTATGATTTACCATCTGCTACCCTTGGTCAAGACACTTGAGAGAGAGAGAAGGGGGTACTGCCAAGACTAGCAGTTTAGGCAGCAGGCAACTGTCACAGGTGAATCGGGATGTGTGCTATAGAGAGCTAAGAGAGAGGTCACCACAACAGCGTGTAATACAATGGCTGTATGCACTCCAGAGCCTGATGCTTCTGGTCTAAGACTGAGCCAAAGATTGCACGTGAATTAGAGAAGATACCCAGCATGGCTCTGAGCAGCTGGCGAACGAAGCTACAGCCACTGACATGGAGGTTTGGAAGGAGAGAGTCAAAACTTCTCTCAGCCATGGTTAAGCTTGATGCATCCATCAAACATCAAAGCAGCAATGTTGGTTACACAATTAGACACACTAGCCTGGATTTAGTGTGGCGGAATAAAGTGGGAGTTGGCGTACAGGTGGTGCTTAGAGGCATGGGCGTGACGGGGATCACCGAGGGAGGAAGAGATGGGAGAAAAGGAAGAAGAGGAAAACCCTTCAAAGGAGCCTGAGAAGGGGCACCGGGTGGCGTTGAGGGAAAAGCGGACGGCGTGGTGTTCTGGGAGCCATGTGTGGGAAACACACAAAAGACAAGGAGGCTGATTAGTAGGGTCGTCACCACATCCAACTTCTGCCTGTGAAGTGCTCGGAAGATGAAGTTCTTGGGCGTGCTACTCTGGAATGAGGATGAACAACTTCAATCGAGTGTGTGTGTGTGTGTGTGTGTGTGTGTGTGTGTGTGTGTGTGTGTTTTAGCAGATGTGTGTGTGTGTGTGTGTGTGTGTGTGTGTGTGTGTGTTAGCAGAGGAACATGTGGTCTTAGTCTGCCTGCAGTGTCAGGGAAGAGCAGGAGACTGGCTGACTTGCTGCAGAAGGGCCCTTGGACCGCCTGCTGCTAGAATTCTCCAGCTCCCAGGACAGGAAGGAGATCCCTGAGGTGTGTGGGGCTGGAGCTCCTCCCCAGGGGAGGAGGGGGAAAGGGAGCACCATTGTCTAAACTATCTCAGACACAGAAATGTTAGGCAGAATGAGGAAGTGAATGAGCCTGTGCAGCAGCTGTGGTCAGAAGCTACGGTTGGTGGGGAGAAAGAGACAGGCAAATACCTGGGCCCAAGAAAGGAAAAAAGGCCTGCGGGTGACTTGAACCAAGACATTTCCTGTCAGATTTGCATGGCTCCCAGCCCTGCCTTCCACCCCCTAAGGTCATTTTACCAGAACTCTCCCACCCTCAGAGACCAAGCTCCATCTTTTCCCTTGTCCTGCAAAAGTTCTGGCTGTTGAGAGGTAGAAAGGCCCTGGACATGGAGCAAACAACCTAGGTTCTAGTCTAGGTACTGGCCTGGTACTACCAAGTACTGCGAGTTTCACAGGATTGTCAGGAAGATTTGTGTGGGATAAGATGTATGAAGATGTGTAAAGTGACACCCAAGCATATGAACACATATTTTCTATGAAACCTGGGAAATACCCTGTCACAGAGTGTCAGGAACAAAGCAAGCCTGGAGCAGCACTGACCCTGTGTCTGTGTAAAAGGGAGGGGAATAATGTGCTGTGTGACAGATGCTGTATGACCCCAGTGCTATGGTGCGTCAATCTAGAAAGGATTTATTGATGAAGTCTTTACTTCACCTTTTACCTTCTTTCCTACCCTCCTGAATCTATTGCTGTCCTTTTAAAAATTTAAATTAGAGGAGCTAGGGAGATGGCTTGGCAGGTAAGAGCACTGGCTGCTCTTGCACAGGACCCGGGTTCGGTTCCCAGTACCCTCGTGGCAGCTAATAACCATCCATAATTCCAGTTCCAGAGGATCTGATACCCTCTTCTGACCTCCTTGGGCATTGCACAACACAGGTGCACTCACATACATGCAGGCAATACAGTCATACACATAAAATAAAAATAATAAAATATTTTTAAAATTTGAATTAGATTGACTTTCTAACTAAAGCATACAGGCATACAGTTGAGCATATTAATGGGATGGTGTGCTATTTCACTCAACGTATACATTGTGTAATGCCAACAGAAGTACAGTGATCTAGAAATCCTACAACTGAACATATACGGAGAGGAAATTCAATCAGCATATCCAAGAGATACTGTATTCCCATGATTACTGGTCACAGCGCCTAAGAAATGGAAACAGCCTCAACGTCCACTGACTGATGAATGGATAATGAAAACATGACCCACGTACGCAGCAGAATACTGTTCGGCTGTGAAGACAATGAGATCCTGTCACCCATGACAACGTGGATGGAAGCGCAGATCATTTCGCTGGGTGAATTAAGCCAGGCACACACATAGAAACAGCCCAAATGAGTTCACTTACCTGTGGCATAGGAAACAGTTGGTTACCAGACTGGGGAGGGGGGAGGAAGGGAGCCGAGAATAACCCGATGTAAATACCACTTTCTTTAGTTTTCCTTTGCAGTCTGATGATGGAGATAAGCTGTGGTCTTACCACCGAACTCACTTGCTCCCTCTCCGCATTCGCCCCTGTCAGCACTGATGCTGCTGAGAAGGGCCGCTCTCTTGGGAGGCAGACAGCACTGACTTGTGTGTGACCCTTCCCTCCCCTCTGCCATACCCCATTATTCACCTTTCCTTTCTATTCAGACAGAAAGGAAAGGGGCTGACACCAGGAGCCTAACCCAGGACAATGTACGCTATTTCCAACGTAAACTGCAGCCGGGGGCTCCCAACCTGCAGAGCATCCAATGACTTTGGCTGAGCCATCCAAGCCCAAGGGAAACAGCCCCCTGCGGCCGAACAAACGCAGGGTTAGCCCAGACCGGTTGCCCGCCAGTCAGGAGCAGGAGAGGCAGGCGACAGCACCTCTGGGCAGGCCTGGTCCTTGGAGGGCCGCCAAGATGACAGTCCTGAGCAAGACAAGAGAAGGAGGGGCCCACTGGGCCCCAGTCAATGAGAAACAGACCGCCCTAAAAATAATAATGAATGAACGGGACCGGTACAGAGTCCGGCCTCTGAGCAGGTTTGGCACAAAATGAGACCTAATGATAGGTTCAGAAGGAAAAATCCATGGTTGGGATTCCGAATCCTTTGAGCCAACTAGTCATCCACAAACGAGCCCAGAGAACTTCTGTTGGCTTTCCCAGCAGGCGTCCGAAGACAGGCCCTTGGCTGGCCGTGGTCCTCCCGCAGGAGACTGCTCTCATCCCGGGGGCAGCCTACTCCAGAGCCGAGGGGAGGAGGGGGCGACCTGTGCGGGCACATACTTTCAGAACTAAAGAGACTGAACCATGATGGAAAAAGGCCTCTTGGAGGGATCAGAATTGGGTGCGGCAGCAGGATGTCTTCCTCAGCCCACAAATATTTACTGAGCTCTCCTTGAAAAATGAGTGCGAAAGGGAAAGGGCAGAAACGGATCAGAAGCCTTCCCACCCACACGGCGCTAATCGGAGTGCACAGCTAAGGGCGATTTAAAAATAAGCTCACGGGGGTGGGAGATGATGGCTGCTGTTACCAAAGATGTCTGCAGATCATTTAACTCTTGGGCCAACTCTAGCTGTCTGGAAGCCCGTGTGCGGACAAAGTCCATGAAGTCTTACAGCCAGGTCAGCACAGCAAGGGCCTGTTGTCTGACTGTGATGTCAGAAGGGAAGGGCTGTGGTTCACTGGTCTGAGCTCCCATCCATTTTGGCTTATTTTACAAAAAAGAAAGCCTAGTTCCAGGATGGGGAGGTAGGAAGGCAGGACAGAACTGGCACCAGACTACCGCAAGTCTTTGCTCTTCTTTCCTGAGAAAACAGGATGCAGGAGCGCACTCCAGTAGCAGCCCTCATGGCGTGGTCCTGGAGAGAGAGAAAGGAGGGAGGACGGAAGGCTAAGGACGCTCCAGAGAAGCATCTTAGAAGCACATTCGGTGAACTCTCATTGTCCTCGAGCACAGGAAGTCAAGGAAAGGTTGGCAGCCTCGAGCACAGGAAGTCAAGGAGAGGTTGGCAGGAGCCAGGCGAAACGCGAAACTTTCTCTACACAGTTGATCTTGGAAATGACGGGTTTCTTAAGGCCTGAGTGTCGTAAGTCACAACTTCTGATGCTCAGGACAGAGTTTAAGCACACACTTTGCTCCGCATGCTTGCACCTGCAACCTGCAGTAGGTCATTGTCTTTGTGAAAATCAAGATTACACAGGTACTGTCATCTGGCATTCAGTGAGGGTTTGTGTCTTTTCCAACGGCATGAATAAATGATTAATTTATATTTTTAGAGAATTCAGAGATTAGGCATTTTCTAGTTAGAGAAAAAACAAAATGTACTATTACCTTTAGCTATGATGGGCTTGGTACATTATTATTATTATTTCCACTGAGTAAATACTAATAGTAATAATGATAATAACTAAAATTTACTGTGGAATTACTGTACGGCTCATGAAATCAAATACATCAGAGCAGTATGCTTCCGTGTATAATTCTAGAATCTCAGTAATCAAGACATAATCTAACACAGGTTGGCAAGCGGAGAGGGAAGGGTGGTACGTTCCACACAGCCATTCAGGACTCAGGCTTCTTCCATATGGTGGGATGTTAT
>NW_008359443.1:2143142-2151707 GCF_000622305.1 Nannospalax galili
TAAGAGGAAGACTTCGACTCTCCTTCCCGAGACCAAAAAGTCACAGAATCTCATAGGGATTCCTGGGGGCTGGGAAATGCAGTGTGTTGATGACCTGAGAAGAAAGAGAAACAAGTTTGTTGCATACCTAGCAACTATAATATACTAACCCACTTAACCCTCAAACTACCTGATAGGGCAGATACTGATTTTGGTTTCCATTTAATATATGAGGAAACAGGCTCAGGGATAAAAGTAATTCCCAGTATCAAACATCTACTAAACCACAGAACTGGGCATTCTGGACTAAAGCCAGGCTTCTTGTGTTCAAGTTCAGGCACATTGCTTATTCTTCTGTGTGTTGGTTACTATCATGACACTGTCACAGTACTATCACAGTACTGACGGGAACAACTTAAGGGAGAAAGGATTTGTTTGACTCATGGATTCAGATGGTTTTTGTCTGCCACAGTGAGATCAGCAGGATGGAAGGGCTCAGTCCATGGCAACAGGAGCTCGTGGCAGAGCTGGTCCACATGATGGTAGACTAGGTAGCAGTAACAGAGCAAAGAGCTGGGTGTGAGCCTGCAAGGCCTGCCCCTTGTCACTCAGTTCTGCCGGTGAGGCCACTATCCTACCATCTCCCAAGGTGGTACCAGCTGGGAACGAGCATTCAGACATGAGCCTGTGGGGGCTCATGAGCCTCTCAGAGTCCAAACACAGCTCTTTATTTTCTTCACACCTCCCCCAATGTCGATTTTGGCTTTCCTGGATTTAAACTGCTGATAACACTTAGCCTTTTGGCACGAGAATATAGATGATCTTGTCCCTGCTGCCTTGTACTCCATGGGGTGTGTAGTATTAGCTCTACTTTACCAGAGACGATATTGAGATGCCATGAGTTAGGTAACTTGGCTATAGTCATATATTTAATGAGAAACACGACCCAAAACTAGACTGGATTGTTCTTTTGGAACTTTGGAAGAACTTGCCCTAATCTTACTAAATTACCTTCCAGCCAAAAATGCATGTTAAAAATTAGTGCAACAATCTACTTTCCACAGAAGACCCCAAAGAATGTGCAAGGTCAGTGACCTCAGCATTGAAGTCATCCACGTCAGAGAGCTTCTTACTCCACATCTGATTCCATTTGTAAGAAGGTCCAGCAGCCTTCAGTGTTGTTAACTACAATTAGATTGGCACATCTAATGCTTGAAGAGGTTCTACCCAGTCAAAACCATCCAGGAAGTGGGAAATCAGATAAATAACTAGGGAGACACAAGACTCAGAAACTCCAGACTCCGGTAAGGGGTGGGTGGTCTCTCCAGGCCAAAGAGGAGTTATTCATTGCTAGGCACAGAGCTGTAGCAGCAGCTGGGCCAGGCTTGTCTGTGGGGCTTTCTTCTTTCCCTCCCACACTCCTCCCCAGGGTGACCTGGTAAGTCCTGCACCTTGACACCAAGGCTCTCTCCTGCTAGGCTTAAGCCTACTGGGTTTGCTCCTTTCTCCCCCCTCCCCAGGCATACTGGTGTCATCAAACATCTTGCACTCATTCTCTGTGGGGAGAAAACAGGAAATGAATATAATTAAAACCGTTGCACTGTAAAGAAAGAATCCCATGATGACAACAATAATGTTATCCTGGGGCTTGGGGAAGTTGGGTTAGATAAAAGGAGAAAACTATGAGTCTTGGGCATATTTGGCTTTACAGTCTTTAGTTATGAAAGCTGCACTCATCAAGGAAGGGCGCTGAGTCCCAGAGCTGCAGGGTGCCAGGTCGCTGCCTTCCCTCAGCCATGCCAGGCTGCATTTCCCTCTCATGAGGAAAGCCTCAGATCAGCCTTCATGAGAAATCCTCACCCTGTCACATGCTCTTTCAAACTATTCTTCATAAAATCAACCAACAGCAACAGTGAGGGTCTATGGCAGTGTAAATAATCCGTCCTGTGGGAACCTCTGAGATCATCTATTCCCATGGCCGACTGCTTATTCCTATCACTTTAACAAAATACCTGAAGCTGGGTGCTTTATAAGAAAAGCTGTGCATGTAGCTCATGGTGTCAGAAGCTGAGGGCTGAAAGGGCACTGTGCCCACTCTGACAAGGGCCCCTCTGACTGCATCACATGTTGGTAGATTACAACATGGTAGAAGTGTGCAGGAGGAGACTCCAGTGGGGAGGGGTCAGTCCTGCTCTTTCAAAATAATCCTCTCAAGAGAACTAGGTGGGGCTCCGCAAGAGCTGCATCAATCCTTTCCGAGGACTAATGGTCCCCACTAGGCTCTCCCTCTTAACGTTCCCACCACCTCTTATGTTTCACACTGGAGACCAAGCTTTCAACACAAGAACCTTTAGGGGATATGTTCAAACCATACCCACACCATCATACCATAACACCATTGAGGTCCCAGGGCCCAGATCGGGTAACACTGAGGGCTCTGGCCCCAGAGTCTGTCTCCTAGACCACACCTAGGTGTGTGAAACCGTCATAGCCCTGCTCTCTTCTTCATCACAAGTAAACTCCTAAGGAGATGGCTCAGTCCAAGGGGCTCCTGGCTGAGCAGGAGTGGCCACGGGTCTCACTTCTCACTGTTTCTCAGGCTGCTCCAAGAACCTGGGCTTTGTAACTTCCCATGGCTCTCAATTCAAATGAGTGTTGCCACTGACTAAGGAGTCTGCCTTCCGTACTGATTCCTACAGCAGTGACCTCGGCTTACCCCTCTGCTCCTCTTATGCTCTGCAAGGATCTGTGATCACGTTTATTGCCCTTCCGTGCTTTTAACCTCACCTAATAGACACGGAAAATCATCTTAATCCATATAGAAACATCTTCAGAATAAAGACAGCTCACAAGAGGATCACCAGGTATTGCATAAACTGCCCACTGCCAGGCTGTGTCCTGGTGCCCTGACATTCTGCCCTGATCCCAGCACACTGGTCTCTTTCTTTAGAAAGTACCACACTCTCTCACCGTGCCATGAACGTGCCATTTGCTCTGACAGACTCACTTTACAGCCCATATCCTGAAGTCCACTCCCACCTCCTGATGAGTTTCTCTTTAGTTTTCAAGATGCGGATTATACACCATCCTCCTCAAGCTTCTCTGAACCCCCTCCATCAGTATAGGACTCACTTTACGGCCCATATCCTGAAGTCCACTCCCACCTCCTGATAAGTTTCTCTAGTTTTCAAGATGTGGATTATACACCATCCTCCTCAAGCTTCTCTGAACCCCCTCCATCAGTATAGGGTCCTATGGTAATGCTAAGATAAGCTTGTGCTTTTCTTTGAGATGAAAACATTATTGTACAAGTGATTAGATAATTATTTTTACATGATAACTTACTCTCTATGTTCACAATAGACTAACAAGATTGCGTTGTGAACAGGCTTCAGGGATTGGTGTGTTGTGTGTGCAGGCGCCATAAATACTGCTTTGTAGGCCGCCAGGAAGGTGGCCACAGTTTAGCAGGGCCATCAAAGCTCCCACAGGTCTAGTTCGCATCAGAGGCGTCCAGGCTCCCTCGGGCTGGTGACAGGACTTACTTCCTTGCAGACATGTCTCTCCTGGTGGCTTACCTCTTCATAGCGAGCAACTGATAGAGGGAAATTTGAGCAAGGGGAGTGCTATATTCTCACAGAATCTCCGGCACACAAGATGTGCATCCCTTCATCTCTGCCCCAATGCATGAGTTTAAAACAATCACAGGGAACTTGTAAAGAGAGGGAATTACTTATAGGTAAGGACAGCAGAACTTAGAGATCATGAACTACTTTGAAATCTATCTACCCAACCTCTAAGACAAGGGTATTCAAATAGGGACCATTTCCTGTTAACATACCTTTTCAAAAAGGAAACTGAAAACCAAGAACAAGCACCACAGATACCTCCGCCTGTGTTGGTTTGTGCTGTGTGTGAGGACGCTGCTGATAGGAGGGAGAGACACTGAGAGCAAAGGGGGAAGCAGCCCAAGGGTGCTGAGAGAAGGGCTCCTGCTGGAAGGGGAAAGGAAGAGGGGTCTCCAGCGCAGGGGAGCAGGCGCTGCCAGCCAGGCTCCCTCCTGCAGAACCTACGTCAATGTTTGCCCCCAATTGTTAGCCCCATGCTTTTCCCATCCCTAAAGACGCTTAAAATTAGGCTTCTCCTCTAGCTGATCATAAGTGTGGCCAGTCTGGTTTGTGCCCTGTTACTGTCCCTTCGCCCAGGCTGCCTTCGAGTTCCAACCCCACCTTGTCCCAAGTAGATAGGAGCACTAGGCCAGCAGCCCCCTCAGGCCCATCATACCTTCACCCCAACAAAGCACAAAGGATTCCTTGGGGCTCTCTCCTCCCTGAGCAAGAGGGCTGGACCCCTTGTCCTCTAGCCACCTTCTGTGGCCTCAAGACAGGGACTCCCTGAGTTGAGCGGCACATAGGTCATCCAGAGAAGGGAGCCCAGCATTGTGCTTCAGATCCAGAAAGATTGTACTGGTTGCTCTTAAACGAAGAGGCTTTCAGGTCCTTCGTTCAGGAAACTAGCTGTAATCAGATAGATAAAGTTAAAGGCTAGATGTGCTCTGAGCAAGGTCTTCATTGCTGGTAGTTATATAGTTATACATATTTCAAAATCGCAGGCTTCTAGTACTGGACTGGGACTGGTTCCTGAGCAAGGTCTTCATTGCTGGTAGTTATACATATTTCAAAATCGCAGGCTTCTAGTACTGGACTGGGACTGGTGACCATTTTCAGAGACACTCCATATATTACCAGCTTTGCTTGATATTGGCCTCCCTACATTCTCGGTGGTAGTTTTGATGCATAGGTTCCAGTATACATGCCCAAGCTATGCTAGACGCTGTACTTCTTGAGGGACCATCTAGGACAAGGTTCCTCCCCCAATTAATCCAGGCCTGTCCCCCAAATGCCCAACTCAGCGCAGTGACAGAGAGAAGAGCCACTTGTTAATCAAATGCCCTATATCCCAATGAGTTGTATCAAATTTCATTAAGACAGCGAAGCTAGTTTCCCAGTTGCCACCCTCTCTCACATGACTTTAAGTTCACTCTGGGCCTTAGAGTCTAAGAGGGTTTGCTAGGCTAATTAGGAATACAGCAAAAAGGAGGGTCGTTTTTAAGCTATTTTAGGAGAGCAAGATGTGAGCCGGGCATGGTGGTGCTCACCTTTAGTCCCAGCACTCGGGAGGCAGAGGCAGGAGGATCTCTGTGAGTTCCAGGCCAGCTGGAGCTACTGTCTCTAAAAGGTGAGGTCATTCAAATGTCTCTGGAACCAGCTGCCACCAGGCTAGGGCTTTGGATGTCCCCAGTGCAAACCCTTCTGACATGCCATATCACTTGGAGACTCCCTGCTGTGGTGAACAGAGCTTCCCTTGAAGCAGGCAACTTCAGACACAGACACCGCATGGCCACTGTCAAGCCTCAGATCTCTTACTTGAGAAGTCGGTAAACGAACCTGATGACACTTGGGAAGTCTAAAATAATAGAAGGCCAGCTCCATTCACAGGGGCCTTCATTGCTGAGACTGACCTCTACAGAATGCTATGGCTCTACCTGACGTGATGACCCTGTAGGGAACATCAAGACAGGGTCAACTGGTCTGACTTAATTGCTCCCGTCCTCTGTTGCTTGGTTGTATGACTTGGAGTAATTAACCTATTCTCTCAGATCTTCAGTTTCTGCCTAGATCTGTCTTTCCACCCAACAGGCATATTTTAAAGATAATCAGAAAATGAGTTAATGGTAGGAACTCTAAAAAGATATATAGATGTTTGCTCTGTCTTTAAAGTACTCCATCATTTTGTGACTTTGAGAGCACAGACTCTTTCTTACAAGCTAGTACGAGTCATAGGAATTTGGTTAAATTGTGTTAGCTCAATTACATAATCAAATACATATCTGATGACTTGCTTCTTGTGCAAGCATTCTGGAAGTGATCTGGTACGAGAGTTACTAACATGCCATTAGAGGTAGCTAGGCTTGGGTTTGAATCACAATTTTTAGAATCCACTAGCTGGGACTTTGAGGCAAACACTTTACGTCCCCAAGTCTGTTTCCTAATTTGCAAACCGAATTAAGGGCTGAATGCACGTGTCCTTTCAAAAACGACAGCTTTAAGCTCTAACCCCCAAACCGATGGTACTTGGAGCCTCTGGGAGCAATCAGGGTTAAGTGAGGTCATGAGGATGAGCCCCTTTTGATAGGATTAGTGCCCCTGTGAGAAGTCAACAAGAAGCATGCTCATCTTCCCCCTGTGCTGTGGGAATGTCTGAGCCGGGGGCAGCTGCTGCTTAAGCAAGAGACTATGAGGGAATGCCCTGGGTCTCTACTCCTCTTCTTCACAGAAGTCCAGGAGACACTGGGACCTAGGACTGACAGGTAACCATGCGCTGTGGACAGAGCAGAGGGAGAAAGTGGAGGATGTGTTGGATAACAACAGTGCGATGACCAACATACCCATTTTCCTGCTTTAAAATCAGCTGAGAATTGACAGTGATGCTGACGTTGGATAACAACAGTGCGATGACCACCCTACATACCCATTTTCCTGCTTTAAAATCAGCTGAGAATTGACAGTGATGCTGATCTATGAGCTGGATCAGCCGGTGATAGATTCCGCTCTTATTTTTCAGACATCTGAATGTCATTGGACATTTTCTTTTTAACTTTTATTTATTATTTTATGTGTACGAGTGTGTTGCTTGCATGTCGGTGGGTAGACCCATGTCATGCAGTGTCCAAGGAGGTCAGAAGAGGGCGTCGGATCCCCTGCAACTAGAGATGGTTGTTAGCTGCTATGTGGGTGCTAGGAGTCGAACCTGGGTCTCTATAAGAGCAGCCAGGTCTCCTAACCACTGAGCCATCTCTCCAGCCCCACTAGACATTTTATCTCATTTACTTGTAAGTTACTTATGCTGCTCTTTCGTGTCCACTTCCATCTGCTTAGTCCTCTTACAGCCAGCACTGAGGCGTGGGTGCCAGGGATCTGGTTTAGAAATCAGTCCTTCATAATGTGGCTCCCACCTAGCTGCCCAGGAGCAGGCTGTCATCTCTCCTCCATGAGCCTCATGCAGTCAGAGAGTTTGCAACTCCACCTGCAGTTCCTGGACCTCCCCCTCCTGAGGCTGCCCCTCTGTCCTTTGCTGAGAACATCCTGCATCTCAAGACCAGCTCATGGTTTCGGTGTTACCTTTTATCTGAAGCCTACAATCCAGTTCACTGACAGGATTAACTATTTCCCTCTGCAGTGGTCAGTAAACAGCCATGTCCTGAGACCATCAACAAGAACTTGGTCACACACTGAACGTGGGTGACATCCTCTTCCCCTGCTAGACCAGGAGCTTCCTGTCAGGTTAGGAGGAACAGACACCAGCCATTGTGGCACATGGATTGAGAATCCAAGAAGCCTGAGTCTCAGGGGGGTCTGCATCACTTCTTAGCTAGGAAGTTAGACAAGCAAATACATCTTCCTCTCAACTTTCCCTTGGCAGAACTGGGGCATAAATACATCTCTTACGGTTGCTTTAAGGATGAAACTAGATAAACTATGCCAAGGGTTGGTCATAGTGGGAGGCTGGCATGGAAGACTGGTCTCCTTTCTTTTCCCTCTTTCCTATAGCTGTCCTCAAGTAGGGCAGAGGGGTCAGAAAAGCCATGTTAAGCTCTAAGCCACATCAGCCTCTGTCACCTATTTTTTTTTGTTTTGTTTTATTCATTTCTCATATTGCAATTCTTTGTTTTTAATTTTATGTGTATGAGTGTATGGTTTGTATGTGTACCTGTGTCATGCAATGCCCATGGAGATCAGAAGGCATGGGATCCCCTGGAGCTGGAGTCAAGGACAGTTGTCAGCTGTCATGTGGGTGCTGGGAATGAACCTGGGTCCCCTGCAAGAGCAGCTAATGCTGTTAACTGCTGAGCCATCTCGCCAGCCCAGTATTACAATTCTTTAAAGGGAAGAAACCAAGTCAGACGTGGTACTGCATACCTGTAATCCCAGCACTTGAGAGGCTGAGACATAAGTGATGCTATCTATTACTGAGTGAGCTTCAGGCCAGCCTGGACTAGACTGAGATCTAGTCTGAAAACACACAAGCATGGAAAGAGAAACCACTGGGCACTCCACAGCGGATCGCTGGATTAGACCCAAGTCCAGCTGCAGTGCTGACCTCTGCTCTGGTCCAGTGCTTGGACAGGCCTTGGGAGCTTGCTCAGCCTCAGCCTGCCACCCCTTCTCCTTTCACTTTTTGTCTTTTTCTTTCATTTTGTCCAGTCTTTCAACATAGGAGTTAAGAACACACGTATGAAATCAGACAGGCCTGGGAACAAGCGTTGGCCCCACTGCCGAACAATTTGACAACGGTGGCCAAGTTACTTAGTACCTGGGAGCCTTTCCTGATGCCTGCTTTCCAGGACCTTGTAAATCCCCTAAGACCCTGAGGGAGTAACAGATCCAGGCATCTGCAGTGAACTGTTGGAAAGAGAACCAGAGGCTGCTGGGAGCTGATTGTTAAATTCTCAGGAAATTCATGTGCCACCTCTGGACTCACTGAGGGCTCAGAAGAGTCACTGCAAGTATATCCCCCCCCCCCCCC
>NW_008359443.1:2152063-2152951 GCF_000622305.1 Nannospalax galili
GAGAGGAAGAAATAATTTTTAAATGGAAATATTCCACTGAAACAAAAGTATATTTCAAAGCAGGAAGCTTCTTGGAGATTTCCTTCCTAACACCAGGGTGCTCATATTTTAATGATTTTCTTTAATGGTATAATAAAATAATCTTCTTTTTCTTGGGGTTTACTATTCGACCCAGAACCTGAAGATGAGATCTAAATTCATTTCAGAAAATTTTTTGTTTTGTTTTATTCATGTTTTTCTTTTCAACAAAGAATTGACTCTTCTGTCAGCTTGGGGTGTGCTTAACTTCCCAGTCCTGGAGAACAGAAAGGACAGTGGTTTTGAAAAGATAAATATTTTTCTCACTGTCATACGAGAAAATCTAGAGTTAGGCATCCTAGGGCTGGTGTGACTTCTATTTGTTTACCTCTAATCATGGTCAGGATGTATATCCTCACTGTTTCCCATGGTTCAAAATACACTTCAAACCTTTATTTGCCACATTCACCTCCTAGTCAGAAAGAGGAAGGAAGAGGGGGGACAGAGTAATGTCTCTCTACCTTCAGCAATTTCCCAGAGTCCAGCTTAGTCCTGGAGAACAGAAAGGACACTGGTTTTGAAAAGATAAATATTTTTCTCACTGTCATGTGAGAAAATCTAGAGTTAGGCATCCTAGGGCTGGTGTGACTTCTATTTGTTTCCCTCTAATCATGGTCAGGATGTATATCCTCACTGTTTCCCATGGTTCAAGATACACTTCAAACCTTTATTTGCCACATTCACCTCCTAGGCAGAAAGAGGAAGAAGGGGGACAGAGTAATGTCTCTCTACCTTCAGCAATTTCCCAGAGTCCAGCTTCTGCCTGGACTCACTGACCCTAGCTGCAAGGGAAGCAGGGCAACAGCCTTG
>NW_008359443.1:2154373-2159254 GCF_000622305.1 Nannospalax galili
GCCTGACTTCCTTCTCCAGTGTTGATCAGCAGTCAGGCACAGCCTCCATCTCCACACCAAGCCCAACACTGGAGGAGAGGCTTGATGGAAATTAAACCCACGCATGTTTGACAAAGACCAAGGAGATCTCTGTTGGAAGAAGAACGGATTGAATGAAGAACAGCAGTGAAAAGCAGGGTGTGGAGTTCAGGGCAGTTTTATTGTTGTTACTGTTTTAACCAGACTTTATCTCTGCTCACTTGGCTTTTATAAACAAGAGCTGGGCATGCTTAGCACAAGAAGCCTGACCTAGGAAATGCTCAATCAGGGCTTGCTGGCACCTTGCTTAAGTTATATGTCAGCAAAGGATTTGGAAAGTGGTCTCTTTGAACTTCTTTCCAATAGATGATTTGGTCATAGGATTTATAGTTTTGCTGTTTGGATCCCACCTTATTTCTTAAGAGAGGTTCTGGGCCTGTCATTTGCACTAGTATATGTCCCCCCAAGAGGCAGAATGACCAGATTCCCCTTTTCCATCCTCCAATAAGGGGTGACAGGCTCCACACTCTGGGGTTGGGAGAGCCCAGTTTGCAGTGACTAGTGCTTTCCCCAGAGGTATTAGCTTTCACCAGAAATGTCATCCATTGCCACAGCATAATGGTAACCATAATAACAGGCAGTCACTGGTAATTTACCCTATCCCCGGCAAGGGGTGAGCAATTTATATGCACTATGGCATTTAGTCATCCCAATAGCTGTTTGAAGTGTGTGATGTTATCATTGTCATTTTTCAAGCAACAAAGTTGATACTCAGAGAGGCCGAGTCAGCCACCCAAGTTCACCACTAGTTCAATTCCAGAGTGAGGGTTTGAGCTCAGGATTCCATGCATTTCAGTACATGTTCCCTGAATGCCATCGTCAATTGGTCATTGTTGAGGGGACAGGTTGCAAATGGGGAACTTGTTAGCTTAATTTTCAGAGGGAGACAGTGGAGAGAAGCAGAGCCCAGGGTGTCCTTGAGGACAGTGTGGACAGCGTGGGCGATCTATTCCCTCATCTCATCTCATGTGTCCACGTCTCACACATCCCCTTGATCGCGCTCTTGACCTTGTGATTGCCAGGACCTCACCCCCAAAGGCCCCGTTTTCTAAGAACCAGCTTCTCCTGTGATTTAAAATCTTATCAAATAAAAGAGGCCTGGGAAATTATACTGAAAAAATGGTACTAGATTAGGAATCTAGGTCAATCTGTACATGCACTATTTAGAAAGCCCCAGAGCACAGGAAGCTTGAGCTCCCAGGTCACACAGAATCCCCAAGCTCAGGTCCCCTGGCATATTTGTAACGTGCATGGTTCTGACTCTGAGTCCTCTGGAGCTCATGCTGTGCTATTAGAAAACACCCATCTGTCCCTCGGCTTCTCTCAGGCTTCCCTTATACTACGCATGTGACGTGCAACTCAGAAAGGAACTGTGTCTATTATTTCCTGTGTAAGCAGTTCTCTGATGATGGACAATGGTACCGTGCTGCCCCATGGGTGGACCCAGTGAGTCCTAAGTCTCATAAGTAAGAATTCTTTTCTTCCCTCTTCTGTTCCAACCTAGCTTCCAACTTCCATTTCAACATTATATTCCTCCTGCCTTCAGCGTCTCAGAGCCTTTAACTACCTGGTACCCACTTGGTTAGCTATGAGCCCCCAAATGCCCACTTTGTCAATGACTTTGGTGCCAATCTAACCTCTGTTCCTCTGGCACACACAGTCATTCCTGGATCCCTGTAGAAAATCCATCCATCACTCTGGCTGCACCCTTCTCAGCCTCTTCACGGTGGGCGATCTATTCCCTCATCTCATCTCATGCGTCCACGTCTCACACATCCCCTTGATCGCGCCCGCCTAGGACCAAACATCCTAGGTGCTAAGAATAATAGTGAGCTGAAGGGAAGGCATGATGTCCACCCATGAAGCACAGTCAGGTGCTCAAAGACATTCTATACAGATTCCTACCAATATCTATGGAATCACCCCCATGACAGGTGAGAGCCTCAAGGTGGGGTTGGGGTGGGACACAATGACAGAGGATTGAGAATTTGAAGAACTTTGGATTCTTGGCTCTGTTTCTCAGTGATTCAGCAGTTCCTACCTCATTTTACAAGCCTTCAGAAGCAAGCAGCATTTACCAGGACTTGTTGCAGATTCAGAAATCTCTAGGAAACTAGACTGGTCACTCTAAAAAGAAAGG
Organism: Nannospalax galili; assembly: GCF_000622305.1. Lineage (NCBI taxonomy): Eukaryota > Metazoa > Chordata > Mammalia > Rodentia > Spalacidae > Nannospalax > Nannospalax galili. The sequence continues at coordinate 2,156,592 of NW_008359443.1, forward strand.
AAAAATGTCTCCCGAGGTTATGGCTATGATAGTGCTTGTGTTGGGTACAGGCACAGGGTGAGGCCCTTGGAAGTACTCAGGGAGCAGTGACGAGAGAAACCAAGGCTGGGGGCAGCTATGCCCCCACACACAGCTGCCCAGAGCATCTGACCTTTTCTTACATGCTTTTGATGGCAGAGAGGAGAGAAACAATGGCCAGCAATGACACTAATTTGCCTGACCTTGCCTATGCAGGGTAGATCATCTGACTCTAGACACCTACAGTAAATAGCACAAGAAGCCTGACCTAGGAAATGCTCAATCAGGGCTTGCTGGCACCTTCTTAAATTATATGTCAGCAAAGGATTTGGAAAGTGGTCTCTTACTTCTTTCCAATAGATGATTTGGTCATAGGATTTATAGTTTTGCTGTTTGGATCCCACCTTATGTCTTAAGAGAGGTTCTGGGCCTGTCATTTGCAGTAGTATGTGTCCATCCAAGAGGCAGAACGACCAGATTCCCCTTTTCCATCCTCCAATAAGGGGTGACAGGTTCCAGACTCTGGGGTTGGGAGAGCCCAGTTTGCAGTGACTAGTGCTTTCCCCAGAGGCCTGTCCCTCGGCTTCTCTCGGGCTTCCCTTATACTACGCATGTGACGTGCAACTCAGAAAGGATCTGTGTCTATTATTTCCTGTGTAAGCAGTTCTCTGATGATGGACAATCGTACCGTGCTGCCCCATGGGTGGACCCAGTGAGTCCTAAGTCTCATAAGTAAGACCAGAAATGTCATCCATTGCCACAGCATAATGGTAACCATAATGACAGGCAGTTACTGGTAATTTATCCTATGCCCGGCAAGGGGTGAGCAATTTATATGCACTATGGCATTTAGTCATCCCAATAGCTGCTTGAAGTGTGTGATGTTATCATTGTCATTTTTCAAGCAACAAAGTTGAGACTCAGAGAGGCCGAGTCAGCCACCCAAGTTCACCACTAGTTCAATTCCAGAGTGAGGGTTTGAGCTCAGGATTCCATGCATTTCAGTACATGTTCCCTGAATGCCATCGTCAATTGGTCATTGTTGAGGGGACAGGTTGCAAATGGGGAACTTGTTAGCTTAATTTTCAGAGGGAGACAGTGGAGAGAAGCAGAGCCCAGGGTGTCCTTGAGGACAGTGTGGACAGTTGCTGTGCTCAAACTGAAGGCCCTGAGGCCAGGAAAACTGCAGGCTGCTGGGAAGACCATGGTATAGGACAGAAAGGTGCAGGGATTTTTATTATTATTTTTGTGATCTGCACATGTAATCATGTCCTTGGCCTTCCAGACTTCTCCACAGGCTCAGTTTCAAGGGTCCTATTAATGCCTAGGACCAAACATCCTAGGTGCTAAGAATAATAGTGAGCTGAAGGGAAGGCATGATGTCCACCCATGAAGCACAGTCAGGTGCTCAAAGACATTCTATACAGATTCCTACCAATATCTACAGAATCACCCCCATGACAGGTGAGAGCCTCAAGGTAGGGTTGGGGTGGGACACAATGACAGAGGATTGAGAATTTGAAGGACTTTGGATTCTTGGCTCTGTTTATCAGTGATTCAGCAGTTCCTACCTCATTTTACAAGCCTTCAGAAGCAAACAGCATTTACCAGGACTTGTTGCAGATTCAGAAATCTCTAGGAAACTAGACTAGTCACTCTAAAAAGGTGGGCGATCTATTCCCTCATCTCATCTCATGCGTCCACGTCTCACACATCCCCTTGATCGCGCCCTTGACCTTTTGATTGCCAGGACCTCACCCCCAAAGGCCCCGTTTTCTAAGAACCAGCTTCTACCTCTCTTTCTCTAAATATTTTATCATAAAAATCCTCTGCTTCCTGAGGACCAGTCTCCTAAGGCAGCCATGAGTGAACCCATTCCTATTTGTTTTTCCTGCGTTACCAGGAAGGGTTTATGGTTCACTGTTATAATCATTTCTTTAAAAAGAAAAACAACAACTCTTAAAAGCCAGGAAGAAAGCTTAGTCACTGAAGTACTTGCTGTGCAAACTTAAGGACCTAACTCCAAACCCTAGAACCCACCTAAAAAGCTTGGCACTCTGGCACACCTCTGTGATCCCAGTGCCAGGGAGGCGGGACAGGTAGAACACCAGGCTTGTCAGCCAGCCAGCCAGCCTAGCCTAGTTGGCAAGCTCCAGGCCGGTGAGACCCTGTCTAAAATAACTAGGAGGATGACTCCTGAGGAGTAAAACCAAGGCTGACCTCTGGCCTCCATACACATGTGCGCACACATCCCCAGTATTTGGTGAGACCCTGTCTAAAATAACTAGGAGGATGACTCCTGAGGAATAAAACCCAAGGCTGACCTCTGGCCTCCATACACATGTGCGCACACATCCCCAGTATTAAATCACCTGCCTTCCTACTATAGGACCAACGGGCTAAGAGGAAGCCTGATTTTAAATCCCACTATCACTTACTCTGCACCTGTGATCCACATGGCTGAGCGATCCAACATTTTTTAAAAGTGAGCAATGTGATTACAGAGCTCTCAGTCACTAGCGCAATGTGCGATTTTTCACTCTCCAAAGCTATTTATCACTCTGCTTCTCTCCTCAGATTTCATGCTCCTGTGCCCTTCCACCCTTGACCTTGTATTACATTTCACTAAGAAAATCAAAGCAGAC
>NW_008359443.1:2160288-2197574 GCF_000622305.1 Nannospalax galili
GAAGCCTGATTTTAAATCCCACTATCACTTACTCTGCACCTGTGATCCACATGGCTGAGCGATCCAACATTTTTTAAAAGTGAGCAATGTGATTACAGAGCTCTCAGTCACTAGCGCAATGTGCGATTTTTCACTCTCCAAAGCTATTTATCACTCTGCTTCTCTCCTCAGATTTCATGCTCCTGTGCCCTTCCACCCTTGACCTTGTATTACATTTCACTAAGAAAATCAAAGCAGACACCAAACAAAGAACTCTCCTGCCTTCCCATCTCCAAGCTTCTAACCTGCCTGTACCAGAGATGCCCTGCTTCCTTTCCTGGAGGTTCAGGCGAAGGCCCTGCACCCCCACTAAAGGCGGACAGATGGAGACCCTGCTTCCTTTCCTGGAGGTTCAGGCGAAGGCCCTGCACCCCCACCAAAGGCGGATGTCTGCCCTTGCCCTGATCTCAGTCTCCGCTTTCTCCTGGAACCTGCCCCATCCTTCTCCTCCGTCTCTCTTCTGCAGTGCGACTCGTTCCCTCCCTACGAACACACCCCCATCAGCATGTGTCCCTGTCTCTAACAGCAGATAGTCAACCATGCACAGCAAACGTGCGGACTGTGGCTGGCGCCCCCTTCAGCGCGACCTCTGCCCTCTGCAGCGGAGCTCCCGCCCCGCCAAGCTGCTCCTACAGAGATCAGGGGCACAGGGAGCTGAATTCCCAGACGGCTTGTCTGTTGGGTTTTGCTTCTCCACATCAGAAATGCTTGGTGTGGTTGGCTGTTGCCTTCTTGAAACACTTTCCTGTCTGCTTCCGTGTCTCCGTCCTCAATGGTCAGGTCTTTGCTGGCTTCCACCACGACCAATTTGTAAATATTCAGCCCTATGGGACCTGCACTTTGATCCACTTCTCTTTGAACTTTCTTCTTTTAATTTTCAGGCTCTCGTGAAACGCAGGCTGGCCTCAAACTCAATGCGTAACTGAGACTGGCCTCGAATTTCGGCTCCTCCTGCCTCTACCGTGCTCCTCTACCCACTCGTGCTAGGACTACAAGCATATTCCACTCACTTGAGCTGAAATTCTCCAGACTGGGATATGTTGTACACACACACACACCCCTTAGGTTTTTTGTTTTGTTTTGTTTTGTTTTTTTTTAGCAAAGTATTTCAAAGGGTATTATGGTGATCACATGTTGAAATATTGTATTATAAATATCTGAAATAAGTATATCATTAACGTGGTGGTACACGCCTTTAATCCCAGCACTCGGGAGGCAGAGGCAGGCAGATGTCTGTGAGTTCAAGGCCAGCCTGGTCTACATAGTGAGTTCTAGGACAGGTGGGGCTACAGGGAGACCCTGTCTCAAAAAGACCAAATAATAATAGTAATAATAATAATAATAATTTCCCTTGCTTCCTTTTCGTGTTTTAACATGACTGCCTGTTCTTAGTGTAGCTATTAGAAAACTTAAAAGCATGTGGATTGTACTACATTTCTGTTGGGCAGCAGGAATCTCGTGCCCTGCTCACCCCGTTGCTCTGAAGAGGGCTGGTACCCATTGGCCTTTACTCAGACTTCTGCATTGATTATCCCATTGTCTTCTCCAAAGCTCCAGTGGCTGGAACTGAACAGGTGATTGCTGGGGCTCTTGAGACACCAATGCTGCCCCGGGGTCCTCCTCCTTACCTAGTAAACAGCGCTACTGGAGCTTCCCACGAACCCCAGGTGAGTCTTCCAGGGTCTCACCTCCCTTCCTCGGAACCATCGGCAACTCCTGACGATTCACGCCCCCCGCCCCCCCGACACATTCCGCCTCCCTCCACGTTCCTCCTTCTCCACAGCTCCCCTAATGTAAGACCCCTTCATCTCCCCCAGGTGAGCGTGACACGCGTGAGCCTGCACTTGTTCTTTTGACTCAGCAGCCAGAGTAATAACCTGCAAGTATACATACATCACTGTCTTTGATTGAACCCTGGGACATTTGATTACACTCGGAAACTAATACCACGCTGTTCCCCTGACTTCCAGGGCTCTGGTAATCTGGACCTTGCCTCTCTCTCTGATTCGAGTTCTTTCTTCCTCTTCACTCACCAGCTTTCAACAGCCTGACCTCTCAGACCCTCTGACTTCACACCAGTTGGGCCTCTCAAAGCCCCTGCTTCACCCATTCGCCTTATTGATTAAGTGCCACTACCTTAAAATTTTCCTAAAGTATTTACTGTGTAGTTCCTCATTTCTGGAACAGCACGAACTGCCCTCCGATACTTTCCCGATTAATTCATTCCTGCTCTGTCCGTCTCTTCCTCTGACAACCATCAGAAAATCGGGAACTCATTTGGGCATTCACCCCCCACGTGTTGATCTTGCTGTGGTTGCACCACCAAAAATTGACCCCTGCATGGGCCCCAGCTACACAAAGCTGCATCCCCAGGGCCCCCTCCACACCTTGCAGGCAACTCTAAAGGCCAGAGTCTCCTCTTCCCAGCAACCTGTCACTTGCATAACCTTGGGGAGGGGCCATGTGAATCTTCTGTTTCAGAAGCTTCTTGCGCTGGTAAGTTTGTCCTTCCTGAGCCTTAACAGAATGTTTCGTTCAGAGAAAATAACTACACAACTGACTAGTACCCAAATCTCTGTCTAACCCTGAACAGGTCTTACTTTTAAAAATGCACAAAGTGTATGGGTCTGGTAGCACTTGGCACTATGGTTAGGTCAGGAGACTATGAAAGAGGTGGGTTTCAAAGGAAAAGATTCATATGACCTTCTGAAGTTCCCTAGACACCTATATTCTCTCAAACTCCGCCAGAAATCTTGGTCTTCTTAACACTCATGGGCTGCCCAAAAGCCAAGGGCCTGCCTCTCCTTTTTATCCCACATAATGCATTCTCTGCTGTTCAGCTCCCGGCTGCGCTCAGCACACTTTGTTGACTGAGTGGCCTGAAATCCTGCTGAAACTCCAAAGATCAGGCTTCACACTTGACTTAGGTGGAGTTGCACATCTGGAAAATCTTTATTTTATTTTTTGAGGGGAGGGTATTGAAACAGACTCTCCTGTAGCCCAAGCTAGCCTCAAACCTCCTATGTAGCTCAGGGTGGCCTTGAACTCCTGATCCTCCTGTATCCACCTCCTGATGCTGGGATCACAGACATGAGTCACAAGACCTGACTTCATTTTTTGAGTAGCCAGAAACCAAAGCAAACAATAGCAACCCTGAAAATGCAGAATAGATGTAATGGAGTTACAGACAGTTGTTAACTACCACACAGGTTCTGGGAACTGAACTGGGTCCTCTTCAAGAGCAGCCAGCGCTCTTAACTGCTGCACCATCTCTCCAGTCCCTCAAATTAATTTTTTAAATTGAATTAGATAGTTAACTTTATCTCATTATAGAAATGAGACAGATAGAACTACAAATTGCCATAGATTCTGTTTTATAACATGTCTTATGATCTCTTGTTAAAGTTTTGCTTGTTCAGTGTTAGAAAAATCCATTGGTTTAGCATTGCAAAATACATTTCTGTTGGTGTTATACAAACATTAACACTCTCTATTAATATTTATCCTCATTTAATAGACTCTACCAAGCATTTTTATCTCATGAGATGAGAGAAAAATCTGCATATTTTTCTCTTGAAGACATTTGGTTAATTTATCTTCTCTGAGCACAATGTTGGAGCAATTTTCTACTTGGTTACAGTTTGTGGCCACCGGCAATATTTATTTAATTCTCTTTGTAGTTATCATTAGGAATAACCAGTAATGCTGCACCGTCTCCCTCTTCTTGATGGCATTCCTGCCTTTACTTGGACAAGCAAGGAGCTCTTTCCTGCTTAGACCAATAGAAAACTTACTATCTACATCTTGAATAACCACTCACTTAATTGAAGATAGAACATTTGTGTGTGTGTGTTTGTGTGTGTGTAAAAACTTATGTATACATGCATATTGACTTGTAACTTGCCTCCTTTGTCATTCCAATACCAATCCTAATAATTTTGAAAACTATCTTCGTTTGGGGGCTGGAGAGATGGCTCAGCAGTTAAGAGCAGTGGCTGCTCTTCCAGAGGACCAGGGTTCGATTCCCAGCACCCACATGGTGGTTAACAACCACCCGGGAGATCCAGTTCCAGGGAATCTGATGCTGTTTTCTGACCGCTGTGAGCATTGCATACAGCACAGATGTACTTATATACATGCAGGCAATATACTCAGACAATAAAATAAAAATAATAAAATTTAAAAAAGAAAAATATCCTAGCTTCATGAATATAAATTATAACAGAGATCTAGGAAACTCAAGATGACACTTGAAAATTGACTGTGATCTTTGCTATTTATATAAATATATAAATTTAAAAATTGAGGGCTGACCTTCCTCACCTGGCTATGGTAAAGAAGAGAAGTAAATTACCCTAATTCTGCAAACATGAAGTCAAAAACTATAGAAGAAATTTCATAGTCAAAAAGCATGATGAAATTTCTTTCTGTTAAGTATCCTAAATGGGTGAAGAGCCTCCATGGGCTCCATGGGCAGCATGGAACCAGGTTGGTGTTCTTAGGTGAGGAGAGGCTGTTGCTTTTGCCCACATATCCAGGTTGGACTGCCTGAGAGTGCTGTCTGGTCTCTCACTTATCAGAACCTTAGGACAGTGCAGAAAGAGCATGGGCTCACATTGCCTAAGGATTACAGCACAACGCTCCCGATCTTCACTGAGAGTGGTAATCTGTTTGCAATGCCTCCCATGGCTTGCCATGCTCTGGGCCCCTGTTGCCCTCCAACCTCAGTTCTCCAGCCCTTGATCCCAGGCTCTCGGCACCTCGGCCTCTTTGCCGATCCTCAGATACACCAGGCATGCTCCAGGGTTGGGTCTTGGCACCATTCTGGTGCTTCTAATGTGCCCATCAAGAATGTGTGCTTTGTCTTCAAGTGGTTGCCATCTTCACAAATACATGCTGACCGCCCTTGTGAAAGTCACACCAACCTCCACTGTCCTACACCCCTGTGCCCCTCATCCTGCTGAGCAGAAGCTGCAGATGGCCTGCCCGCAGCCCTTCAGCCCAGCTGTGACAGACAGTACCCCACATGTTCACAAGGCTCTCCACTAGGCATCTCACATTTATTTCTGTTTTGGTTCCTGGTGGTTTTTTCCAGCACTGAAGTCTGCTGAGCCTGCTGGGGGAAGCCCTGATGGATGGAGGGCTTAGCACCCTGGGGCACGCCTCAACAAATGACAGGAGGGCCTGGGGGATAAATAACCCCATTTCTCAGCCCTCAGGGGATACATTTTATATGATTCACAGTGTGTCTCGGCACATGGAGGCTCTGCCCCAAGACAAAGGAAATCACTCAGGAGCCAACAGTTTATTGGGTTTCCTCTCTTCCCTGCCCCTAATCCCCTTCTCTCCCTCCTGTGTTTATCTCCTAAAAGTTACTTGCACAAAGCGCCTGTCTCAGGGTCTTCTTTTGGATAAACCCAAACTAAGACATGACTTGACTACCACACTTATGGTTCCCTAACGTGCAGAGCTAATTTATTGCTTTATTCATTGCCCATCTCTGCCGTCTGAACCATAAGCCCATTCTGATACTGTGACATAAGAAGATATGTATGTATTCGGTCTTCATCCTGTGTTTCTGACACAGAAGTTCCAAAACGCTTTTCCCTCTCTTGAGCGCTGAGTGTCTTTCTGCCTGTGAGAAAACTGATGGCTGGGCAAGGCGTCTATCTCTAGACGGCACCAGGATTCTCCGCTTGCTGGAAAAACCAAGGTGTGATTAAAGAACTGAAATTTCACCTTGCTTCTTAACTCCTAGAGAAGGGAGAAAGACTGAGACCGAGTTCATCAGCAATTGACAATAACTGAATCAACTACACCAACATAATGGAACCTCCATTAAAATCCTACATGGTGAAGTTCAGGGACCTTCTGGGTTGGTAAATGTGTGTGTGTTTGTGTGTGTGTGTGTGTGTGTGTGTGTGTGTGTGTGTGTGCTGGGGGGGGTCAGGTTTCCCATCTCTACAAGGGCAAAACTCCTGTACCCAGGAGCCTTCCAGGCCTCCCACTGGTTGTACCTCTTCATATGACTATTCATGTCTATCTTTTATAAAGTCCTTTACAATAGACCAGTAAACATAAGCCAAGTATTTCCCCAAGTTCTGCGAACCTTATATTAAAATATTGGAACCTAAAGGGAGGATTATGGGAACCCCCCAGTGGTAGCCAAACCGAACAGCATTTGGTAGTGTGCTGTTTGTGATTGACAGCTGAAGTTGGAAGCAGTCCGTGAAAGGCGCTCACCCTGTGGGTTCTGCACTGACTCTGGGTCATTTGCTTCAAAACTGAAATATTTTGTAGAATGACCCGTCTGCACAGAATTGGAGAACTGTATGTGAGGGAAACCCACACACTGCTATGAAAAGCATTATGGGTAGAGGAACGGGTTACTTTTACCATGAAGATGGAGGTCCATTTTGTTAATCGATGAACTTTAAGTACATAAGACAGAGGGTACCTGCTATACAGTCAGGGCTCACAAAATGTTGACAGAGTCAGTAAGGGAGTGGAGTTTGGTGTCTTTTGTGCATTCAGGCTTCCATAACATAATTCCACAAACTAGAGGGCTTAGAAACTATCAGATTTGGGGGCTGGAGAAATGACTCAGCAGTTAAGATCACTGGCTGCTCTTACAGAAGACCCAGGTTTGGTTCCCAGCATCCACATGGGGGCTAACAATCATCGGTAACTCCAGTTCCAAGGATCCAACACCTTCTTCTGACCTCTGTGGGCATCGCTTGACACGAGCGCACTCACACACATGCAGTAGTACACTCATACACATAAAAATAAATAAGATTTTTTTTAAAGAATTTAAAAAAAGAAACTATCAGATTTTACTTCTCAGCATTCTGGAGGTTAGAAAGTCCCAGATCCTAGTACCAGCAAATCTGATTCTGGTGAGGCTCTGCTTCCTCAAGAATGGTCTTGCCATAACTTCACATGATGGAAGAGGTCATGCCTATTTCAGGGGCATCTTTCAGAAGGGCACTAACTCACGAAAGCCACAACACCCCTCAAAGGCCCCACCTCCCCACAACTCTAACCTTCCACAGAAGCTACAGCCTCCCATGGATCCTAAAACTCCCGGAACTGCCACCTCACCACCTACTCTTTTCTGGGCTCTGCATAAATTTCTGATTGCTGACTCCTCTCCTGGGATAGCTCCCACTGCTCCTGGTGTTCTAGCCCCTAGAGAGGTGAACAGATCTCTATGTCTTACTCAGCAGACTCTTGTGAATGCTGAAATCCTTGTCTTTTACCAAGTATATTAATTTCCCCTATGTGTGGGTCTGCAAGGAGAGGTAGGTTTACATCTTAATTAGGCACACCAGCTTCAGGGTCAGAAAGGCGCATCTTTCCAGCTCTATCAGGTATTAGCTATGGTTCTTAAAGCAAGTTGTCTACAAGTGGAAGACAGAGCCAATGAACTTACTCTATTTACTCTGAAGGCTTATACAACAATGTATCAAAGGGCTTGAATGTAGACCTGTGTGGAGTAGAGCATGGATGTTGAATAAAACGATCTCTTTTAATCAAAGCTGGGAACTGGAATCTTGGTCTGTAGTAAAACTGCGGTCTTGTTAGGCCATGGTAGGTACACAGCCAATAAATCTTCCCCCCAGCAGTTCTTCTACCTCACCCCACATGGCATCCTTTTAACCAGCTTCATCTTCCTGATGCAACAGAGCCGGTTGATCGTGATGGACTAAAGACCCGATGCCTCCTTTGTCTCCATGTCTGATTGCATATTGCAACTACAGTTCCTGTGCCTGCTCCCTCCACCTGCAGAATCCATACGTGTTCCCACACATACATTAATAAGGCAGTACCCAATCGTCCATGCAGGTAATCCACAGTTCTTCAGAAGACAAAAACATATTTGGTATGAACATAAAAGAAAGGAGTTTGATGGCAAGCAAAACAGACAGCCTTTGTTTACCACTGGCTCCTCTTACCCCTGCGTGATGCTGAGTTAAGGGGAGGTATTCATGGGCCTGTGCTTTCTCTCTGGCACCTAAGGAAAGTACAATTCTCATGTATGTTGTTATACGGTACTGAACAGTGACAGCTCCCCTTGGAGTTTACACAGTTTGATAAAGTATGCACAGCACTTAAGCTTCTCTCTACTTCTTCCATGATATAGTGTCAATCTGGAGATAGCAAATTCAGTTTCTTTAATGGTAGAACTAAGAAAATCTGTCCAAAAATCCCCTTGGTGATGGTTCCCTGGGAATGTGAAATATGGAGGTGGCTTCAAGGAGAAGAAAGTCAGCTCTCCTCTCTCGCCTGTCAGATGGTTCTCAAGGGTCTGTGGCTTCCTCTTCATTCTTCCTTCCTTAATCTGTCTCCTAGGACCCAAAATTGACCTGAGGATTCTCTTTATCAGAAATGCACTTACCACCTGAGCTTCAGATGGCCCAGTGTCTCTGAATGGGAAGGTCACCCATTCTGATCGGACCCTCTAACCTCAGAAGCTAAAAGAGGGTCTTTGAGCTCTCAGAGAAGTCCAGTCAAAATAGCTACAAGAACAGCTGGTGGAGGTCCAGGGTCCAGAGAAGCATATGACAGCCTGAGTCAAAGACCAAGGATGAGACCAGAAGCTTTGCTAAGAACAGTCAAGGTTAGAGCCAACAGCAGAGTCAGGGGCCAAATCTGAGGACTCAGTGAGCCTGAAAGGAGGGAGCAAAAAACAACAGTGTGCTGGGATTTGTGGCTCAGTTCGATTGCTTTCCTAGCATGCATAAAGCCTTGGGTTTGGCCCTAGCACTGTGTAAACAAGGCATGGTGGTACATTTCCAAAATCCCAGCACTCCAGAGGTGAAAGGAGGAGGATGAGAAATTCAAGATCCTCATCCTCAGCAACACAGTTTAAAGTCAGCATGGGAAATGAGACTCTGCATAGATAGATTGATAGATAGATGATGATAGATAGATAGATAGATAGATAGATAGATAGATAGATAGATAGATGATTGGCTGCTGGGAAGCGGACATTCAGTCTCCTTTGAGGACCAGACTCTTGATAGGTTGACCAGGCTCTAGTGGATGGACCCCACACTGAAGGCACTTGGGGACACAGATAGACAGATGATAGATGATAGATAGACAGATGATAGATAGATGATAGATAGAAAGATGATAGATAGATGATAGATAGAATGATACATAAATGGATGACTGATGATATAGATGAGATAGACAGATGATAGCTAGATGATAGATAGATAGATAGATAGATAGATAGATAGATAGATAGATAGATAGATAGATGATAGACAGACAGATGATAGATAGATGATAGATAGATGATAGATAGACAGGAAAAACAGCAGCAATCTGGGGCTTGGAGAAGCGTGACGGCTACTCCCGGTTGCTGACTTGACACTCCTGAGAAGAGGAAACCTCAGCTGGGGATCATCTCTACCAAAGTGGCCTATGGACATGTCTATGGGGCGTTTTCTTGATTGCTCATTGATGTAGGAGGCTTAGCCCACTGTGGGCAGTACCTTCCCTAGGCTGGTGGGCCTGGGTTGTATAAGACAGGTAGCTGAGGTGAGCCTGGGAGGGAGCCAGTGAGCAGCATCCTTTGTGATCTCTGCTTCAGTTCCTGCCTCCAGGCTCCTTCTTTGAGCTCTTGCCATGACTCCCCTGAATGGACAAAGGCAAACAGAGCCAATGAGGGATGAACAGACACAGACTCCCCCTCTTGTGGGATATATTTGACAAGAGCAAGAAGATTGGCTTCAAAGAGCCAGCTAAGACAGAGCTTACCTGCAGAGCTGTTTCTTCAATCCCTGGTTTTAAAAAATCTTCATACCATGTATCTATATCTTTCTCCCAAGGGCCAACAAGGCCCACCAGTAGATAAAGTAAACAGTTTCCCACACTGTGGGATGGATGAAGCCAGAGAGCTGGGATGCAAGTACCTAAAAGTCCTAGAGGACTTGCAGACCCTACAGGCAGGGTCTGAGTCCCACACACCCGAGGATGAAGTCTGAGCAGTTCTCCAAGCCAGGGACTCAAAAGCAAATGTGAGAATGCAAGTGATGACCCTGGAAAAGGAGCAGAGCATGGGTCTAGGAGATTATTTAAGTCACCTGCACAGGTAAAGTGTGGAGCCTCTGAGGACGGTAACAAGGTTGAAGAGCCCTGAGCTCAGGAGGACACAGAATTACAGCACTGGGAGGCCTGGGGCCTGTGTCATCTCCTCACTCTTGAGATTCTGTTTGAGAAAGGAGGAGCCAGGCTTAGGGAGAACAAGCATTTCCAGGGTACCAGGTCTTTGAGGAAAAGCCACATGATCTTTGGCTGCAACCTGAGTACTCCTACAGATGGGGCAGAGTCTGCCTCTGAACTAAGAAGCTCTTTATGTTAATGCCATTTGGAAAATTCATATTACACTTTGGATATGAAACGAATCCCACAGGTCCATCTGCTTAGACCTCAGCCAGTGCAGCTATTTTGGGAGCCTGTGGAAGCCCTTGGGGTATAGAATGCACGTAGATGGTAGACACTGGGGCAGGCCAGCAGGCCAGGTCTTTGGGGGTGATACCACTTCTAATTCCAGCCCAAATTCTTAGTTTCTTGCTCTAGCAAGATGTGAACAAGCTGTACCACAAGCTCCCACCGCCCCATGGCTATGCCTCCTCCACATGGTGGACAGGTCCTGTGGGACTATGAGCCAACATAAACCTCCCCTTCATATTGCCCTTCCAGATATTTTATCACAGCAATAACAAAAATGGAACAGATTGTATCAGTTCATTTCTGTTGCTGGGATTAAAGTATGACCAAGGCACCTTAGAGAAAAAAGAGTTAATCATGGTTCTAGAGGGTAAAGGCCCAACATGGTGGGGAAACACGGCAGCAGAGGTGGCCAGAGCAGGAGCAGGAAACTGAGCACTCCCATCTTCAAGCAGGTACAGGAAGTAGAATGGGAAACAGGCAGTCGGAATGAGGCTTACGAAGTCTCATAGCCCACCCCCAGTGACATGCTTCCTCCATGGCCACACCTAAAAGTTCCATGATCTCCCCAACCAGCTCCATGAACTGGGGAGCAAGTGTTCAAATACTTGTAGCCTATGGGGGATATTCCCATTCAAACCATCACGCCAATATAAATAGCAACTGTGAAAATATTCCCTTTGAACCTAAAGATTTAGATGGTGGAGTCATTCAAGTAGCACAGTGTACTGAATTATGTCCCCAAGGGACAGGAGGAGTGGACTGAGTTGTGAGTCTCCCTGCTCAGTTCCAAAGGTGCTTTGTGCTTTGGGGTTTCTGGGAGGGACGATCAAGCTGATTACATTAAAGAGCAGCAATTGTGAATGCTGAGAATCCTGGGCCTGTACGCATACCTGTCCTGGCCAAGGCTGAGCACCAAAGCCTAATCTCTGAGATCGGGCTTTGCTGCTGCATTCTTTGAACTGTGGTATTGATAGTCACTTTTTTTTCAAAAAAAACTTTATTTTTTATGCATATGAATGCTATGCCTACATATAAGTAAGTGTACCCATGTCACGAAGAATTGACACACACACACACACACACGTAAGCAATAATAGCCCTCAATCCTACTGTTAAGTAACTGTTGGGGCTAGAGACACAGCTCAGTGGTTAAGAGCACTGATTGCTCTTACAGAAGACCTGGGTTCGATTCCCAGCATCCACATGGTGGCTAACAACCATCTGTCACTTTATTTCCAGGGGATCAGATGCACTCTTCTGACCTCTGTGGGCACTACATGACATGGGTGCACTTACATACATACAGGCATAACACTCATACACATAAAAAAATTAAGTGTTTTTAAAAAGAAGTAACTGTTAATACCACCGTTCAAGCAATGCAGATGGCAAAGCTCAATATCCTTTCTTCTTTCAATAATGTCTGTGGAGAACCTGGGTCCAGCTCTTGGGTATTCAGTGGTCTCTGTGGAGAACCCAGGTCCACCCATTGGGTATTCAGTGGTCTCTGTGGAGAACCCAGGTCCAGCCATTGGGTATTCAGTGGTGTCTGTGGAGAGCCCGGGTCCACCCATTGGGTATTTAGTGGTCTCTGTGGAGACCCTGGGTCCACCCATTGGGTATTCAGTGGTCTCTGTGGAGACCCTGGGTCCACCCATTGGGTATTCAGTGGTGTCTGTGGAGAACCCGGGTCCAGCCATTGGGTATTCAGTGAGGTCTGTGGAGAACCCGGGCCCAGCCATTGGGTATTCAGTGAGGTCTGTGGAGAACCCGGGCCCAGCCATTGGGTATTCAGTGAGGTCTGTGGAGAACCCGGGCCCAGCCATTGGGTATTCAGTGAGGTCTGTGGAGAACCCGGGCCCAGCCATTGGGTATTCAGTGAGGTCTGTGGAGAACCCGGGCCCAGCCATTGGGTATTCAGTGGTGTCTGTGGAGAACCCGGGTCCAGCCATTGGGTATTCAGTAAACAAACAGGTTCAGCTTTGCTCTCCTGAAGTGTGCTGTCACTGTCAACTCGACTGGATTCACAATCACCATGGAAACACACCCCTGGGTGTGTCTGTGAGGGAGTTTCTAGAGAAACTTAAGGAGAGAAGGCCCACCCTGAATGTGGGGGAGGCAGTAACGCATAGGCTGGGGTCCAGGACCGAATGAAAAAGAGACGTGAAGTGAGCAGCAACACTCCTCCCTTTCTGCTTCCTGACTGCGGATGCAATGTGACTGGCTGCTGTCTGTTCCTGCCACTGTGCCTGTCCCCACACCACGGGCCGTGCCTTTAAACTGTGAGCCAGAAATAAACTCTCCCTCCTTAAGTTGTGCTATCAGATATTTTGTCACAGAATAAAGAAAACTAAAAGTCTAAACGTTCATAGCCTCAACGAGTTGGTAGGATTTTAAATGTGTAAAGAAAGAAGACACGGCATTAGGCAGAGCTGACCGTAACAGCACAGACAAAACGGGACAGCGCGTAGGAAGGCCCTGGGAATATCATGGAGGACACTCTAGTTGTTTCGTGAGAAGCATGAGTCATAGGAGTTAAGCTGGTCTATCCTCTCATCTCCTCTTTGTCTTCATTGTTACCTTCTCCAAGAGAAGGGTTTCTTTCTTACAGATTCACATTTCCGGCTTGGTTTCTACCTTCCTTGCCTTGTCTGATTAATGCCAACTGCTTACAGTAAGCCATTGTTGCTCAGGATGCAGCCAGGCATAGAGGAAAGAGCTCAGCTTGGGAACTGGCTGACCTGGATAACGTGAGTGTGGGGGCATGGAGGTGCAGGGCAGGAGGAGAATCCAGGCACTCGGCCCAGCACAGGTACAGCAGTCAACCACCCCCACAGCAGGCAACTGCCAGTGAGCGATGACTCAGCTCCATCAGGGTGCACCGATTAACCGGAGAAGTGTATGCTAGGTACACCGCAGGGCAGGTGAGTGGGGAACCACTGCCCCAGGGTCCCAGCCTCCATCTTTCTGTAAGGCCCACAAAGAGACAAATGAAATAATACTTGGTAAAGTCCAATCTGAGCACTTACATGACACTCAAGCTGGCCACCTGCTAGGCATAGGTGTCTGTGCTGAGTATCCCACATGTATAATCTAAAGGTTAGTTCAAGTCAACCAGCCATTTAGAGCTAGATGAAATCAGTCCAGGGCTCAGTAGATAGAAGTGTTTGCCCCCAGGCATGAGAACCCAGATCCCACATAGCAGAGCGAGGTGTGGCAGTGCACACCTGTAACTCCAGAGCTGGGGAGGCTGAGACAGGAAGATGCCCACAGCTTGCTGGCCAGCCAGTCCGGCAAGATCCATGCGCTCCAGGAAGGGAGAGACCCTGTCTCGATAGATGGTGATGAGTAAGGAAGAAACCCAACATCGACTCACATTCATCATGCACACTGGCACACGTGTGTATCTCCACACACTTGTGCACATGTGTGTACACACACAATAAATGTTTTTAAAGAAATGAAATCTTTAAAAGAAATCAGTCAGAATGACTATTCCCTATCTTAAGAAAATTCCAAGCCTTTTCTACTTTTTAAATATTTCTGATTACCATCGAAAAGCAGCGATTTTGAGTGCTGAGAACCTGGGCCTGTACACAGAACATACTAAGCTCTCTAAACAAGCCATTCTTTAACAAAGAAATATCACTAGGGAAACTAGCAAATCCTGGATGGAGGGTGAGCAACAAAGCCTAATCTCTGAGATTGCTGACTGCATTCTTTGAACCGTGGTATTGACAGTCACTTCTTTAAAAAAAAACAAAACTATTTTTTTACATGTATGAATGTTATGCCTGCATGTAAGTTCACCCATGTCATGGTTCTTAGATCTTGGTCTGTTATTCCCATGTGCTGTCTTTGTTTCAAACTGGAGTAATTCAGAAACAAATCTCATTCCTGCCTTTATTTAGAAGACAAAGCAAAATAAAGTAGACCCTTTAAACATTAAAACATTTGTGACTATAATAATTATGGTTCTGATAAACGAACTAAAGAACCAGGACAAAGAGTTTCGAGTTGACATTAGTCCTCTCCGCCTTACACTGCTGTTCAGCCTTGCAGTGCTGGGTGTTTTCACTGACCGTTTGCCAAGGGCAATCTCCCACAATCAACTGCTTTTTCTCAGAATTGACTGCTGTCCCTCACCACCCCAAATCCCTTAAATACATATATATTCTAGAATAATTCAGACTTGAAGACTTTGACTATTCATAAAGACAGATCATAAGAAAAAGAGACCCTGGGGTCAGAGAGAGGATGGCTCATGGACTATGTCAAACGTTGACCTTCCAGTTCACATGGCGGTAGACGTTAAGAAAAGAGCTTCGAAATAGCTGGACAACAATTTAAGACATATCCATGCTTTCATTTCTTCCCTCTTCTAAATCGAAACTTCATCAGACCAAATCTCATACCTGTTACGGTCTGAACGTGAAATGCCCCCACCCCCAGCTCACATTTTGAACACCTAGACCCTGGCTGGCTGTGCTGTCTGGGGAGGTTATAGAACTCCTGAGGTACAGAGCCTAGTTGATGACCACAGCAGACTAGGGGTAGCCTTGAGGGTTATGCCCTTGCCCTGATTCTGGTCCTGTCCCTGCTTCCTGATCTGCCAAGGTACGGGAAGCCTCCAGCATGGACTCCCGGTGCCATGAACTTACCTGCTCCTGATGCCAGGTGTTCACATCTCACATCTGTTAATGGGGTTCACATCTCAACCTATGAGCCAAACAAATCTCTTCCTTTACACCACTCCTGATGTTTTGTCACAATAAAGCAAAAAGATACTAATAAGCACACCCTGCTATTTTTCCTGAAATAAGTGACTAGCCACAATTCACTCAGCTCTTACACCAAGAAATGTAAAGCCGGAGGAGCAGAAAGGGGGGCAAAGGTCAGTCAGCCCTTACTTACCAAGCACCAGCCATGTGCCAGGCCCTGAGCTAAGTTAGCCCCGAGGAATACCACATGCCCTGCTGTGTTGTGATTTCCTCCGTATTGAAGCATTCCCTCCTAGAGGGAAGAGGGGACTTATAGGACTGAGAAAGCTCAGAAAGTTAAGAGACTCACAAGACCCTTCCTCAAGGTCTAAGCAACAAGCCCTGCTGGGGTGAGGAGACCGCTTCAGCGGTCTGCGGGGACAGGGAGCTCTGGCAACGCAGCTTACATGGGATGTCACCCATGCTGGGGTGGGACTGTTGGTGATGAAGCTGGCTTTTGAGTCATCACACTCCTGTAAGCAATGCCAATGAACTCACTGGCGACAGAGCCTGACTCAGCAGAATTGCTCCTTTGGTCTGTCATCAGTGCCCTATCAAAGCTTAATAGACATGTGTTCACATTTTCTCTGTAAAACTCACACAATGGACCCTCATCCACGTTCCTGGTTTTTAGTTGAAAACCCTGAAATTCCCTAAAGCGAAGAGCGTTTTCTGGTGTTTGGGGCAGTTGGTGGTGTCAGTGTCAGCAGGGAGGTCACCTTCCCCCTCCACAGTCCATTGACCTCTGACTCAAGAAAATATCTAGGAAGGAAACTGAGGTTGTGAGTTTTAGAAGATAGGAAAGCATTTACGGCAGCCCAAGCAGGAAAGGGGGTTCTTCGAACATTAAAAATCACACCACATGAGGGCAGAGAAACCGTGAACATCCACCAGTTATGAGTTGGTATGTGGCAATCAGGGTAGATCAGATCTAGCCCAGATCTGAAAGAAAACACCAGAAGCTTACTGTGCCCATGATTCACTGGTTCCTACAAGAACATGAAGGTATTTGGCTTTTTATGGCATTTTTTTTCTATCTAAAGTTAATACTACTACTTTGATTTTTGAATCAAGAACAAGGCTCATCTTCCCAGAGTAAACAGTCACCGAAGCTCAGTGTCTCCAAAATCTTGGTTTGGATGGACTATTCTGGTCTACAGCATCCTTAAACATGTCGTCTGGCAACAAAATATCCACGAGGACACCTGTCTCAGATGGTTTCCTGTTGCTGCAATGAAATTCCCTGACCAGAGGAACTACAGGGAGAAAGGGCTTATTTGGGCTTGCAGTTGCGGAAGGATGCAGCCTGTCATGGTGGGAAAGACATTGCAGAAGGCAGGAAGGTGTGGTGAAAGGAGCAGGCGGCTGGCTGGTCACATCAGACCAGAATTCAGGTGAAGCTATAAAGGCTCAGGCCCCCTCCCCTGAAAGGACCCACTTCCTCCAGTGAGGAACCTCCCAAAGGTTCTATAACTTTCCCAAACGGGCACCAACAGCTGTTGTTGGGCTTTTGGGTGGTGGAGCTGCCTTTGCGTGATCAAACACAGACGTCTATGGGGTGCTTCATGTTCAAACCATAAGAACTAAGTCAGGTTTGGAGCATCGCTGAGGTTTTGCAGAGCATTGGGCAGCCAGGCCCCTCCTCCAGGTGTCTGAGAGCAATCTACCAGGCAGAATTGGCTCAGTGAGATGATATGGCTTTGGGCCATCCAGTAAAAGGGGACAGATCTGAACTAGGACTGGCTGCCCAGCTATCCACCATCCCTATAGTGAGAGGACTGGTTAAATATCAGGCCCAGGACCCATGCTGGACTCATTCTGAGGCTCTTTTTCAAGGCTAGGAAGTACCCTTACGTATATAATATTTGTGTGAGTGAGTTTGGCTTGCTTTCTGTATCTTTCACTGTGCTGTGGAGGGTATAGTGAATGTCCTAGTTGAAAATGTGGAGAATGACCCAAAGCAACGGAGGTCAGCTGAGCTTTATTTCCGTTTGGACTGAGTCACAGATGCCTCTGTGTCCCCAAGTGCGCTGGGTGCAGTCGTGGTGAAGAGTGAGGACTGTGGCTGATTCTACCTTTGTTAACTGGTACAGCTTCTCTCTAATGAAGACCCTATTCAAATTTAAGTGGCATGTGACAGACCACTCTTTCTTGATCTCTGTCTCAGTTGCATTTCTGTTGCTGATTTAAAACTCCGACAAAAGCAAATCTTTACGGATGAAATAGTTTATTTGGCTTAGAATTCTCTGTGGGGAAGTCAAGATCGAGCGGCCAGTCACATCTATCGTTAAGAACAGAGAGAAGAATGAATGTATGCCAGCCTACTCCTCAGCTCACCTTCTCTGCCCTTATACAGTCCAGAACCCAATGCCAGGGAACAGTGCTGCCCGCAATAGGCGGGGTGTCCTAGTTGTTCTTCATTGCTGTGACAAAATACTCTGACCAACACCAACTTGGGGAGGAAAGGGTTTATTCAGTTTACATCTCCCAGGTCACAGTTCACCAGGGAGCCCAAGGTAGGAACTCAGGGCAGGAACCTGGAGGCAGGAGGTGGATGGAGCACAGGCCATGGAGGAACGCTGCTTACTGGCTTGCTCCCCTGGCCCAGAAGATGCCCCTCAGACATGGCCACAGGCCAGTCCAATAGAGGAAATTCCCCAACTGAGGATCCCTCAACCCAGGTGTGTCAAGTTGACACTAAAGCTATCCAGCACACGGGGCTTTCTAGATGTCAGCGCCATCAAGACTGTTCTCCACAGACATGCCATAGGCCAGCCTAATCTGGAGGCCCTCTCACTGAGGCTTCTTTTTTTTCCCCAGGTGACTTTAGGTGGTATCAAGTTGACAATTAAAACTAACCATCTCACTTTCTTTCTCTCATAAATAATTATAGGATATATTACTAAAAGTTCTATTTTAAGGGTAGGAATTATGACATTTTTCTTTCTATAATTTTCGTAGTTCCTAAAGTAACAATATCATTAGTGTGTTCATTAAATACTGCACTAAGAACCTCTCATATATTTAGATACGATTTTAACAAAATTCTAAAAGTTAACTCCATTTCTCAGATAACAATACATACCCTAGAAGATTCTTAAAATTAAACAACTGGTAAATAGCAGGGTCAGACTCTGACAAAGTCTTTCTAAGAACATGCTTATGCAATTGCACTCTACTATATGCTTCACGATACTCAGCACACTATTGGTAAGCAATAAATTACTGTTAAATTGAGTTGAAAATACGAACCATTTACTGAGTAGGTGAAAAGCATAAAGCCAATAGCTGCCAAAATATTAAAATGTATTTCTAGTTATTTCTGGTCTATTCATCTCATTTCTTCAGTCAAATGGATCCTGAATCCTGACACATATAATCTGATATTGTCAAAAGAGAGTTGCAAACACAGTAAGCACTGTGCAGATTTTAATACTGAAGGACTCTGAATGCAGCTGACTTCTCCAGGGTGGTTCATCCTCTGCAACGACTGTCCATCAAGCTCACGCTGCTGTGCCATCTGTAAACCCAAAAAGAAGAACTCAAATTGCTGCCCAGCCTTCCCCACGTTAAAGAAGGTGCCGCCAACCTCCCTCAAGTCATGTAGCTAGTGGAGTTTTGATGCATCTTTGGCTGCCGACCGACACTTCTCTTACTTGTCCTGCACCTGACAAGGCCTGTGTCTTAACCTGCAGGCCACTGTTTCACTTGATGCACCTGCCACAAACATTGCTGGCTTCATGAGCTATTGAGAACCAGGTGGCAACAGGTAGGAAGACTTTAAACGTGACACATCTGTGGCCCTGCAGACTCTACAATGTTCAGGCATTTCAATTTTCTGTCTCCAGAGGCTTGCTCATTGGTTCAAGGAGTAGGGAAGGAGGCTGCCTGGGGAGGGAAGGAGATGGGAGAAGAAACGACAGGAGCTGTTTGGGAAATACTGTGGAATTCCCACCCCACAGGTAAGTCAAGCTTACCACCTTAGTACCAACCAGTACAGTCTATGTCCACCTCCTGTCACCCTAACCATCCTACCTATAAGTAGAAGTGGAGTAAAGGAAGGGAGAAAATAACCCTAACTGGTTCATTCTGTCATCAAGTGAGAGAGGCTTGGTCAGCACCTTCACTCAAGTCAAAAGAAGGAAGCAAAAAGGGGGGTGGGTGTGGAGGAGGACGGGGAAGGGATGGAGAAAACAAAGCAGGAGTTCCTCCTAGAACAACATTCTGTGTCAATGATCTCGTGGCAAGATTGACAAGCCAAAGACATAATCCCAAAGGCAGTGGCTGTGAGATCTATTGTCAAGAGAGATCACTGAGGCCCCGACACCTGGATGGCTCCTGCTTAGCCCCTGCGGAACCAGCTTGAGTGACCACATCACCTCTTTGGATACTAGGGCTCATGTACTGTGTGAAGCAGTGAGACTAACTTCTGTGAGGTCTCAGAGTTGTTATTTTATGAAGACATAGAAAATGAACTCAGTAAATGGAAGCTTAGCTGATTCTGTAGACGTAGGGAAGGAAGGTTGGCAATGTCCTTGGTTGGCAGTCCTCATATAAACCTCCAGCCACCACAGTGAAGGTACTGTAAAGGGTTCCAAAGAGGAGTCTGAGAGCTTCTAGTTTGATGATCTGCAATGGCCCTCCCAGGTTAAGATTCTATGACCTAGATCTGTGTCTGGGTTCTCACACTCAGTGAGGAGGAGGTGTCTAAGGGTGGTGGTCAGGAGAGCTTGCTCTCCCAGCCTTGACCCAATTAGAAAACACCCTGGCAGAGAAGGAAGTGGGGAAATGGACCAGAAGCGCAAATGTGACTCAGGGACTGGAGCAGGCGGCTCTGGTCCTGCTCTGTAGGCCCATCTTCTAGACTACACACAGCATAGTGTGTTTCTCTCTGAAGATACAGAATGGCATCATTCAGGGGTTGGCCGATGAGTATCTCACAGAGGCTGAGTAAGTTGCACTGAGTAGTGACCCTAAGGAACGTAGCATTTGCCAACCGGACTCATTCTCCTTGAGCAGTGAAAAGTATCCCGGGTTCAGTCATGTGACTGCGTGCTTTACATTTGTACATAGACCGAGTTCCTATCTTATCCCTAAGCTCTCTTCTCAATCTCTTCTCTTTCATTTTGCAATTCCCACTAGAAAATTCTCAAAATATCAAACACATTTCCCCCAAACATATCTTCACAGAGCAGCTCAGGCCTTGCATTTCCTGTGAAGCCTCTCTGGCCATCTTGCCTCTCTGATGAAATGAAACCTTCATGGAATCAGGGATATGCATTTTTCTGGATCCTGCAGTGCTCTGCAGAGGAGATAAAAATGGATAGAGCAGTTTTCCAAGTCCAAGATTCATGATTCTGTGGATTTCTAGTTGTATAATTTGAATTGGTTTAAATTATTCTCATATGATCCATCTTTAAAACTCGGTATTAATAGCTATATCACCAGAAGGACATGAACATGAGAGGGAAGGCACTTCCAGTCCCCCGACAGCACCTGGCATTGAGCACCTGTCAGTATTTTCAAGTTAATAAATTCATAGTAATATTTCATGTCAGAAGGACTCACAGGAAAATTGATGACCAGAAACTTGAACTTTGTGGCTGTTTTCCTTGAAAATAGTCTACTTTCTTGTGAAAGAGGGCTTTCAGGCATGATGTAAAGAGGAACACAGACATAATGTCATTGGTCAGAAGAATTTAGGAAGATATTCTTAGGCGGGGGTAGAAAAAGGAGCAATTTCAAGCCTTGTATGGGGGAAACAGGTTTACCCTTGGGAGAGAATCATCTTGAACTGCTTAAGTACAAACTGGTAAGTCTTGAATCCCAGGAATTTGCCGACTGGGAAAGTGATGGGAGAAGCCATGATGGTGTAGGTAACTGATAACAGAGCAGTTTGTCTGAAGTCAGAAAGGATACTGGGAGTTCTTTAATCCAGCCTCTTTCCCTGGCTCCTGGATCAGCACCTCCTCCCATCCTGACGGAAGCCACAGCTTCCAAAGCTACACAGATGTCTCAATCTCAGACAGGCTCACGTTATTCTTCCGTGGACTCAGCATAGATGAAATTTAGGGTGTTTTCCTGTCGGTCCCTTCAACCGCTGAGCCAGAAAACCAGTAAAGTCCCAAGTAACTTGATATGACAGCTCTCAGACTGAATTATCATTAAACATAGCTTTGGCCCTACATAATAATCTATTTAGGATGGTCTGTAAGTAATTAGACTGTCTCTCAGAAAAAAAAGCTAACAAATATTATAAAAATAACAAATTATGTAGTACCTGTCAAGATATAATTTACAATGTCTGGCATTTAATCAAAGATTACTAGGCACGTAAGCTGCAGGAAATATAATTTAAAAGAAAAATCAGTCACTCACAACAGATGCAGAGTTGAAATAGATAACAGAATTAGCAGAGCTGCTCTAACATAATGATTATAACTGCATTGTATGTTAAAAAAGCTAAAGAGGAGGTATTGGGGGGAGGTGTGGGGAGGGGGCAGATCTAAATGCCATCAAACTATATTGTATGAAAATCACAAACATTCGATCAAAAAAACAGTAAAGATAAATGCAACCTAAGAAAGAACCACATCCAACTAGAATAGGATGCAGAGGACTTGGAGCTCTGTCCACTGCACGTGGACTTGTGCAACAGTGCACTGTTTGGGAAGCTACTCGGCAGCTCCTTCAAGTTTAAGAAGGAAGGTACCATTTATTGCATCTCCTCTACTCAAATGCATGTACACAAGACAAAAAGAAAGCAGACAGCCACATGGAATGTTACACACAAGTGTTCACAGCAACGAATTTGTGACAGTAAAAACCTAGAAAATCCCAAGCATTGACAAATAAATGGGCATACCCACAGGGTGCTATGTGATGTACCTCCAATAATCTCAAGATAATAATTCTAGGTAAAAAAAAAAAAAAACCTAAAGAGAAAAAAAATGTATACTGGCTGCTTCCATTTGTATCAAACTCTAGACAAGGCCAGAGAGATGGCTCAGTGGGTAAAGGCTCCTGTCAAGCTGAGTCCAACCCCCAGGACCCACATGGTGGAAGGAGAGAGCTGACTCCCAAAGTTGTCCTCTGACTTCCACACACACATCGTGGCAGACATATGTGCACATGTACATGTACATACACGATAAATGATTAAAATATATTAAGAATGTTAAACTCTAGACAGAAGTGTAGGGTGCAAAAGTGGTGATGACAGAAAGAAGTAAAGAGGAAGAAGAGGGAGAGACAGAGACAGGAAGGAAAACAGGTGAGGTGATGGATGGATGTTGATTGCAGTGACAGTTTCATAGATGGGTAAAATGTTTCCCAACTTGCACACTTTAAATGAGTGCAGTTGATTATGTGCCAATTAAAGCTTAATAAAGCTGCATAGAATGATAAATACATAAAATTTCCTGAAAACATAAATTTGCAGTGGTTGTCTTAGGAAGGTGACATAGAAAGAAAACAAAGCGTTTTAAAATCCTTTAAAAATATCCTAATTATCTTACAGTAAACACTTGTTTAGCATAAACATTAGCTCCCTAGCTAATATTCTTGAGCAGAATTGAAAAATATTTTTGTTTTATTGCCTTTTCTATGTTGAAATATTTAAAGTCTATTCTGCAAGAAAATAAAATTGTAGGCTCTTTGGAAAATAATTTGGCAGTTTCTTTAAAAGTTAAATGTGTACTTATAAAAGCCATTTATTCCACTCCTCTGAATTTACCAAGAGAAATTAAACCACAGCTCCAGACAAAAGCATGCATGAAATGCTCAGAGACGCACTTCTCACACAAGTAAAATACCATCAGTGGGTGAATGGATGAGCAAAGAATGGCGTCTGTCCAGTGGAATACTAGTCTGCCGTAAAAGATATAAACCATTAACATCACAACACGGATGAAGCCCAAAACCAGAGTAAGTGTTTAAGAGCACTGGCTGCTCTTGCAGAGGACCTAGGTTTGGTTCCTGGCACCCACATGGCAGCTCACAATGGCCTGTAACTCTAGTTCCAGGGGGTCCACGGGATCTGGTGCCCTCTTCTGACTGATCTCCATGGTCCCTGCATGCAGGCACGCACACACACACACACACACACACACACACACACACACACACACACTCAGTCACACATACACATAAAGTCAATGAATAAATCTTTTAAATTTTTTTAAAGAAATACAGAAGAAGTCTACATCATCCATCTAGTTTCTCTTTAATAAGATCTCACAAAACAATAGCACATTTTACATTAAATTCTTGTTTTTCTGGGTTTTGTTTAGTGTTGTTATGGCTTTTTATTTGTGGTTTTAGTTACTCTTCCTAATTTCTTTCTTTTTTTAATACTTAGAGTGTGTGTGTGCATGTGTCTGTGTGTGTGTCTGTGTGTGTCTGTCTGTGTGTCTGTGTGTGTGTCTGCGTGTGTCTGTGTGTCTGTGTGTCTGTGTCTGTGTGTGTCTGTGTCTGTGTCTGCGTGTGTCTGTGTGTCTGTGTGTCTGTGTCTGTGTGTGTCTGTGTCTGTGTCTGCGTGTGTCTGTGTGTCTGTGTGTCTGTGTCTGTGTGTGTCTGTGTCTGTGTCTGCGTGTGTCTGTGTGTCTGTGTGTCTGTGTCTGTGTGTGTCTGTGTCTGTGTCTGCGTGTGTCTGTGTGTCTGTGTGTCTGTGTCTGTGTGTGTCTGTGTCTGTGTCTGCGTGTGTCTGTGTGTCTGTGTGTCTGTGTCTGTGTGTGTCTGTGTCTGTGTCTGCGTGTGTCTGTGTGTCTGTGTGTCTGTGTCTGTGTGTGTCTGTGTCTGTGTCTGCGTGTGTCTGTGTGTCTGTGTGTCTGTGTCTGTGTGTGTCTGTGTCTGTGTCTGCGTGTGTCTGTGTGTCTGTGTGTCTGTGTCTGTGTGTGTCTGTGTCTGTGTCTGCGTGTGTCTGTGTGTCTGTGTGTCTGTGTCTGTGTGTGTCTGTGTCTGTGTCTGCGTGTGTCTGTGTGTCTGTGTGTCTGTGTCTGTGTGTGTCTGTGTCTGTGTCTGCGTGTGTCTGTGTGTCTGTGTGTCTGTGTCTGTGTGTGTCTGTGTCTGTGTCTGCGTGTGTCTGTGTGTCTGTGTGTCTGTGTCTGTGTGTGTCTGTGTCTGTGTCTGCGTGTGTCTGTGTGTCTGTGTGTCTGTGTCTGTGTGTGTCTGTGTCTGTGTCTGCGTGTGTCTGTGTGTCTGTGTGTGTGTCTGTGTCTGTGTCTGTGTGTGTCTGTGTGTGTGTGTCTGTGTCTGTGTCTGCGTGTGTCTGTGTGTCTGTGTGTGTGTCTGTGTGTGTGTGTCTGTGTGTCTGTGTGTGTGTGTCTGTGTGTGTCTGTGTGTCTGTGTGTCTGTGTCTGTGTGTGTGGAGGTCAGAGGACAATTTTCGGTGGTCGTTTCTCTCCTTCCAACGTGGGTGGGTTCAAGGAATCAAACTTGGGTCTTCAGGCTTGACCACAAGCTCCCTTATTCGCAGAGTCATCTTGCCAGCCTTTCTTTTTCCATTTTCTTGAGGTAAAAAGTTAGATTACTGATTTGAGATCTTTTTTCTTTGGATTATTATTTTTGTTTTATGTGTATGAGTGCATTGCTTATATGCATGTAAATATACCAGTGCCACGCAATGCTACGGAGGTCAGAAGAGGGCGTTGCTGCGCGGTCTCCCCAGCCCTCTTTTTTTTTTTTTTTTTTTTTTAGCATTTAACACAATACATTTCTCTTGGCCCTGCATTAGCTGTAACCCAGAAATTTTGGTACGCCGTACTTTGTTTTCCATTCGGTTTTAAGTATCTTGCCTTTGAGACATCCTCCTTGTCTCATGAATTGTTTACAAGTGTCTTAATCGCCAAGTGTTTGAAGACTTCCCTGATGTCTTTCAGTTCCTGGATTTTTACTTTGTTTCCATCATGGTGTCAGAAGAGACTTTGTGTGGTTTTAGTTACTGTAAACCTCTTAGGTTTATTTTATGGCCCACAAAATATGGTCTAACTTGGTGAGTGTTTGCAGGGGCGTGTGAAAGGATGTGGCCTGTGGGGGTGTTGGTTTAATGTTCTATAAATGTTCATTAGATCCTATTGGTTGGTGAGTGTTGACTTTATCGTCCTTACTTTTTCTGCATGTTAGTCTATCAACTGACCAGAGTGCAGTGTCGACTTTACCAGCTGTCAACGGGCTTTTGTTTGTCTCTTCAACTCTGCATATTTTTGCTTCTGTTATTTTGAGTTCACTTGTGTGGTAATACACAGTTAGGTTATTATATAGCCCTGATGGGTTGGCTCCTTTTTTGTTATGCATCGTCTCCTTTGTTCCTAGCAACTCCTTTCTTTAAGGTCTACTTTATCTGATATTATTATAACCACTTTTAAAAAATTATTAGCAGAAAGTATCTTTTTCCATCCTTTCACTTTAAGCCTGTCTACAACACTGTAGTTGAAGTGAATTTCTTGTAGACAGCACATGGTTAAAATTCTTCTGTGACTGTCTCTTTTATTTAGTACTGAGACCAAGTTTTAATGTACTGATCGCTCGTCCTCAGTTTTTCATCTTTCTCTGTTCCCTCCCCACCTATTGGGTAACTTGAACTCTTTCATACATCAGGCTTTGGTTCTGGTTAGGGTTTTTTGTTTCATTTGTATTTTTTGCTTTTGAGACAGGGTCTCACCAGATAGCCCTGACTGGTCTGGAACTTGCTAGCCTCAAACTCACGGGGACCCACCTACAGCTACTTCCCAAGTGATCCCTACCATTTTTGAGTATATTGATTAAAATGATTTTTTGGTGGATGTCATACACAGTGCTGTGTATCTGCAACTCGTCACGGTTTTACTAGTATTTGCATTCCATTTAGGTCTCCACATTTTAAAAAAGATTTTATTTTTAGTTATGTTTCTATGTCTGTCTACATGTGGATACCTACAAACAAGTGCAGTCAGTGCTCAGGGAAAAGAGGCATTTGATCTCTTGGAGCTGGTGGGTGTGAGCAGCCTGACACAGGTATTGGGAACTGAATTCAGGTCTTCTGCAAAAACAGCAAAGGCTCTTAACTGCTGGCTGATCTCTCCAGTCCCTCTCCTCACATTTTACATAAAATTTACAACCATTTCCTCAAGGTGTTGAGCATCAAGACAAATGCCATTTTCTGACTCTTATTTCAACCATTAAATATCATTTGGGGAGCTCATGGAGAGAAGAATCATCTATTAGATTTGCTCCTTATCGACCAATTCTACTTGTCTCTTTCCTTTTCTAGAGTCTTGACCTTTTCATCTTCTGTTATCATCTCCTTTCTGTGATTAGAACTTCCTTCAGCTAATCTTTAAGAGTAAGACTGCTAGTAATAAATTTTCTTGGTTTTCCTTGTTGTCTAGGAATGGCTTTGTTTCCTCTTCATATTTGAGAGATGGTTTTACCAGACACAGAGTCTGTAGTGAGCAGTTCTTTTTTGGTTTTCAGTATTTGGAAAATAATATTTAATTTTTTTCTGAATGTGAAATCAAGGAACAGGTTGGAATTCATCAATAGCTAATGCATCCTGGCTCCTCCTCTTTCACTGTTCAAGGAATTTGTTCCTAGTCTTTAGTTTTCAAAGTGTTTATGATGTATGTATGACAACATGTATTTCTTTAGGTTTACCTTATTTGGAGTTATCTATTGAGTATCCCCCCCCACATTCCTTCTTTCTCATTTTGGGATTCTGATGATATGAACTGTGGTGGTTTGGATGGGAAATGTCCCCATAGACTCATGTGTTTGGACACTTGGGCTCCAGCTGTGGCATTGTTTGAGAAGTTGTGGGACCTTTAGAAGGTGGAGTCTGGGGGGAGGTGGGTCACGGGTGGTGGGCCGTGACATTTTTACAGCTGGGCTACATTGCCTACATCCCCTCTACTTCCTGACTGTGGATGCAAGGTGACAAGCTGACACTGCTCCTGCCATCACACCTTCCCCGTTGTGATGAACAGTGTCCCCTCGAACTGTAAGCAGAAATAAACCCTTCTTCCCAAAGTTACTTCTTGTGAGGCATTTTGTCATAACAGTGAGTAAAGTAACCTAAAACATTGCACATTTTATTATCTCTCAGGCCCCTGAAGCTCTATTATGGGTTGTTGTTGTTGTTATTATTATTATTATTATTGTTGTTGTTGTTTCTTTCTCTCTGTTGATCAGGCCGAGTATTCTGTCTTTAAACTCACAGATTCTGCCATCTCCACTCTGCCGTTGGGTCCATCCACTGAATTTTTTATTTTGGTTATTATAGTCTTCAGTTCTATAACTTCCATTTTGCTATTTCTGTGACTTCTATTTCTTTGCTTAGAATTTTTTGTTGTCCTTTTTTTAAACAGCTTTTTAGCTAGTTGCTGAAACATTTTTACAGTGGCCGCTTTAAAATCTTTGGCAAACAGTTCCAGCATCCAGTTCATTTCTGAGTTGACATGAGTCGATTATATATTCTCATCCGGGTTGCAATTTTCCTGGATCTTGTTATAGCAGACGGTCATTCCATCTGGTCAGGTGCACTCTGGACATCTGGGTTTTGCATTAGCAGCCTTGCTTCTCGTTGCTTCATCTGAAGTTACTCTGCCTAGGTTTAATGTGCTGTCCAGGTTGTGTCCTGCACATCTGGGGACTCTAGAGCCAGTGGTAATTTCCTGAACTGTTTTATTCTTCGGGTTCTCACTGAACTTCCATAGTTCAGCTGTGGGCCAGCAGCTGCTGTTCCAGGACTTTGATACCACATGTGTGTTGACAGGGATGCCAGGCCCAGGGCATGGATGGAGCTTTGTGCTAGGCTGATCTCTAGTCAGATGGTACTGGTGCTTTCCTGGTACTTCAAGGTTTACAGACCTTACCTCAGCACTGGGTGGTCATCCAAGAGCCACTAGATCTGCAAGGCCCTCTACTACTTAATGAGGAATAAGAGGAACAGGACCTTCTGGAGACGGCACAGAATGCTTAGGGTGCATCACAGGAGAGCTCCCTATGCTTAGTTCCACCACCACATCCAGCACAGATCCTCCTCCAGACCCAGCACAGATTCCCCTCCTGACCCAGCACAGATCTCCTTCCTGACCCTGCACAGATCCCCCTGCTGACCCTGCACAGATCCTCCTCCTGATCCAGCACAGATCCCCCTCCAGACCCTGCACAGATCACCCTGCTGACCCTGCACAGATCCCCCTCCTGACCCTGCACAGATCCTCCTGCTGACCCTGCACAGACCCCCCTCCTGACCCTGCACAGATCCTCCTGCTGACCCTGCACAGATCCCCCTCCTGACCCTGCACAGATCCCCCCCGGACCCTGTACAGATCCTCCTCCCGATCCAGCACAGGTCTCCCTGCTGACCCTGCACAGATCCCCCTCCTGACCCAGCACAGATCTCCCCACTGACCCTGCTGGGCTCCTTTCATGGCTACAGACAATAAACTTTCTTTTTTGTTGATGTGCAGTGTTTGTCTTTTTGATTTTAGTTTTTTTTCATATTTTTCCTGTATGTGTTGCTGGGTTCAGTTCTCTCAGGTGCCCAGAACTATAAGAGAAAAAGGGACAACCCAGAGTTCACGGAGACATTTTCTTGCAGCCTGAGGGCCGCGGCGTGCCCCTTCCTTTCAGAACCTGACCTGGTTTTACAGCGCCCTTCTTCCAGGGCAATGGTTTATAGGACTGGAGCGGGGAAAGTTGAATCTGTCTCATCTTGTCTAATATTTTGTTTTTGAAAGGTCATGAATTTTATTAAGACCAATATTATTTATTAAGACCTCATATTACCATTATTTTATAAAAGGAAGTACATTTTAGCACCTGAAGGGACATAATCTCAGAATAAATGTGAGCCCTATAAACTGAGCAATTTTAAATCAGTGCGTGTGGGAATCTGTTGTTGTTGTTTGGGTTTTTCTGCATACTGGGCTTGAACCCAGGTCTCACACATACTGTGTAAGCAATCCACCGCTGACTGGCCTACATCTGCAGTCCATTATTGTAACTTTAATTTTTTTATTTGTCCCTGGACCTGTGACACTGTGCCCCTGCCTCGCTCCTGACATCACCACAGTGTGTGGGAATCAGTGACACGATCATCCAGTTTCACTTGGAAACAACAGAGAACTAAGAGTAATGAGCATGGGTTTGGATGGGAGACTGTGGGTTTCGATCCCAAACCCTCCACCTGCTAGGCAGCTAATTGTGGCATGTCATTAGTGGAGCTGTGGAAAGGGTGGACTTTGAGGAGTCCCAGCATCGTTTGCTTAATAGCTGTGTAGATG
The DNA here is from genome assembly GCF_000622305.1 of Nannospalax galili. NCBI lineage: Eukaryota > Metazoa > Chordata > Mammalia > Rodentia > Spalacidae > Nannospalax > Nannospalax galili. The sequence continues at coordinate 2,189,822 of NW_008359443.1, forward strand.
TGAACAAGCTACTGAGATCTCAGTGACTGATGCTGCATCAGTAGCTTGGCAATAATGTGAGGCCCAAAGAGCAGCAAGTGGACAATGCACATAAAGCCCCAAGTACAGAGTTTTGCCTGGGACATAAACACTTAAGAGTCCCTAGCTCTCTCTCCATACTGTACACACATACATGGAAATGGATGCTTACTTCTTAGGGGGTTGAAAGGTTTTGATGAGATGGTGCCTAAGATCATCTCGCAGTGATTGACACATGAAAACCTTTCAAACCGCATTGGATTCTCTTTCCTCATATCTTCTCTCTCCCTTCTGAAAATGATAAAACCCACTTCACAGACTTGATACAAAGATCTGGTATAATAATGCACAGGAAAGCCCTCAGCAGTCTGGGTTCAGACTGAACCAAGTCTGTCCAAGTCAGCTGACACTTACGGTGCACCTGGTTTTCACAATAGATACAGGTAGAGGAAGGGACTTAGGGAGAAGTCCAAGGCTTTACCTTCTCTGTGCTCTGGGGAAATATCCTTACATGTGAAAGGGAGCCACCCTTGCCAGGGGTCTTTGCTCAGCACAGGGGCTTCCAAACAGGATGGCGGCCCTTCCCCTGGAGATTTGGGGCAAGTTCAGGCAGGAGAGAACGGACAAGTGCAAGGAGAGAAAATGGCACAATCTGAGGACACGCTGTCCATCAAGCTGTCCAAATGTCAGTTATCTTACACTGCCAGGCCTACCCACTCTTGTTTGTGTGGGCCTCTTGGGGTGCTGATGAGTTGTTATAGTGATAACAGTTACCTGGGAGATGAAAGAGGAAATAAACAAGCCTGGGAATCAGAACACAAAATGCATAAATATTTAAATGCAACCCACACTTGTTGGGCTACATCTCTGCTCCAGATCCTCAATCATTTTCTCATTGAAAGAAGTGTTTATGGGAAAGCACAAATCTGTGGAGGTTGACAAAGGCAAGGGGTGGGGGGAGAGAATGAATCAAAACCAGTTAGTGCAAATGGTAGAGCAGGAACAGGTGTGAGAAGATTCCAGCTTTGTCCTGGGGAGGTGACCAGTAGTGCTGAGACAGGTCTGTGGACAGAGGCTAGAAGGAGGGCATCTACTTACACAGTGCTGCAGGAATCCAGTCACTTCTGGCTGCCAGATGTAAATCAGGGCTGGCATTTTCTAATGACCCTGGCCTCCAGCATCAGCTAGTTAGATGTGTAGCCTCCCTGCCTTTGAAAGGGCTTCCTTTTCTTTCTTTATAAGGAGCTGACTCGTTTTGATTGTGACCTACAAAGCACCTGGTTTTCACAACAGCTTCAATTAGAGTAAAGAACTTGGGGAGAGCCTCAAGCCTCTACCTCCAAACAATTGCTGTGCTCTGGGGAGATGCCCTTACTTATAAAAAGGTAGCCACCTTTGCCAAGGGTCTTTGCTCAGCCCAGGGGCTTTCAAACAGGGTGGCATCTCTTCCGCCTGGAGATTCAGGGCAATTTCAGGCAGGAGAGAACAGAGAAGTGTGTCCTAGGAAAGAAGATGGTGCAGTCTATGGCCACGAAGGCAGATGGTTCCACATGTGCTCCAGAAGTGGCAGGTAGACCAAGCTGCACGGAGTGGAGGTTGCACCAGAAATAACAAGAAATAGGAGAGGATGGGTGGGTGGAGACTCTTGCAACCATTTATGAATGTCTAATAGGGATGCAAGGCTGTAAGCCCTTATCAGAAGAGCACTGAAGTGTTCAGATCTGGGTAGTGATCATTTCAAAGTTCCCTCTGCAGGGTGGATCTCAAGGATGGAGACTAAATAGGGGAGCTGCTTAAGCACTGTGTGAGGGTTCTTTCAAGAGTAGAGCCTGCCCCATCATGCTGTCAGTAAGGATGGGGTGGATCCACCGGAAACGAAGTGGGGGAAACAGGCGAGACGCTGGCAGTTAGACTCAGATAAGAACAAAGGAACCATCACAAATGGCCAAGAGCAATAGGGGGTGATGGGACATAAGCACTGAAGTCAGTTGAGTTGAGGACTGGGAAGGGTTGTGTGGGGAACTCTGAGTTCAATCACTAACACTGCCTCTTTCTTCCTGGGGGTAATGGGCAAGGTATTTATTCCTCCTGAATCTCTGTTTGCACTTCCATAAAACAAAGGTCAGAGTCCATACCTCAAAGGGAGGTCGTGAGGATTAGGTGAGAAAAGAAACATGAACAATGTAGCTAGGTGGAGGATCCGCGAAGACCTCAGTAACTAGCAGCTCCATTGGCCTCTTTCCCTCACCTGGCCCAGGAGCGTGCAGGCACCACGTGTCACGGGGGCAGTTCCTGACTCCTATAAGTGGAAGGAGGCTCAGTACCTCCTGTAAGCTGAGCGCTGCAGAGAACTGCAGAAAATGCTAGTCGGCCATGATGCGCTTAGAGCCTAAGTGGATTAATACTGTGTTTGTTCATCTGCCTCTTGTTCTTAAATGATCTTTGTTTTGTCCGTGAAGTTTAAAGCCATTGGAGGTGTGAACTTTGGGGTAAAGGGTCCTGGGGCCCTCTCAGATCAGAAGCCAACAGGAGGAAATGCATCCAAAATGGCTACTAAAAACTTTTTAAAGTTATGCTGCAAGTCCTTCAGAACTCAGACTGATGGAGAAGATGGACAAACCTGGATTTGCGACCCACGGCATTCACGGAAGCTGGTGACCAGGAACGGCCAAAGCAAACGTCTAACAGTGAGAGAGGAACAGGGAGGTAAAACCAAGAGGGATTCCGAGCTGCAGGCCTCAGAACTTGAGAGTGCCGGTGAGGGCCACCTGATGCCATCTCCTGGGAGGAAAGGCTGACCCGTGAGGGACCCCAGCTGAGGAGAGGCTAGCACAGCTCTGTCTTCACCTTCGGACTTTAACAGAACAGTGATTTTTCATCTAGGGGTGCTCCTTACAGGAAAGAGGCTTGGTACTGAAGGGGCAGAGGACCGGAGGGGAAGGAAGGCAGATGCATTGGTCTGCTCATCCATTACTGGGAAGAACAACAGTCCGAAATCCCTCAGAGCTTGTGAAAAGGACCCTTGTTGGGGAGAGGGAAGGCCTCAGGTAGCACCCCAAGTCCAGTGAATACTTTGTATCCAGTCCCAGCAGGGGGGCCATTTCTCTGGGACGTCTGGCCACTCTCTGACTTGCAGGAATTGCATGGAGATGCACAGCAGGCACAGCCCTCTGTAAAGCCACAGTTTTGCTTACTGGTTACCTTTCTCATTGCTCTTACCAAATACCTAACAAGAAACAGCTCATGGGGAGGAAGGGTCTATTTCGGCTCATGTTTGAAGGTAGAGTCCAGCATGAGGGGGCAGCCAGGTGGAGTTCATGGCAGCCGATGATGTTCTAAGATTCCCCATAGTTGGCAAACCAGGAAGCAGACACGGGACAGGAAGTGGCCAGTGTACAAAAGTCAGGGCCCACCTCCCAGTAACCTGCTCCCTCCACCTAGGCATGTGCCTCCCAAAGGTTCCACAACGTTCTAAAACAGTGTCACCAGCTGGGGGACCAAGTGTTAAAACACATGGGCCTGTAGGAGATAGTTCACATCTAAACCATGCACCACACCTGTGCTGCCCTCAGTCCCATCAAACTCTGTACTTGCCACGTGGCGTGTTTGAGCACTGGATGCCATCTCCGCTCTTCCAAGTGGGCTGAGAGTGGGTGAGTTTCGTCACCACAACCTTAAGTACTGTGCGCTCCTCACTTTGTGATCAAGAAAGTAAGGCAGAGGGGTTTAGAGACTGCCTAAGGATATGGAACCAGAAAGTAGAGGGGTTGGGTTCAAGACCAGGAGGTCTGGGCTCTCTTTCTGCTACATCTGAAGGCTCTTTGGCACTCCCTCCCTGGACCCCAGCTTCCCCCCTGGGTGTGAGGCCCCTGCCTCTGCACTTACCACCGCACTTAGCACAGTGAACTTTGCCTGCTTAACTGACCCCAATAGACTCTATGAGGCAGATACCATGCCCCTGATGCTTGCTCTGGTGTCCTCCACACTTACAGTTGAGTTACTGTATTCACAAAGATGCCCCACATACCTCACAACTTTCCTACTATGGAAACATCATGAACGAGGCCCCCCTCCCTGAGCCGTGCTGGTCACATCCAGCTCTGCACTCACTAAGCCCTTGTTTCCATAGACTTCACTTCCCATGTGCTGCCCAGCCAGGGAGTGCGGCATGAGACAGCCCATCCCTGCTGATGCAGGATTTCCTGGATTCAACATCCTAGCACTGCGGTCTAAGACGTTCCTCCTTCCTTTGGCTTCCTCATGGGAATCAGAACTGTATCACAGCCCAGTGGCTCGTTCGGTGTCAAGGTCCTCCCCATTTTCCCTCATGGCTATGCCTTTTCAAAAACTGTCTTTAGTCTAATCCTGGCTTGGTGCCTGCTTTTGAGATGTGGTCTAAAGCAAATGATGCAGAGAGTAGGGCACTGACCTTCAGGTGTAGGGGCACATTGAGACAGAACCTTCCATCTGATGCTGGCTTCCTAACAGAAGTGTGGGTTTTAGAACTGAGAGGCCGAGTCAGAAGCAGCTCACTGTGACTCTCAATATCCACTTGAGGATGTTCCCTATCCCCACCTTGCAACTCTGAGCTCTGCAGGCCCTGGCTCCCAAAAGGGGACACACTCTTCACGGAAAACACAGTAAGAGTCCTAGAGACCGCAGCCTCACCTCACTTGTCAGCAGGATATCTTTACCTTCATGTGTCTATGGTCCAGCAAGACAGGATTCCTCCTTCTAACTAACACTGATCACAAAGTGGATTCACACCACAAGGAAAGGGAAGATTATGTGTGAGTCCCACTGTAGCCTTAGGGATAAAAATCAACAGAGAACATGGGGAAAGACTGAGTCCTGGCAGGGCAATCTGTGGCTATCACAGCTGGGCTAGCATCATCGGCCAGATGAAGTGGTCATACAGGAAACAGCTACCCCTAAAGGCCGCAGTCAGTCTACCTTTGAAGGCTAGCTGGCCTGTTCTGTACACAGTGGCATCTACGTGATTGAAGAATACTGGCTGGATAAATTGCCCGTCATCTTGGGACTCATTTGACAAAGCAGATCCTATTTCCTATTTCCACAAGAAGGAAAAGAGTTGTCACTTCTTCCAAGTCCTGCTGTCCCTCTGCATTCTGTAGGACTTGACTTGGGCTCTATTCTCGGTTCCTTAGTTGTTTTGTTTCCTGCTTCAAGGAAGAACTGGACTCTCTTCTCTTCGAAGCTGACCAACATGTCTAGAGCCAGTTGAGCGTCAGAGAAATTAGTAATATTACTGATATCAGCCACCTGAGATGTGTAGGCTTGAGGTCGCTATTGTGACGTACCTTGCCTGGTATTAAGTGCGCCTTCCATGAGGCAGAGAAACCCAGTCCCTGGGCCTGTCTTCTCAGGAATGCTCAGCTGACTCCTCAGCTTCTAGTGCAGACAACAGGAATTTTTCTGGAGCAAGAGCTCCAGACCTTGATTTGGAGGATGTGAACTGGAATCCCAGCTCCTCCAGCTCCTAGCGGAGGAAAGCCACCATAACTCTGTGAGCTTCTGTATTTGGTAACAAAGACCCTCATCTCCACCATCCATGGCAGATGTGTTATGAGGGTTAAGCATTTTATGAATTTATAAAACACTAAGGACAGGTAGCATTCATCTGGTACTTATACTGTGCCGGGCACTGTTCTAAATGCTCTCAATAACTAATCAAACTCTCATAGCAACTTGATGAGTTAGGAGCTAATTGAAGAATAGAGATTAAGTTACTTGGCCAAGGTCACACCACCAGTAAATGGCAGAGTTGGGATTCCAACTCGGAACCTGTGATCTCAATTAGTCCCTCTGCTGCCTTTCAATGACTTATAAATCCAGGACATTTGTACTGAAGCATAAATACCAAACACCACACTGTGCATGCTAGAATGCACAAAAATTCCTCTAGAGAGAGGAAATTAAAACAAAAATACCAAGCTGCTCTGACTTAGTTTCAGCTATGCCATAGCACAGCCCCAGACAGAGCTCTGCTCAGCTCCCTTCTTAGAATCAGAATCCTGCTGAACTGTGCATCTTGGGCTGGGTACTGTGGCTAGTTCAGCAGCCTGGAACTCTAGGGTTCCATGTGGTATTCCTGGTTGCTTGGAGGGGTACAGTGCTGGCAGGCGAAGATGGAGGCCAAGAACTGTCCAAGGGAACAGAGTGAAAACAGATATTTTAGATTCATTTTTATTTTGTATGTATGTGTGCATGTGGGGGGGGGTACACATGTGTGTTCGGTATATGTGTGCAGTGTGGAGGAGGCCAGAAGACAAATGTGGGTGCTGTTACTCAGGCACCATCAAAGGGAAAAATTTTGCTCAGAAAACTGCAGAAATTATATAATGTAAACATAAGACAATGGATTTAGCAAAAAAACAAACATGTATAGGTAAAATTCAATGTCTACAACTAGGTTGCCAGCCTGAGAACTTTAAACTTTTTTTTCTGTAGACACTGGGAAGCCAAAAATATGTCTGGTCAGTAGAGTGCAAGAGTCAGGGAGATGTCAGCAAGCTTTCTCTGAAGGAGAGCAGGTGATGGAAATGGAATTCAGCAGGGCAGGCTGGCTTTTCCAAACACCTAGGAGAGAGAGTCCCCTGATCTCAGCAGAGCCGTAGAAATGGAAAGCAGGAGTGGACTAAGAGATCTTCATTGGTTCAACTCAGCACTCCGTACCCTGGAGGAAGTCACATCACACACTGGGTAGCCTGTGGTAAAGTGGGCTAAGTCTATGCATCATGGGTACGAACAGGCTGTTCCCACTGTTCTGTGTAGACTCATCCTCTATGCAAAACTTTTCTCTAGAAGGTCAAGTGCTTTTGACCCCTGACGTCTTTTCCCCCCATTTCTTATCATTGACCAGAAAACTTTAAGAGAGCTGAATTTCTGGCCTTTCCCATCAAAGACACCATGGTTGCTAAGCTGGATAGCTTCAGTGTCAACTTGACACACCTGGGTTTAGGGAGCCTCAATTGGGGAATTGCCTCCATTGAACTGGCCTGTGGCCATGTCTGTGGGGTATTTTCTTGATTGTTGTGTGATGTGGGAGGGCCCAGCCCACTGTGGGTGGTGCCACCCCTGGGCAGGTGGGCCTGTGTTGCATAAGAAAGCAGAATGATCAAGGTCCAGGGAGCAAGCCAGTAAGCAGTGTTCCTCCATGGCCTGCGCTCCAGCTCCTGCCTCTAGGTTCCTGCCCCGAGTTCCTACCTTGGGCTCCCTGATGAACTGTGACCCGGGGGATGTAAGACAAATAAACCCTTTCCTCCCCAAGTTGGTATTGGTCAGAGTGTTTTGTCATAGCAATGAAGAAATAAACTAGGACAGAAATTGGTACCAGAGAGTGGGGCACTGTTGTGACAGATCTGACGTTGGAGGATTGTGGAAGTGTTTGGAATCTGGGCTGGAAAAGCCATTGAGTGCTCAGAGTTTGTTGCTGTGGGCTTGGAACAGTTATGCTGAACAAGTTATAGATGATGGAGGCCTGGCTTGTGAAGCTTCAAAGGGAAGTGGAGACTATCAGGGCTGTTCTGTGATATTTTGAACTGAGAATCTGTTGGTTCTGGTTGGCTGGGGCTGAAGAATGAGCTGTGATTAAGAAGAGACCAGAACCTGAAGTAAAACCTTTGCTTTACTGGGACAATTGATGCTGGTTAGCTGGGGCTGAAAAATCAGCTGTAAGTAACAAGAGACCAGCATCACTGTGGTGAAGTCTTCT
>NW_008359443.1:2197682-2198034 GCF_000622305.1 Nannospalax galili
AAAGCGTGAAGGGGTCACAGAGAGCAGCTGAGGCTTGGCACTCTGAGAGGCCAGGAAAGGCCATAGGTGAAAGTACAGCTTCAGGTACAGTGAAGACCCCAGGATCGAAGGGGTCATAGGGAGAATCTGAGGCTTTGAGCTCCAAGGGGCAAGAAGAGGCCATTGGTGAAGGTGTAGCCTTAGTTTCAGTGGAGACCCCAGCTTTTTGGAGATGTTGGGTCCATGGGACAACCACCAAGGACAGCAGTAGGTATGGAATGGAGCTGACCTTGGGTCTGTGAGACAAGCTGAGTGTGCTGTGGACTGCAGAGTCAGAGCAGTGGAGCTGCCAGTACCCTTTGGAGCCCAGAAG
>NW_008359443.1:2198259-2217558 GCF_000622305.1 Nannospalax galili
AAATGGAAAGGTTGTGGTTTAATAGTGATGTGTTGTGTGTCAAGTTGACAAGGGGTCAATTGTGCTGGATAGCTTTAGTGTCAACTTGACACACCTGGGTTGAGGGATCCTCAATTGGGGAATTGCCTCCATTGGACTGGCCTGTGGCCATGTCTGAGGGGCATCTTCTTGAATGTTGAGTGATGTGGGAGGGCCCAGCCCACTGTGGGTGGTGCCACCCTGGGCAGGTGGGCCTGTGTTGCATAAGAAAGCAGGCTGAGCAGGGACCAGGGAGCAAGCCAGTAAGCAGCGTTCCTCCATGGCCTGTGCTCCAGCTCCTGCCTCCAGGTTCCTGCCCTGAGCTCCCTGATGAGCCATGACCTGGGAGATGTAAGGCAAATAAGCCCTTTCTTCCCCAAGTTGGTAGTAGTCAGAGTGTTTTGTCACAGCAATGAAGAACAGCTGCCTTCTATCCAATCAAAACAGTGATGGTAACTGCCTTTGTGTTCTCTCTGCACCGCTCTACTCTTGTTCAGATTATAGGTGTGTGCCACCATGCCCAACTCACGCAATTCCTTTAAATCTATCTACCCTAACTGAGTCACCGTAAATCATAAAGTACAGTCATGCTCATGATGTCCATTAATAAACATAGGTCCTGGAAAATAGAAGGTGTTTAATAAGGTCCTGTTGAATGCGTGAATGAGTCCTTTGGGCAGTGAGACATCAATAACACAAGCCTTCCTCAAGTGTGCCCTGTGAATTCTTTATCTCTGTGTTTTTGTGTGCATGAGTGTATGCATGTGTGCATGTGTGCATGTGCTTGTGGACCTCACTGAACCTGACACTCCCTATTGTGTCTAGACTAGCTGGCCAGCAAGCCCCTAAGATCCTCCTGTTCCTGTTTCTCCAGTGCAAGGAGCACACCTGGATTTTGGCATGGATGCTGGGGATCTGTACTCTGGTCCTTGTGCTTGTAAAGCAAGCACTTACCCACTGAGTCATCTCTCCAGTCTGCTTCCTCCCTAAGTTCTTAATGTCAGAGTCATAAACTATCTGGACGATCACAGTGCCTGTTGTTTCTGGGCCAGCCTACCTACCAAACTCCAGCAACACTGGGGGTCACAGTTCTCTGCCTTGCAGGATATAATCTCATTTAAGCCTCATTTTGATTAGAGGATTCTATTTTGATTTGATATGATTCTAATGCTTAGTGCCTCTCTGTTCGCTGACTTGCAACAGTACAATGTGGTTGGCACTGAATAGAAACTCAGTATGCCTCTTGGTTCACCTTGGCTAGCTCCAACCAGTAAACATCCATATGACCAGAGGAAACGACACTGGTTTAACCTAGTCATATGGCCAGACCTGTCAGGCAGCCTGGGAACCTTCCTTGGGAACAGGCCATTGTTTCATGTCTGTTTTCATGGCGGACATGAGAGGGTTGACTCCCAGCCCGGCAGAGCCTGTGAACATAAAATACATCTCACACCAGCAGGGTCCATTTAAATATGGGCTCCTTTCATCCTGTTAACATTGACCAGAAGGCTCAGATGGAACTTTCAAGTGGGGCACAGGCCTTTGTTTCCATGAAACAAACAGAACACTGAGCATGATATTGATGTTTCAAAAATATGCATTATTGTTATTAGCAGATATGTTCATTATTTGCTTCTCAACTGGGCAAGCAGATTTTACCAGGAACTAGATGTGAGTCATTAATAAACTGATGGTAGAATGTACTCAATGCAAAACTCTGCCAGAGGCTGGGTAGGGCCCCACTCCATCAAATCAGGCTCTACGTTAAAGGCTAGCTGCTTCCCACTTCAGGAAGCAGCCCCCATGCCTGTCACGCAGTAACGGCTGACTGTTGTCGTTCATAAAGGAATCTTCCTAGTTGCTCACAATATTCTAGGATAACTTCTAAAGTCCCTATCTGTACATTATATGAGTTGCTCTACCACAGTGGGGTTAAATGTCCTAAGTCTTGAGAAATGGTCCAGTTTGCTAAAACCTCTGGTTAGGCTTGCCCAGAGTGTGACTGATAATTTTTATCCGTTAGCAACACTATGTCAGGTATCATGTAACAACCTTGAGGATGTAACCTCATTTAATCCTCAGTTTGATTTGAGGACTGATTCTATTGCTTAGTGCCTATGCTACACTGGGCAGATTGTTAAAAATGTCCCTTTGTCATCTGGCCATGGGATGCAGGTTGCCCACCGGGAAGAGGCTGTGTCAGCTGAGACACTGCTAAGGGTGGTCAGTAGGCAGCACCTGGGACAGCCGGGGGAGCGGTACCATTGCAGCGCCCACTGCCAGAGTTTGGGAGGGCTCAGACTTGGAAGAAACCTTCCGTTTCATGCTTAAACAATCATGACAAATGTTTACTAATCAAGTCTATAAAACCCTTATGGCGAGAGTTAGACTGTTTCTTCAGTATGTCATTGTCATTGATTTTATTTACTGTTTCTTTCCTGTGTTTTTATAAATGACATCTTTCAGACAAGATGCCTGCGGGCTGGAGGGAGCTGAACTCCATTTTGATTGGACAGTTCTGTTTCTCCCACTTCCTCCCTTTCTGCTGCCTGGTGTCCCAGAGCTTCCTCCTTGGAAAGCATCCATTTCTTTCTGTACAAACCTCCACGCTGTCCTGTTAGGTGCCCTCTCTAATTTTGGAAATGGAGACATTCAGTGATTTCAGGAGGTTGAGCACTGAACCAGCCATACACGCTGGCTTCAAACTGACGCCATCACCTGGTCAGTCATCTTCCTCCCTGGGACAGTGACCTGAGAGACTTTCCATTTCCATTTCGGAGTGACTGATGTGCTACCAGCTTCTGGGAGAGGAAGGTGAACAAAGAGCCCCTTTTCTAAGTAGGATTTGGAATGTGGTTTGTAAAATAAGGCTGCAACACTTTGCAGGGGCTCTGAACTCAAGCCAATGCCCAACACCTCAGGAAATGCAATTGGCTGTTTGTGGAAAGGGAGACGTTAGTGATCATATGTGTTGAGGACTTAGGAAAATATTTTTAGAAATGGTCATACTCAAAGTGACTCTTAAAGGGGGAGGTGTAAACCATGTGGTAGAGCATGTGTCTAACACAGAAAAAAGTGGAGTTTACAGTTTAAAAAAGAGAGAATTTTAACCTCAGATAAAAGGAAATTTATCCTCCCTCCACACACATACACTCATATACATACACATATACACACACATACACAAACTCACACACCTACACATACATATATACATGCATACAGTCATGCATACACATATGCACATACATGCATACACACATGCACACATATATACCCACACATATATACACGTATGCACATACTCATGTGCACACTCATATACACCCCTACACATATGCACATACATATGCATACACATACACATATGCACACAACAACACACATATCCTTTCTGACATCCCTTCAATACAAAGAACATTTCAAATCCTCATTCTAGGACATTCTACCAAAAAGAGCCGCAGTTTAGAAATGAAGGGGAGGCGGGTGTGTGGTTTACGAAGACAACCAAGTACAGGCGGGAGAATCATTGCTTTGGCTCAGCATCGCCAGAGCTCTGCCTGCCCTGATGCAGTGTCTCAGAGTAACTTTGGGACACGGGAAGTCAGAATAGTAACAATTATAGTAGTGATGATTTTTTGGTGTTTATCTTTGTATGCCTGGCACTCAGCCCTTTCCACACGATAACTTACTGCTCATGGAGACCCTGTGTGGTAAGCACTTCCTAGGTGAGGAAGGTGCACTGCAGAACACTTCAGCTAAGGTCACAGAGCGGAGACAGAACTGGGCCTCCTCCCTAGGCTGTTACTTTCTAGAACCCAGGTGCTTATCACCACTTGCTTCATTATAGAGCAGAAGGGGGAGGGGGAACAGATTGGAAAGAGAGAGGCTCTCGTCCTGGTGTCAGCTCAGGATATACTCCGGCAGAGGGAAGCTCTCTGGCACTCTCTCTAAACCAGCAGCAGTTGCCCAGGAGCCCATGCACCCTCCTGTGCCAACCTCCTGGGCAAGTCTCTGGGTCACACAGATCGGGTACAATGAAAGAAAAATTCCAGGAACAGGGGAAAGTGTGGCCTGTGGGCACATAAGTTTGGGCAGGGGAATTCCAGCCATCTGGTTTCTAGAGAGACCCACTGAAGACAAGTTAGTTTAAATGCCAGCAAACCAGAGACTTCTGTCAACCATGCCGACAAACGCCACAATTTAGTAGCTTGTAGGTGGTTTCCTCTGCTGAAAGGAAAACTACGGCACTTTTTGTTCAGCCAGACAGGTTCATAAATTGTTTCCTGAATATAGCCAAGTCACCACAGTGGTAGAAAGCTACTAAGATGATCCCCACAGAGCCCCATCTTTTGAGATTCAGGCCCTTGTGTGGTCTCTGCCCCTAGCAAAGAGGACACAGACGAACTGTTATATACTATGGAAGAATGACTTTAACACTGGGTTCCACAGTTCCAGGCTGTCTTGCTGGCTTTCTTTCTCTTGTACACTGTCACTCTGTGGGCAGTGGGTTGTGAGTAGGTCTATGTAAAGACCCGTGCAAATGGCCTTTGAAGGAGATCTTCAGAGGCCTACCGAAAACAAGATGAACTGAATGAACACGGAAGCCAATGAAGTTGCAGCCTATTACGGCATACATGAGAAATGTCCCCCACAGGTCATGCGTTTGAATGTTTGGTACCTAGCAGGTGACTCTGCTATAGAAAGTTATGGACCCTTTAAGAGTTGGGGCCCAGCTGGAAGATGTGTCCCTGAGGGACAAGCCTGACGGTTTCATAGCCCAGCTCCATTGCTGTCTCTACTCCATGTCTCTTGTCTCCCTGAGATGTGGAATGGTGAGGCCTCTCAGCAGCAGGCTCCTCCAGGCTGGATGCAGGTGCCTGCTGCCAGAATGGACTGCATCCCCTCAAAATAAATCCTTCCCCCCTTGAGTTGCTCTATCAGGCATCTGGTCCCAGCAACAAGCAAAGTAAAAGGTGGCTAATACATACCCCAGACAACAGTCTGCATCGGCAGACTGAGCCAGATGCATCCAGCTGAGGAACAACTGGACTCCCACCTCACAAAAACTGAAATGTAGCAAATGTTTATTTTGCAAATATTTAACAAATGCTGTTGTTCAGTAGGCAGTCTTTTATTCAGCAGTTGGTAAGGAATGAAGCATTCAAGTTGGGAGAGAAATCTTGGGTTAAATATAGACACGGGGTGACAGTAAGTTTAACATTCAAGAAATGTTAAATTCTAAGAATTCCCATAGTGGGCCGTGCATTGCTAGTCATATTTCAGGAGCACTCTAACTCCAAAAGACAGTTCTCGTCTACGACCAGACACTGCATGCATATTCCTGTCCCTCTGTATTCAAGGATCTGAGACAATTACTTAGGAGGACAGCTAATTAGATGCAGTCAGCTACTAGCAGTAACTATTTACTGAAAACACACCCGTTTTTTGATCTGAGGTAGTATAACCCTTCTCAGTGCCCCATGTTCCTCTGAGGATAATGCAAACGGTTGTCTATATTTGGAAACCTGCCTTGCACCTTGGTGGTCAGTGCCATCACACACCTAAACATGCATCTGAAGCTCTTTGTCACAAACCCATCTCAAATCTCCGTAAAGCCTACTAATACTGCATCAAAAACACCCACTTCTCTGTCATCGAGTGCTTACAGCACCCAAAGAGGCCAGGCTTGGCTTTGCTATCAGTTTAGCCCCAGATTTCAATGTTAAAACATAACAAGTTTGGTTCTCATTTACATATTAAATCAAGCATGCCCTCCCCATCTTTGAACTCTCCTACCTAGTACTCAGGCAGGCAGAAAACACTGGAGCCAGGAGGGGAGTGACAGGGACTCATCTGTTGCCTCTGACTAGAGGTAACAACAATTCTGTTTTTATGTCATTGGCTATAACTAGTTGCATAACCTAAGATAACTAGATGGCATGCTAGTTTCTCCACAGCTATAACAAAACACTTGGCAGGTACAACTTAGGGAAAGAAGGGGTTTTTTTGGTTCTTAGTTTCAGAGGTTTCTGCCCATAGTTGTACTTGGTTCTGCTGATTCTGACCCTATGGAATGACAGAACTCAATAGCAGGGGCCACTCATCTCAGGGTAGGGAGGAAGCAGAGCGAGCTGGGAAGAATATACTATTCAAAGGCAACTTCCTCCACTAAGTCTCAGCTCCCGAAGTTTCCATCACTCTCCAAAGTAGCATCACAAGCTGAGGACCAAGCCTTCAGTGCACAAGGCTTTAGGGACATTCATATTCAAAGTGTGACGCTGGGAAGTACATGGTTGTGATCAGGTGTCCGTGTGTTATGGAGCATCCCGAGCCCATCGCCACGGGCCTGTGACAGAACCCCACTGCCTACTCAGCTGCCGTTTCTTGCCCTACTCAGCTCTTCTTTCTAGAAATCTTTTTGCCCAGGGATTTGAAAGGTCATTGCTATCTTCCCAGAGTTCTTATAATGAAACAGCTCTTAAAAACCTGCAAGGCCTGCTTGGCCTGGTCCTCATTTCTCTGGGCACTGGTCTGGCTTTATCCTCCCTCTCACAACCCACACTGACCCTCCAGTTCCTCCAGCTGGCTGCCCTCCCACTGTGGCAGGCCAGTCAATAAAGGTAGGTCTGGGTTTGAAGCCTGAAAATGGGATTAAACTTGGAACTTTTGGAGTGTGTGGCGGTTTGAACGAGAATGTCCCCCAGAGGCTTCAAGCATTTGAACACTTGGCCCAGTTGGTGGTGCTGTTTTGGGAGATTTAGGAGGCGTGGCCTTGCTGTAGGAAGCACGTCGCTGGAGGCAGGCTGGGAGAGTTCATAGCTCCGCCCCATTTCCAGTTTCTCTCTCTGCTTTCTGTGTCTTCTTGAAGATGTGAATGCTCGTCTCTCTGGTCCTGCATCCTGCTGCACCTCTCTGGCCATGATGGACTCTTACCCATAAGCCAAATAAACTCTTCCTTCTATGCGTTGCTTTGGCCATGGTGTTTTATCACAGCAACAGAAGAGTGACGACTACATGGTGACTTAATTTCAGTTTACCACTGGTTCAGCAAACCAGCAGTGTAGGGATGTAGACAAAACAAAACTGGAAGAGACTGGGGGGACGCCATGGGCCATTGCCTCTCTGGTTATTCAGAAAAGGCATGGGCGCGGTGGCCTCCGTGGAGTCGTTCACCATGTAGAACACAGCTGAAAGGAGCTTAGCCTGTGGCCCACTGCTGCTCAGAGGGGACAGAACATCAGCACGCACCATTCTGTTCCCATGTGACACCAGTTACATGCGTTCCTGCTTTATTTATTTATTTCTCTGTTGTCAAGTCTTCTGGATATTTTGCTACATCGCCTGTGTGTATAACCTGTTTCTTTCCAGATTATTCTTTGCCCCTTTCTTAAGTCAGTCAGATTCCACTACGCATGTCTTACCTCTCTGCCCTCTGTGACATTTCCTCCTCAGCATAACATTGCCACATTTGCAATTAGCTGAGCGGATTTTTATCATGGTCCATCATTTCTACCAAACTGTAAATGAGGTAGGAGTCACTTCTAGGTTTGTTCATAATGGAGGTCTGGCCCTGTGTGCAACCCAAACATGGCAGACCTCAGCATGAATAGATAGAGACACCTGAAGGTACAGTGTTCTCCCGTCTTTGAATTCCTTGAACATAAAAAAATGACATCTTTAAAATTCAAATCTCATGCCAAGTCTTTACTGAAAAGCCGTTACTATTCTGTCACCCAGAAAGGGAGACTAAGAAGTGAGCCATCCCTGCAAACAGGGTGTGTGCGCAGGTCTGCCTGTTTGAGCCTGTGCAACACATCATCAGTTCATCCTCCAAAGTCTCCAGTTTGGATGATAGCATCCTATATAAGTGACCTGCAGCAGTTAGCTCCATATGGACTTCTTAAACCAGGATTCACACAGTACACAAACAGTGATAACATGTCTCCAGTTCCTGACAACCCGCATGCTGGCTCTCACCTCTGGGCTTGTGGCCCTTACCTCCCTCCGGCTGGACTCTCCTCCCATCCTCTCTGACTCACTCTGACTCTCCTGTACTGTTTATCTCATCCACCCTGAAGCCAGGGCCAGGAGCCACTTCCTCGGACCTTCCTGATCTCTCATCCTCTCCACTGTCCATCACTTTGTTCTCAGGTGTTTTTAAAGATGTATTTTATTTCTGTTTGTATTTATGCCTATGTGGGTGTAGGCTGCCTCTTGGAGGCCAGAAGTAGTCAGTAGAGGTACAGGTGGTTGTGGGCTGCCTGGTGTGGTGCTGGGAGCCGAACTCCATCCTCTGGGCCCTCTCTCCAGCCCTCAAATGGAGAACAGCATGCTGTGCTCAACCCCGTGTGCACACACACAGTCACACCCTGGAGGACAAGGACTACGTGTCACTCCTTGTATCTGCCTGCCACAAAAAAATGGCTTGAATAAGTACATTTTAAGATTTTTTAAATTTATCCAACAAATGAAATTCCATTAGTTCCCTTGTTTTCATAACTTGATTAACATAAACCATTTATAAGCTTCCACCTGAATTTCTAGTTTACACGAACAACACGTGTTGCTCAGTGCCCACTGAGTTAATATCCACATAGCCCAGGAAAGCCTGGTGTTCAAATTGCCCTATTTCCTTAAGTGAGGCTTTTTAAATGAAAGTAGGGGCTAGAGAAATGGCTCAGCAGTTAAGAACACTGACTGCTCATGCAGACGACCTGGGTTCGGTTCCCAGCATCCATGTGGTGGCTAACCATCTGGACCTCCCGTTCCCGGGGATCTGACGCCATCTTCTGACCTCCACGGGCATTGCATGGCAGGTGTGCTTACATATACACAGGCAATACACTCACATAAAAATAATAGAAAAAGTTTAAATAATGAGAGTTTTCATACTGCCATGATTACGAACTTATCAGATCTTCCTCCTCCTCTCCTTCCATCTCCTCCTCCTCCTCTCCCTCCTCCTCCCTTTCCCATCTCCTCCTCCTCCCCCTCCTCCCCCCTTTCCTATTTCCTCCTCCTCTTCCTCCTCCTCCTCCTTCTCCTCTCCCTCCTCTCCCTCCTACTCCCTTTCCCATCTCCTCCTATCCCTCCTCCTCCCTTTCCCATCTCCCTCCTCCTCCTCTCCCTCCCCCCCCCCCTCCCCCGCTTTCATCCCAGCCTTTGGGAGGCAGGGGTAGGCAGATCTCTGTGAGATCGAGGCCAGGCCTTGTTTACATAGTGAGTTCTAGGCAGGCTGGGGTTAGGGAGACCCTGTCAAAAAGTATAATAAAATAAAATTCTTAATTCAGTCACTTACTGCAGATATATTTAGATTTTTCTTTTTCATCTTCAGTCATTTGGGGAGTTTGGAAAATGTGTTTTATTTAAGCTATCAAATTTTGGGGCACATAGTTCATATTTTTCCATTTTTATTTTTGTTAATTGATTGTTTCCCCCTTTTTTCCTTAGTCTAGCTGATGGTTTGTCAATTCTGTTAGCCTTTCATTAACTTTTGCTATAATGTTCTTTCCCTCTACTTGATTTTGGTTTTGTTTGCTCTGCTTTCTCTCCTTCCTTCTCCTCCTCCTCCTCTCCCTCCTCCCCCCTTTCCCATCTCCCTCCTCCTCTCCTTCCTCCCCCTTTCCCATCTCCTCCTCCTCTCCCTCCTCCCCCTTTCCCATCTCCTCCTCCTCTCCCTCCTCCTCCTCTCCCTCCTCCCCCCTTTCCCATCTCCTCCTCCTCTCCCTCCTCTACCCCTTTCCCATCTTTTCCTCCTCTCCCTCCCCCCCTTTCCCATCTCCTCCTCTTTTTCTCATTCTTGTCCATTCTCCTCTTCCATCTCGTCATCCTCCTCCTTTTCCTTCCTGTTTCCCTGACGGGAATCCCTGGGTTCTTGTCCTAAGCCCACCTCTCCCTTCCCAGGTCCCCTCTGATCTGCTCCTCCCAGCCCACACCCTGTTGAGATCCATCTGCAGTGCACACGGGCACAATGGACTCAAATGACTTAGAAACCACATGCCATTTAACCTTTATATTAAGCATCATGCAAATGCTCCCTGTCTTACCAGACTTGATGGAATAGTTTTCTTAGAGGAATTCTTTTTCATATTTAGTACATCATGTCCTAAGATGAGACGTGTGACATGCAGTAATAATGTTTTCCGCTGACTGTATTAAGCAGTCAGCTCCTAAAAAGGGGCAGTTTCCAGAAAGCAGCCCTAGATTTAGGTCTAGATTCTGATTTGCCCCCGGCACTATCACTTCCTGCATCTACCCATGGGCAGTCTGTACACCTGTGTGCTCAGGTGTGGGACCACTCAGTCTGCACCCAGGACAACAATGCTGGTTCCACAGGGCAGTGGTGGGGTGGGAGAATCTAGGGAAGCTGTGGGTATTTCTCCAAGCCATGTCCTTACATGAGAAAGCACCTTCAGGAAAGACTTAATGTGGGTGCAAAGTATTTTTATGAAAGTGTTACTTAAAAATGAACAAAAATAACTATGGGCGTAAATTCCTTAAGATTATAGCTCGTATACAGCTAGAAATCAAAATAAATTTATACATTAAACACAAACCAGAGAAGTTAAATGGACAAATTTACAAACTAAATATGAGTCAAACTCCAAAGTGAAGTCAAGGGAATGACAGCTGTGATTTACTGACAATTCCCAGCCTAAACGTGGCCCTCGGTGCCTCACTAACCTGCCCTCCCTTTTCAGTTTTGTTGAGACAAAATATTGCTCTGTAGCCGGGCATCCCTGAAACTCATTCTCAGGCTCAGGCTGAGGCCCAGTTCACAGCAGTTTTCCTGAGCCTCCCAAGTGCTGGGATTACAGGTGAGCACTGCTGTGCGCGGCTTCCCTGACCTTTCCGTGGAAGCTCTGAGTTTTCATGCTTTAAACTATAAAAGAGAAGTGGTTAAACAGAAGAATGAAAGACCTGCTAATAATATCACACAAGAAAACTGGGGAGCCAGTCATGTCATCTGATAAAAACGGGAAACGGACGACAGCAGACTATGCCACAAAGACTCGCTTAAGCCTGCAGCTCAGGACTCCGGGGGAGGTGGGTAGATGGGGCACACAGATGAACTCAGACTAAGACATATTAAGACAATCTAGGAACCAGCCTGGCATTTGTGTACCTGTAATTCCAGCTACTCAAGAGGCTGAGGCAGGAGAACCACAAGTTCAAGGTCCCCTGGGGCTTCCAAGTGAGTTCAGACCAGCCTAGGCAACTTAGTGAGGCCCTGTCTCAAAACACAAAGTCAAAGCGAAAGCTGAAGACACAGTCCAGGCGCAGAGCTCTTGCCTCACATGTTCAAGGCCCGCGGTTCAATCCTCAGCACTCTAAAAACAAACCTATTAAAAAAGATGTTTATTTATTTATTTAGTGTGTGTGTGTGTGTGTGTGTGTGTGTGTGTGTGTGTGATATGAGTACCCGTGTTTGCATGTGTGAGGATGGATATATGCAATTTCAGTTTTATTTGTGTGTGTGTGTGTGTGTGTGTGTGTGTGTGTGTGTGTGTGTGTGGTAAGGGGTTCCTGTGTGGAGGTCAGAGAACAGCTTTTAAATATCAGTTCTCTCCTTCCACCATGTGGATTCAGGTCCTTAGACTTGGTAGCAAGCACCTTTACCAGCCGAGCCATCTTACCAGCCCATAAACAAAAGCAAGACAAAGGCAATGAAAGGCTATGGAACTGGAGCTGGGTGTGAATTTCATCTCCATCATGGGCGTTGGCTGTACAAGTCCCTTGACTTCCTCCTCAGCATCTCTTCTCATCAATTACTATAGACAAGAGTCAGATAAAGTATGTGAGGTCCTCAATACACTGTGTTATTATGGTCTGTAGTGGGAAAAGCTCCGTGGCCGCTGGACAGAAGTGGAAGGTACGCGAACTGCCTCCAGCGACCCCCAGCTCAGTGATGGAAAGACAGCTGGAGGGCGTGAGGCACAGCCCACTGGAGGTGAGCTCTGGACACTGGGAACACCTGGATTTGTGACTTCAAACCTCAGGGACGTTGAGAGAAAAAGGAGGAAACTGGACTTTAAGTAAGGAGCCTCCCGCATCACAGCCCTCAAATGGTATTCTCAGTACCGCTGCTGGTTTCTGTACATTGTGTTACAAAGGACTTTTAAACAGCGACTTAGATACTTTGCTCTTCAGTGTGTAAATGTAAATAAATTGCAATACAGGACATCTTTTGTCTTGATATAAGAATTAGCCTGTCCAGTTTCTGCTGTTTACTGTTAAAAGTTGTTTTCACAAACTAAAAACTAACTAACTAAAGGAGTCTAGCTGTTTGTATTGTTGTAATATACAGAAATCAAATTTCTCTGGAACAGTTCTTTCTTTAATCTGGGAAAACCAAACCAAATATTTTAGGTTTGTGTGTGTGTGTGTGTGTGTGTGTGTGTGTGTGTACACCAGAGGTCAACACCAGGTGTCTCCCTCGATCCCTCTTCACCTGTTTGTTTTTGAGAGAGCCTCTCACTGAACCTGCAGCTCATGGATTCAGAGAGACTGGCCTATCAGTAAGGACCAGGGATCCTCCTGTCGCTGCAGCCCCCAGCACTGGGGTTAGGGGCACTCCTCTATACTTTTTACATGGATGCTGGAAGTCAGAACTCAGGTCCCATGTTTCTGTGGCACCACTTTACTGACTGAGCCATCTACCCTGCCGCAATTGTTTTAGTTTTTATATAAAGAAGCAAAATTATTTTCTGCTCTAGTGGAGCTCGCAGGGATCCTGGAGCTCCTGGGAGAGTTAAAACCCAGGGAGTTCAAAACACAGATGTGAGGCAGAAAAAGTTACACCCTGGAAAAACTGTGTTGCTTTAATTCAGGGGAAAAATAAAACCTGGGCTTGAGTTGCAAGAAAAGAGGAAGTTGTTCTGGCTTCCCTGCCCTGTGCAGCTGGGAAGGTTCGGAGAGGCCCCAAGGGAAAGGCAGGCACTCCAAACGTCCAGCAAGATTGACTGGAAAATCCTGACACAAGGAAACACTTCGACAGGTGACAGGATCTGCCTCAGAGCTAGCAGAGGCCACTCTGTGCCTCTCAGGGGCCCAGCAGCACTCAGACATCTCCGGAGGCCCCTAGAGAAAGTGGGCTGGCAGGACGGTGGGGTCCTGCCCTGGGCGTTATGGTCCTGCTCAGGATGGTGTGGCCCTCCCTAGCTGCAGGGTGCCTTCCAACCGGCAAATGGTGGCAAAGTGGTGAGGGAAAGGAAGCAGACGCCAAGCAGTCACTGTGATGATGGGCCAGGCAACGGGGTGCTGGGGACTCAGGAGCACTGAAGCCATGACAGCTTCAGGGGACAGGTGGTGTCATTATCAATTAGGCATTAAAAGTCAACTTGAAAAACAGCCCATTCACAGTGTCAATAAAATTCACACTATCAATAAAAATCCAGGCCAGTCACAAATCAATTTAACAAAAGAGAGAGGGTCAATAGCCAAGAAAACTGAGATCTTATTGATAGATTTGGAGCAAAACCTGAATTAATGAAAGAATATACCACATTTTATATATGTGCACACACACACACACACACACACACACACACACACACCCTCTATTAGTTAACCCCAAATTAATGCAACTCAAATGACAATCCAATGTTTGAAATAAATTTCAATTTCTCCTGTGAGAAAAAATAGCAGTACAGGAAGCCAGACAGAGGAGGGGAGGGGAGGAGGGGAGAGGAGAAAGGAAGATCTTGTTGCTGCCTTGCCAGATACCAGATACATAAAGCCATTTCAAAAAAAGTATTATGATGCTGACTGGGACTAGCAAAGCAGAACAGAGTTCAGAAAAGGCCAAGTAGAAACTTAATCTACGGCAACAGGGACCTGGTAACTCAGTGGAGACAGGATTGGATATTTATGCTGTCAACACCATTGGAAACCAATGTGGAAGAAACCAGACTATTTAACTCTTACTGTTCACAAAAATAATTCCAAATGGAACAAAGAGTAAGTTGAAAACCCATGTATTAGAAGAAAATTTAAGAAACTCTGTAACTTTTAGGGGGAAAAGACTTTTCCAAGTGAGTCAGATCCAAAACCCATGGAAAAACACCAGCATATATAATTACCTTTTTAAATGTATTTTTATTTTGTTTATGTACGTACATATATGTCTGTGTGAGTGTATGGCAGGTGTGTGGGTGCCTGCAGAGGCCAGAAGGCGGCACTGGATTACCCTGGGCTAGAGTTACAGGTGATGTGAGCCACCTAACATGGGTGGTAGAACTGAACCCAGGTCTTCTGCAAGAGCAACAAACCTCTTAACCACTGAACCATCTCTCCAGCCCCTAGTTTTAAGAGATTAAGTAAATAAAGTCTTCTAGCCCCAGGCCCTTCTGGAGCCAGGGTTCCCGTGCAGACATGGCCAAGTACAGGAAGCACACCACACACAACCAGTCTCGAAAATGGCACAGAAATGGCATCAAGAAACCACAGTCACAAAGATACGAATCTCTTCAGGGCGTAGACCCAAGTTCCTGAGGAACATGCGTTTTGCCAAGAAGTACAACAGGAAGGGTCTGAAGAAGATGCCGGCCACCAGCATGAAGGGCATGAGTGCACACAAGGCTGTCAAGGCCCCTGTGAAGCCCAAGGAGTTTAAGCCCAAGATGCCAAAGGGTCCCAACAGCAAGCTCTGCTCACTTGCTTTCGTCACCTGCCCCAAGCTTGGGAAGCGGATTCGAGGCTACATGGCGAAGGGTCAAGGCTGGGGCTCCAGCTCCAGCTAACACCCAGGCTGCAGCTCAGGCTCCCAAAGGAGCCCAGGCCCCCATGAAGGCCCCGTAATAAAGGTCTTTGCCAGTGTGAAGACAGACGGACTGGTGTGAGCTCCCTCCCCACTGTCTGCAGAGGGCTGGGGTCCTGTGCTGTTTTTACAAATAAATGTGAGGGCAAGATGTTAAAAAAAGAGAGAGAGATTAAGTAAATAAAGTAAAAAGTACTAATGATGGCCTAAGGAAAAAAACTATAATATATCAAAGAATAGGTTTAATTACTCTAATTGTCAAAGAACCATCTTAGTTTGATTTTAAAAAGGCAATGGAAGAAACCCAGCAAAAAATTAGGTGAAGGATAACAGGCTTCTTAGTGAAAGTAATCAGAAAGCCTGTGCAAAGATAGTCAGCATCCAATTTAATCAAGAAAATATGAAACAAACTTAAAGATGAGATATTTTCCATACTTGGAAAGCTGATGCAGGAAAATCACCATGAGTTCAAGGCCAGCCTGGGCTAGAGTGAGACTTGGTCTCAAAAAAATAAACAGATTTAAAAGAAACAAAAAGAATGATATTTTCTGACTGGCAAATTGTATGATATGAAAACTTAGAGTAAATCCATAAGCTTTGAATTGCTACAGTCTTTGAAGGAAGAAAACCAGATATTTCTGCTAAATTACAAAACATTCAAACCTGGGTCAGCCAGGTGACTCAGCAGGAAAATACAGCTGCCACCCGAGTCTGAAACCTAGGAGCCACATGGTAGAAAGAGGGAACTGGCACACGTGCTATGGTATGCACATACGTGTGTGTGTGTGTGTGTGTGTGTGTACCTGTGCTTGCACATACATACACACATGCAAAAATAAATATAAAAGTTTAAATATACAAACCCAGTAAATCATCTGAAAATCAATCCATTAGGAATAAACTTGCCAAGCCAGGCATGGTGGCACACGCCTTTAATCCCAGCACTTAGGAGACAGAGGCAGGTAGAGCTCTGTCAGTTCAAGGCCAGCCCGGTCTACATAGTGAGTTCCAGGACAGCTGGGGTTACAGGGAGACCCTGTCTCAAAAAGACAAAAAAAAACAAAGAAAGAAAGAAAGAAAGAAAGAAAGAAAGAAAGAAAGAAAGAAAGAAAAAAAATTTTGTCAGCATAAATGTTGATGTTAAGAATATCTGTTGCACATCTGGCTAAGGCTGAGATCCTAGCAGATAGCCTGGGAGGGTGGGTTCATACCTCCATTGGTTTAATGGCTCTGATCTCAGCAGACTGCCAGAGTCCCAAGTTCTGGCCTCCCTCTGGCCTCCCTCTGGCAGAGGGCCTGAGAATGCAGGGGACTGCCTGAGAGCGCCAGGATCCTGCCTCCACATGGGGAAGGAAGCATGAGTGTACCTGACTGGAACCTGAATTGGGCTTCTGTGGGTACTCCTGAATAGCTAATCTGAAGCCATCAGTTTCCTCCAAATTAAACCTGAGAGAACCTGGAACCCTGTACCAACCAGCTTCACATAACCAGTAGAGAAAGGATCTAGGCACCTGGATAATACAAACAGAGGCATACTTCAACTTAATTCTCATATCAAAATCATGAACAACAAAAGAAATTCACATGCCAAAATCACAACGAAATAATAATAAAAGAGAAAGCCAAAACACTATGTCCCCACCAAACACTTATCAATCCTGTAGAAGAGTTCTACAAGGAGAACCCCCTAGAGATAACCCACTGAATTTAAAAGAACAATCATAAACATGATCAAGGAATTCAATGAATTTAAAGAACACACGAACAAACAAATCAAAGAACTGAAAGAAGATAGGGATAAACTTCTGAATGAATTAGGAAAAGAGATAGAAACATTGAAGAAAACTCAGGCAGAAATGAAGAAGGTAGAGAAAAACTCAGTAAGCCAACTTGAAACAACAGGGGAAAGCCTCACCGCTAGAATGAATGAAATGGAAAACAGAATATCAACACTGGAGGATAAATTTGAAGAACTGGACCACTCAAGCAAAGATTACGAAAAAATTTTAAATACACAGGAATGGAATATGCAAGAGATGTGGGACACCTTGAAAACTCCAAATCTAAGTATCATAGGCATAGAGGAAGGAGAAGAATTTCAGGTAAATGGTATTGACCAGATCTTGAACAGGATTGTAGAAGAGAATTTCCTTAAATTAAGGAAAGATATCCCCATACAAATACAGGAAGCACATAGAACACCAAATAGACAGGATCAGAAAAGAAACTCCCCATGACACATCATACTAAAAACACTAATGTACAGAACAAAAAGAGAGAATACTGAAAAGAGCAAAAGAAAAACAAGTCACATACAAAGGAAAGGCCATCAGAATTACAGCTGACTTATCAATGCAAACTATGAAAGCCAGAAGAGCATGGACCAGCCAACGGACCAGGGGCGGTGGGGGGCGGCAGCAACAGCAACGGCCAGAGCAGGAGCAGGAGTCCCGGGAGGTGGCGCGTGGGAACTGGGCGCGACATGATGGGCTCGGCGGACCTGCCGGGGTCTGTGGGTCGCGAGGTGGCCGAAGCTCTCGGGGTCAGGCATCGGCCTGGGTACCAGCAGAGGCTGCCGATTTAAAGATCCCGCTCCTGCGGCTCCGCCCCATCCCGCCCCCAGGTGGCCAGCGCCAGGCCCGCCGAGACCCACCCAAGGCCAACAAGAAGTGGTGTCTGCGCATTCCAGTGGCAGGAGAGGAATGTCTGGGGCGAGGCGGCCAGCAGCTGCAGTGGTCACCGTTCACCCCGGCCGGGTGGGCTCGGCCGGGTGCCTCCTGGCCTGCTGCCTCCTTGTAAAACCCATCTCAGCCGAGGGGCGCCTTGGGAGAGCCTCAGCCTGCTCGACCCTCCTGTGCCAGCCAGGTCTGTGCTCTAGGGTCTCAGCTGAGGAACCCTGAGTTCTCTCTGCCTGCCGCATCATGAGTCCGCTTCCAGATGGAACTGCTCACACAACACACCTTTGTCCAGCCAAGTATCCCAAATTTTGCTTGAAGTCATCTTTTTTAGAAAGAAAAGGCCTCAGAGATTCTAGTGCATGAATAGAAAACTTTCATCCCAGTTTCAAACATTCGTAAACATTTGAACTTATATTCCCAGGAATAGGAAATCAAACATATGTTTCTCTCAGTGGGCCTCTTGTTAACTAGAAGAACAGCCTGTACCTAACTAAAGACTTCAAAAAGCTCTTCTGCATCCCACTTCCTCCCTGGAACAGTGACCCCACAGGCAGCACAGGGCTGGAGACTGCCTAGGAGACCCCACACTCACAGTGGGACAGAAGATGCACAAATGATGTACTGTCTAAGGGAACGTGGTGGATTAGATTAGAGACCTTTGTGGAGTAGGTTTCTAAAAGCCAGGGTGGCTGGTCTAAGTCTTCAAACAGGCCACTGAGCATGAGTTCCAACAGATAAAATGCAGTCTTTCTGTTGACACTGTTGCCGTCTGTGGTGGTTTGAATAAGTGTCCCGCAGAGGCTCAAGTACTTGAACTGGTCAGTGGCAGAGCTGTTTGGGAAAAATCATGGTGGTGCAGCCTTGCTGAAGGAAGCATGTCACTGGGCTCCGGCTTTGGGAGTTCATAGCCTTATCCCACTTCACCTTCTCGGCTTAGTGTTTGTGGATGAAGATGGGAGCTCTCTGCATTTGGCTTCTGACACCATGTCTGCTTGCTGCCATTTTTGTAAAACCATGATGGACTCTTCTCTTTTACATCTCCTAGGCACCAGTCAAGGACTTTCTTTTCTCCCTACACTTAAGAGTTATGCAATTTGGGAGTCTTTTAGCTAGACCCGCTGAAGGGGTACCCCAATTGCCTCACCCTATGTCTCTGTTCAGCATGGAAGAAGCCAGAGCATTCTGTGTCCAGATTCCCTGTCCGCAAGTTGGGTAACCTCTTCAGAGGTTGGTGTGATAAGAATAGGAGGTAGGACTTGGCTAGGCAGTAGGGTAAAAAGACTTCAAAGAAAAGTAGCCAGTTTCTTGGCTAAAACTCACAATATCCTTGGGCCTCTTACCAACTTACTCCATTCCAAAGGCCAAAAATGCCCAAAATATTTGGGAGCTTTTATCTAATCCTTATAATATTTTAGGGTTACCTCTTCAGAGGGGCAAATGTTAGAGTAACCAAAAGCCCCATAAAAAAATAAATCAAAGAAGAAGAAAGAGTACATGAAGTTATCAGAAAAAGTGATGAGATATTTGAAGAGTTGGAGAGGAGGGAGTAGGCATAGATTTGATCAAAACACCTTATATGCATGTATGAAATTCTCAATAAATTATTTATTAAAAAAAAAAAAAAGCAGGCCGAGCAAGGGACAGAGGAGCAAGCCAGTAAGTAGTGTTCCTCCATGGCCTGTGCTCCAGCTCCTGCCTCCAGGTTCCTGCCCTGAGTTCCTAAGCTTGGACCCCCTGATGAACTGTGACCTTGGCAATGTAAGTTGAATAAACCCTTTCCTCTCCCCACCCCAAAAAGAAGATAGGGATAAACTTCTGAATGAATTCACAAAAGAGATAGAA
>NW_008359444.1:0-7706 GCF_000622305.1 Nannospalax galili
GGGGCTACAGGGAGACCCTGTCTCAAAAAGGCCAAAAAATAAATAAATAAATAAATAAATAAATAATATCGAGTTAATAATCCTTCTGTTTGTTTGTCTTACTTTATTCTTTTCATTAAAATTTTATGTCTTGCCTCATATGGGACTGCAGACTGCTGAAGTTTACTTCCAAAACTTTATGCCTAGCTGATATGAAGCTATTTTATTTATTATGCTTTCCAATTGCTTCTAATGCATTTCGGAAATGGCAGGACTGGCATTTATTCATTTGTTTGTTTGTTTATACTGGCCATTCTTCCTCATCTCCACACATTCTTGTAGTTTTCAGATGGACTTGTGTAGGAGAGGAAGTGCCAGGCCTAAGCACAGGCTGCACCAAGAAAACACAGCTTCTGCCTTGAGAGCACAGCCCACGCTTCCGCAAAATAGCCAACCTTCGATCTGCCCGGATGAGGGGATCCTGCATCAGGAAGCAACACACCAACTTATGGGACACTGGGGACAGGGAGAGAGGTATATAAGGCTTGCACTTCCAGCAATAAACGAGTCTGCAGCACCTCACCTAGTGCCTGCTCTCATCCGGCTCCCGGAGTCTGTGTGTTGATTCCGCACCTCTCACCCCCACCTCGGCCAGAACCCTCGTTCCTTGGAGTCCCTCGTGGGCTGGACCCGGGAGGAAACCTGCAACAGACTTGCAAATGGAGTGTTTCCTGTGTAGGGAAAATAGGTATGTGTTTTCTGAGGAGGGAGTCAAAACTATAATCAAATTCCTGACAGGTGACATGGAGAGCAGGGACAACGTTTCCTGTCACAGCCTTGGGTGGTGACACGCACCCTGTGCATGGTGTCTGCCTTGATCTGTTCTCTAGCTTCCTAGAGAGTTACAGCAGCACCCACACTCTGGACAGCTACACCGTGTGTTCAACCAGACCAAGATGCCTGCGGCAATGGCACTGCCTTCTTCGTGGCTGATGCCCTTTCCCCCCAGATCAGCAGTGCAACTGACCACAAGTATCTACACGGTCATTGGTGACCTGTTCTTCTCAACTCTGTGAACTTTCCTGTGGTTTTCTGGTTTCTGTTTCCTGACCAACCAGTGGGCTGTGACCAAGCCTGAAGATGTGCTGGAAGGAGCAGACTCAGCCCAGACAGCCAGCGCCTTCAGCTCTTTCTCCATCTTTTCCTGGGGTGTGCTGGCAGCCCTGGCCTACTTTGCTACAAGACCAGAGTGGATTTGTTCATCTACCCAGAACTACATAGATCTCACCCCAGACTCCTCCTACCCCAGCACCTCAGTGAATACCTACCAGCAGCCACCCTTCACCTAGAAAGTGGAGACCACGACGGGCTACTAGCCCCCACCTCCCGCCCCGTGTACTGAGCAGCCTGGTGAGGGCAGAGAGGCAGGGGGAGTGCTTGGGGCCACCGCTCCATCCTGGAACCCCGCCACCAGTTTTGACTCCTGGAGCTGCAGTCCCTTGACTGTCCCAGTTGACAGCCAGAGGACGCCACGCCTTCCTGCACCCAAG
Organism: Nannospalax galili; assembly: GCF_000622305.1. Lineage (NCBI taxonomy): Eukaryota > Metazoa > Chordata > Mammalia > Rodentia > Spalacidae > Nannospalax > Nannospalax galili. Next base: position 1,530 of record NW_008359444.1, read on the forward strand.
GCACAGCTGACAAAGCCATGCCCAAAGGGGCATCACAGCCACCCACCCGCTCCTCAAGGGCATTTTTAGGAAAGGGTTTTAGATAGATCTTTTCTCGATGCTTTTTTTTCCTCCTTGGTGCTCGGGTGATAACTGGGGCCTTGTGCTTGCTAGCTGGTGCCGGTGCTCTATAAGAGCTACACCCTGAGCTCCCTGTTACTTTTAATAAGCCTGAATCCCATCTCAGACAGAAGCAGGAAAGAAGCCCAGCTGCTTTAACAAGTACTATAGTGCCCCAAAGCCTGAGGCCAAAGGAGCCAGTTTTTTTCCAAAGACAAGGTTGGGAATCTTTGCACCTGTCTCCTTAGGATTCTGGGCCCAAGCTCCCCACCCACCTCCTCACTCAGGTTAACGACCCAGCCGAGGCTAGGACCACTGTTCACTGCTGTGTCCTCTGGGGTGACCATGTGCGTGATGCCCCAGGCTACCTTCCTGGGTAGGGGACTGGACAGCATTCCTTCTTGTTTGTCCACCTGGTAACAGGAGGAATTTGGCCTGGATGACAGCCAGATTGAAGTAACCATTCTGCAATAGTTAGCAGTGAGTGTGGGGAGGGAAGGAGCCGCCACACTGTTCGAATGCCCTCAGGTTCTGCAATGGAGATGTAATAAATATTTTCCTCAAATAAAATTCCTGTTATTGAGGTGATTGCATAAATATTCTTTTCACACTTACTGTGATCAATTACATCAGTACATTCCTTAATATTAAATCATCATTTGAATTCCTAAAATCAGTGCCCACAATTAGCTCAATGAACATACGGGTTTCGCTGTGCATAGGTTTCACTGTGTGAGAGCTCTGTCACAATGCACCAAAAACCAGGTGGCTTACCACAACAGAAACTTACCTACATCTGAGTTCTGCAGGCCAAAGTCCAAACCTGCTGCTGCACCAGCCGTGGAGAGGACTCACCTGCCTACGCCAGCTCCTGTGGCCCCAGCACTCCCCAACCTGTCTCCACAGTCATGACCCTCATCTACATCTTCGTTCAGCTGTGTGCTCACTTTATGAGGCACCATCCACACTGGGTCACAAGCCCTTCATCATCCACTGTCTCCGGTCTCATCGGTCCTTCTGTGTTCCCAGCATTGTCCCTCACGTTCGATCACAGCCGGACATGACAGATTGCAGGATCCTCAGGGCAAAAGCATCTGTTGTTTGTTTGCATTGGTTGTGACCAGAGCCACGTCCTGAGAGTCATTAGAGCCATGTGACCTTGATGTTCATCCTGTGATTTAAGTCCCCACAGGCACCGGTGGAGCAGAGCCCTATGAAGCCAGAGCAGGCTTCTGGACACTTCTTCAAGCATGCAAAGGTGACCTCTCAAACCCAAGGAACTCCCCTGGGAATGGGTCAGCAGGTAACTAGCAAAAGGCCCGTCACATGACGATCACTCTACTCAGAGGCCTTTCTGGGGAGGCCTCTGCTGGCAGCCAGGACAGCCTGTGGTGGAGGAACACACAGGCCATCACTGTAGAAAAGGGCAGGCACACGGTGACCGAAGGGGCACAGGTAAGAGGTGCCCCCCACGGGCAGTGGCAGCAGCCCAAATGTGGGAGAAGTTGTAAGTCGGGGATCAGCATGATGGGGTCTGGAACAGTGTGCCGGAGGTGCAGCTGGAGCCTCACAAGGGCCAGCGTCCACCCATTCCTTGCAAGGGGCTTTTCATAGTCCAGGTGGGAAACCATGAGGCAGAACTCAGTCATAAAGTCACTTCAGGTAAAAAGAGCAGGGAACCCAGCCCGACCCACGAGAGCCTTTCCGCACTCACAGGCCCCTCTGAACCCACTTAGGAAAATCCCTGATGTGGTTTCTCACACACAGCATTGAAAGCTGGAAAGCATCCTGTTTCCATTTGCTGGCCATGAGCCTGCCCCTGAACTCAGGTAGACTGCTCATGGGTGGGTCGGGTTCTGGAGGAAGTGACTCCTTGTGGGCATCATCAAGCCCTGAGCATGCTCTTAGAAAGCACCAGACTCAGACGTCCACATGCTGCGCCCACAGATGTGGGCACATCAGAGCTGAGGCCTCCTCCACCCACCTTCCACCAACATGGAAGCTTTAGCTGTGGGGACCAACCGAAGACGTACAGATAGATCGTGAATCAGCACTGCTTGTGAGGAGCGGCACCCCACCCCTACCCTGTCCTGTATGCCTGATCTTGCTGTGCCTGTGATTGCTTTTGATAGAAGAAAGAGGTCTGTGCTTCCCCAGAGCAATGCCTGAGTTGCCTTTTGTGTTCATCTCCACATCCCATTACATCTCCTTCAAGCCACTTCCAGTAAAGTAGAAATTACATTTGTACAACAAGACTTCTATGGTTGTATTTCCTTGTAGGAAAAGCACATAGAATTAGGTGTCAAGAAAGGACTCTCAATGTTATTACAACAGCCAACGTTGTCGTCATGGGACCCAGAAGAAACAAATGCCTGCCATGTACCTTCCTTCATATTTGGAAAAGTGAGTTATCCATTGTGGGGACTGTGCATCAAAAATGAAACCACATCCCAAAACCCATAAAACCTAGTGTGTGAACTACGTGTTCACCAAAACAAATGGTTTTCCCCTACAAGGGGTGCACACAGGACAGAGAACGGCAATATTGATTCTTCTTTGGTTGTTAGGGACAAAGTGAGACTCAGATTTGACAACCCTGTCTTGTGCCATTCCATCAGATGGTATACGGGACAGCAAAAATCATAAAGTGGTAATGGTGAGTTCCAAAGGAAATGCATGGTGCTTTCACTGTCACAAGCTCTGAACCCTTTGGGAGATGACAATTCTCCAGTGTAGAGAAAGGGATCCACACTGCAGCAGGCTGGGTGCTGAGCCGGGTGTGTACTCCCCCAGGGTGTGTCACCCTGTTTCATAGAACTGAGAATAGTTGTCCCCATGTGGGCATAGTCAAAGGTCAGGGCAGGAAAGAACTGTCAGGACCTGTTACCATTTGAATGCATCCTGCAAATTTCATTATGGATGAAACCTAATCTTTGAATTCATGTGTCAATGTGATTGGGAAGTAGAACCCACATACATAGAATCAACAGACTGTTAGATTGAAGAATTCGTGGGCTGTGGAAGGTGTAGCTTTATTGACTAGCCCGCTCTAGCATGTTTGCTCCATGCTCACAGGAAGCACTCTGCCATGCCTCTCAGCATCCAGATCCTCAGCAGATGCTAAACAGATATCCAACACACCAGGCACTCCCACCTCCATTGCTGGGGGCCATTGAATAAACATCTCAAGAGAGTGCCAGCCTCCCTCTGACCTCTCTCTAACAGAGAGGCTGAGAATGCAGGACTGCCTGCATCCTGCGAGGATCCCTGGATCTTGCCTCCACATAGTGGTGAGCTTCCCCTAATTACACCATATCTATCCCCCTATGTGGGATTCCATGAGGCCCCTCCCAAGGCCCCAGGGCAGATCTGGCTTTGGTAGGCTAAGGCTGAGATCCTAGCAGACAGCCTGAGAGGGTGGGTTCTGACCTCCATTGGTGTAGTGGCTCAGATCTCAGCAGACCACCAGAGAGCGCCAAGTTCTGGCCTCCCTCTGGCCTCCTTACGGCATAGGGGCTGAGAATGCAGGGGACTGCCTGAGAACGCCCGGATCCTGCCTCCACATGGTGAAAGAAGCCTGAGTGTACCTGACTGGAGCCTGAATCGGGCTTCTGAGGGTACTCCTGAAGAGCTGATCTGAAGCCATCAGTTCCCTCCAAATTAAATCTGAGATGACCTGAACCCTGTACAACCAGCTTTACATAACCAATAAAGAAAGGGGCTACCCACCAGGATAATACAAACAGAAGCATATTTCAACTTAATTCTCATATCAGAATCATAACAAAAGAAACCCACATGCCAAAATCACAATGAAATAATAATAAAATGGAAAGCCAAAACACTATATTCCCACCAAACCCCACCAGTCCTGTAGAAGAGTCCAAGGAGAACCCCCTAGAGTAACCCAGGACACTGAATTTAAAAGAACAGTAATAAACATGATCAAGGAATTCAATGAATTTAAAGAACACATGAACAAACAAATCAAAGAACTAAAAGAAGATAGGGATAAACTTCTGAATGAATTCACAAACGAGAAACATTGAAGAAAACTCAGGCAGAAAAGAAGAAGGAAGTACAAAACTCAATAAGCCGACTTGAAACAACAGGGGAGAGCCTCACCGCTAGAATGAATGAAATGGAAAACAGAATATCAACACTGGAGGATAAAGTTGAAGAACTGGACCCAAGCAAAGAGTATGGATAATTTTTAAAAACACAGGAATGGAATATGCAAGAGATGTGGGACACCATGAAAAGACCAAATCTCTGGATCATAGGAACAGAGGAAGGAGAAGAATTTCAAGTTAATGGTTTTGAAGAGATCTTAAACAGGATCGTAGAAGAGAATTTCCTGAAATTAAGGAAAGACATCCACATACAAATACGAATACTGAAAGCAGCAAAAGAAAAACAAGTCACATACAAATAAAAGCCCATCAGAATTACAGCTGACATATCAGTGCAAACTATGAAAGCCAGATGAGCCTGGACCAAGGTTTTTCCAGTTCTACATGACAATAGATGTCAGCCCAGAATACTTGACCCAGCAAAAATGTCTATTATAGTTGGGAGGGAAAGAAAAATCTTCCATGACATGAAAAGCCTGAAAGAATACATGTCCACAAAACCAGCCCTTCTAAGAATACTTGAAGTAATACAGAGAGCAGAGAGACAACTATAGCCTAGAAGCAACAAAAGAAAATAAATAAAGGTGTAATTGAGAAACACAAAATTAGAGAAGACAAACGGCAATCAAAATGACAGCAACCAACACACATCTTTCAATAATAACTGTTAGGGTTTGAGAGTCGGGAATAATTCCCACAGACACAAAAAAAACTGCATAAAAAATTTATTCAGAAATTTAAAGTATAAGGCAACCAAATTGGTGGCTATCCAGGCACGGTCTCCACAAGCCAAAGACGGCATCCGGCCCTGAACACTAGCAGGCAGAAGCTTTTATAGGGAAGTTTCACAGAAGCCCGCGTGCCCCAAGCATCCTTTAAAGTGATCGGATGGCCCTATGTCCTGAGTACGGGGAAGATTCTTATTGGCTGGGGCTGTCTTCAGGGCACTGGAATGTGCTGTTATCTGTAGGGCCAGAAGTTTTTGTTTTACCTTATAAGGCTTTTACATGCCTGGACTTGCTTAACCTATAGCTTTTGGTGTGTCGGGGGTGGGGGGTAGCAACTGGAAATTTACAATATGCCTGGGCTTGTCCGGGCTTGCCTAAAACAGCTAGACAAAATGGAGTCAGTGCATTCTGACTCTTCAATAACCTTAAATATCAGTGGACTGAACTCCCCAGTCAAAAGACACAGGCTAAGTGAATGGATTAAGAAACAAAATCCACCTCTTTACTCTCTGCAAGAAACCCATCTCACCTTCAAGGACAGGCACTACCTTAAGGTAAAAGGATGGAAAAGAATATTCCAAGAAAATGGCACTAAGAAACAAGCAGGGGTTGCAGTTCTCATATCTGACAAAATAGACTCCAGATTAAAACTAATCAGAAGCGCTGAAGAGGGTCACTTCATCCTGATCAAAGGAATAATTTACCAAGAAGACACTGAATCCTGAACATATATGCACCAAATTCTGGTGCACCCATCTTCATAAAAACAACACTACAGGATATTAAGACCTGAATTAACCCCAACTCAGTAATAGTAGGGGACTTCAAAGCCCATGTCTTCATTAGACAGGTCAACCAGACAACAAAGAATAAACAGAGAGACATCTGAATTAAATGATACCATACATCAAGTGGATCTAACAGACATCTTTCGAATATTCCACCCAAGCACCAAAGAATACACTTTCTACTCAGCACCTCATGGAACTTTCTCAAAAATTCACCACATACTGGGCCATAAAACAAACCTTAACAAATACAAAAAAAAATTGAAATAATCCCATGCATTCTGTCAGAACACAATGCAATAAAGCTCAAAACCAACAGTGGACAAAGCTCTAGTCACTACACAAACTTGTGGCAATTGAACAACACACTCCTAAACAATGAGTGGGTCAAAGGAGAAAAACGAAAAGCACAACACAACACAACCTCTA
>NW_008359444.1:8364-10295 GCF_000622305.1 Nannospalax galili
CACCAAAGGTAAACCAAGAAGATATCAACAGTTTAAACAGACCCATAACATATCAGGAAATTGAAACAGTAATACAAAGCCTCCCACCTAAAAAAGCTCACACCCAGGTGGATTTACAGCAGAATTCTATGAGACATTTAAAGAAGACCTCCAACCAGAGTGAAGCCAGCATCACTCTAATACCCAAACCAGGTAAAGACACAACCAAAAAAGAAAACTATAGACCTGTATCCTTAATGAACATAGATGCAAAAATTCTCAACAAAATACTTGCAAATCGGATACAAACACACATCAAAAAGATCATTCACCATGATCAAGTAGGCTTTATCACAGAGATGCAGGGATGGTTCAAAATATGAACATCAATAAACGTCATAAATCATATAATTGGACTCAAAGACAAAAACCACATTGTCATCTCCATAGATGCAGAAAAGGTTTTTGACAAAATTCAGCATGCATTTATGTTCAAAGTTCTAGAGGGAATTGGACTGGAGGGAACATACCTCAACATAAATTATCAATTTTTGCAGATGATGTGATACTATACCTAAGAGATCCCAAAAGTTCCACCAGAAAACTAGAACTGATCAACATTTTCAGTATAGCGGAAGGTTATGAAATCAGTCTGCAAAAATAAGTAGTCTTTCTATTTACCAATAACAAGCAATTGATGAAAGAATACAGGGAAATGCTCCCATTCACAATAGCTGCAAAAAATAAAATAAATAAAATATCTTGGAATAAACCTGTCAATACCCCTCTTCTCCACAAATTTCACTCACATGTTCCTATTCAGTTTTTCTTATGACCCACTGTGCTTAACCAGGGCTGTATGTGTGGCCATCACTTGGAGCTACTCATTGGAGCCTTGTGAACTCAGCAGTGGGTACACAACTAAAGTCCGTGATCACCCCTCCTGAATCTATGGATAGCCCATAGTTCAGAGCTAAAGGGTAGGGCCCTGTTTGGCACCCCCCCTTCCTCTATATACTGTTGATATGAGTGGTGTTGTGTGGGCCCAAAGCAGGTAACTACAGATGTTGTAAGTTCATAATTACAATGATTGTATTGAGTGTTCACAAAAATAAACACATAGATCAATGGAACATCATTGAAGACCCAAACTCGAGTACACACAATTTCAGCCACCTGATATTTGCCAAAGGTGCCAAGAACACACAATGGAGGAAAGACAGCATCTTCAACAAATGGTGTTGGCAAAACTGGATCTCCACCTGTAGAAGAATGAAAAAAATATTGGCAGTAACTTACAAGATACAGATGTAGGAAAGGATTTTCTAAATCAGACAGCAGTTGCTCAGGAATTAAGGACAGCAATCAGTAAGTGGGACCTCATTAAACTAAAAAGTTCTGTACAGCAAAAGAAACAATCAAAAAAGTGAAGAGAAAACCCACAGGATGGGAAAAAAATCTTTACCAGTGACACATCTGACAGAGGTTTAACAACCAGAATACACAAAGAACTCAAAAAATGAAGAATTGAGAAACCAAATGATGCAATTAAAAGACGGGCTAAAGATCTAAACAGGGTCCTCAAAGGAAGAAACAAAGATGGCTAAGAAACATCTCAAAAAGTGTTCAACATTGTTAATAACTAGGGAAATGTAAATTAAAACCACCCTAAGGTATCACCTTACCCCAATCAGACTGTCTAGGGATCAAGGGAACAAATGATACCAAATGCTGTCTAGGATGTGGAGAAAGGGCCTTGGCATATCCTACTGTAGACACACTTGTACAATCATGTTTGTTGCTGCTCTTTTCACAATAGCTAAGAGATGGAAGCAACCTAAGTGTCCCTCAGCTGAGGAGTGGTTAACAAAAATGTGGTATATTTACACAATGGAGCTCTAGTCAGCAGTAAAGAAAGATGAAATAATGAAATTTGCAGGTAAATGGATGGA
>NW_008359444.1:10378-11023 GCF_000622305.1 Nannospalax galili
ACCAAATCCTTTTAAATTCCAGGTCCTTTTAATAAGATGATGCTATACAGCAGTCCCTTCTGCATGAAATAATTACCATCATCACGTCAGCTGAGCCTGGTCGCTAAACATCGTCATAATTGGGCTTGTTGACAGTTGTGCTCATTCATTAAAGAAGAGCCAAGAAGGGTCATTGGACCCTCACCGCATTATCCAGCCACTCTTCCCAGCCAACTGTATGTAATTTGGCCCTAATCACACAAGGTCTCCTGGATTTGGGGAGGGCTAAAGTACACAATCTGGGGAAGGCTAGGAAGAGAAGGCATGGCCCACGCTGGGTAAAGGCTTTCCAGTGTGCATGCCTTCAGGTCATACATATACCTCAGCAACCCCTCAGTTATCTCGGTAAGTAAGCTCAATAAATTCATTAGTTCCCCACTGAAACTTTAATCAAACACTGGCTCGACACTACAACCTTAAAAGGGAATAAGCACTGCTTAGCATCCCCAGGAAAAGAATTCTCACAACAGATGGAAAGTTTATTTGTTAATGCTATTATATCTCATAATTATTCTTTAAAAAAAGAAAATAAGAATGTAAAAGATGTTGAAAGAATATGGGAATGGAGATATTTTCCAAAATAGAAAAAATGAGAAAGCCTAAGCA
>NW_008359444.1:11468-87110 GCF_000622305.1 Nannospalax galili
AATAATTTAAGCAGGATTGATTGTAGATCTTCTTTGGATGTCTGGTAGAATTCTGCTGTGAATTCATCTGGGCCTGGGTTTTTTTAGTCGGGAGGTTGTGTATTATTATTTCAATTTCTTTATTTGTTATGGGTCTGTTAAAGCTGCTGATCTCTTCTTCATTTAACTTTGGTAGTGACCATGATGTAAAAATAAATTGATTTATTTGGGCCAACTATATGGTCTTAAACACCCAAAATGAAGGTATAACCAAAGAGTAAAGTCATCAATACATTTCTTTAAGAGTTCAAAGGATTACACTTCCCAGACATCAGGCTTACGTCTATATAAAAATTTATTTAGACAATTATTTCTCATTGATTATTTTGTTCTTAACCAGAAAGTGCTGCTCAGAGGTAAGAATTCAAATCTTGGTCTCCAATACTGTAGTGCCCACCTGTAGCTAAGGGAAACAACCTGCTATTCTTCTAAAATGATGGATAAATTTGTTTTCTCCCCCTGTCTAGAAGCCTTTGAGAGGGAACTGACACTGATTCTAACCACTCCAACAGCTATCAAAATATCTGAAAGCAAATCCTGAATCCATCACTCTAGAGTCCAGCCTTGGAAGACAAAAGAAAAATGACGAAGAACCCAACAGAGGGATGCTTTCAGAAGCCCTTGTCTAGAAACTCCAATGGACTCTCATACGAACATTTGAAAATTGCCCTGTTCTGACTTTTCTCCAGTTCTCTGTCTCAAATTTGTAATACTAATTACTCTTGCCTTTACTTCTTCTTTACATCTCCTAGTCACAATTCAAAGATTTTCCTTTCCTCCTTGAGATAAGAGTTATACAATTTGGGAGTCTTTTAGATAGACCCACTGAAGGGGTACTCCAATTGCCTCACCCTGTGTCCCTGTTCAGGATGGAAGAAGCCAGAGCAGTGTGCATTCCAATTCCCTATTGGCAATTTGGGTAATCTCTTCAGAGGATGGTGTGATAAGAATAGGAGGTAGGGATTACCTAGGCAGTTAGGGTAAAAAGACCCCAAAGAAAAGTAGCCACTTTCTTGGCTAAAATTCACAACATCCTTGGGCCTCATAGTAACCTGCTCCGTTCCAATGGCCAAAAATGTTGAAAATATTTGGGAGCTTTCATCTAATCCTTAAAAGATTTTAGGATTACCTCTTCAAAAGGAGGAATTTTAGAGTAACCAAAAGCCCCATATAAAATATCGAAGAAAGAGTACATGAAGTTATTAGCAAAAAGTGATGGGGAGATATGGGAGGAGTTGGAGGGGAGGGAGTGGGCATGGATTTGATCAAAACACCTTATATGCATGTACAAAATTCTCAATAAATTATTTTTTTATTTAAAAAAACTTTTTATAAAAGAATAAGCATCTTCTCTTCATAAATCATCCAGCCTGTGGGCTTCAGTTACAGAAACGAGGGTCCACAGTGCCAAGTGGCTAGGAGGAAGAGGGCTATATGATTAAAAACAAAACTAGCTACCGAGTTAGAAGGGGGACGCCCCTCACATGCTGCCCCTTCGTGGGGAGGACTCTGTGCTACCCACAGGGATTTTGCTACTTGGGGTCTACTCCCTGGCCAGTCCAACCCAACTTTCCCAAAACTATGTGGGAGAGGGAGGCCTTGACGACGTCCCAAATGTCCCAAGATACTGAGGTCACCTGACCTAGCCCTGAGCAAGAACTGGAACCTCCCCGACGTCTGGGGACCTATGACGTAGCTGGTCCTGTGCTGTGGACAACAAGGCTGGAAGCTCTTGGCTATCTTGAGCCCTTCATGCCTCAGGACCCTGCACTGGTTTCAGAGAGGAGGACCAGAGATAGGGTGTACCTCAGCCAAGCTCGCAGGACCACCCAGCACCGGGCATGCTGGGAGCCCACACTTACATGGCTCCAGCCAGCATCATGCTTTTTCATCTGGTAATGACATCCACAGTCAGTGCATGTGGAAGCCAGAGCCTGAAGACTACTCAGTCAAGAACTAGTGATGGCCACCTTTGCTTTGAAACAGCCTCTGTGTGGAAATAACTGATCAATTTTACCTACATAAGCGTCAGTGACAATGTCTTCCAGGGTCCTGTACGGCAGCTACGCACAGACTGGCACAGCAACTAGGTGCATGAACAAACCTCGTCTCCAGCTTCTTCCCAGAGCATGCCCTGAGGTCTGGGGGGTCTCCACGGCGGTGGTCCTATGGAGGAGCGTGGTGTGCTCCCAGGATGCCGTTAGTGGAAGGAACAGAAGTCACAGCAGCTGTCCATGTCCGCAGATGCTCATACAGATCTTCCTGAAAGAACCAACATGCCCCTGGAAAGCAAATGCTCCTTCAAAAGTAGAAAAGTGAGAGACAAACACGGAAAGACGGGCGGGAGAAGGGCATGCTCCTGACAGTGGCTACAGGCTGGGAGAGTACAGTCAAAATATTCCAGAAGTCTGGGATGAAGGCCACTGTGGTAAACTGAAGAGCTGTGCAAACGCGCTTTTGTCTCCTGTAATGCAGTTGAGAGTGGGTTCCTGACTGGAGTGGGCTGTGTCCAGCCCATATGGCAAGAGAGAGCTCAAGGTCCAGCCCCTCTCCCAGGTTGTGGAGAAGCCCCAAACACGGAATCCCCAGGATGGGGTAGGCTGGGAATTCTGTACCTGTTTCCTCCAGATAGAAACATTCCCAGGAGGAGGAAGTGGGGAGGCTCAGAAAACTCCCAGGAAAGTGACAAGACTCACAGCTTCCTCTCTGAGATTGTGTAAGCAGACCTGAAGTGAGACTCTTCAGTAGTGGAGCGGCCTGCAAGTTGCTGGGGATCCAGGGATGCGGCTGCTTGCATCACCCGTGCCAGGGTGGCCTTCTCAGTGACGCAGCTGCCTGAGTTGTCCATGTTCCTGTAAACTTGCCAATTCACCAAGTTGGACTGCTCTGGTCTGTCTTCGCCTTCTCTGTCTAGGGTGAACAGAAAATAGAGTCCCAGGAGCAGCTGCACAACGCTGACTGTGCAAAGCCCCGCCCCAGTCCCGTGCAACAAACATTGGCTTGCGGCTGACAGACTCCACCTGGGTGAGGGGCCGGCTCCAAGGAAGAGAAAGGGGCATGAACCGGTCCAGTATGGGGCAGGAGAGCCGGGCGTGCTCCCTGACTCCAGCTCTCGTTCTGCTGGAGAAGGCTCTGCCAGCTCCACAAAGCTGGGATTAAAGGATCATGTGGAGGATTTACTTTTAATTTCAGGACAGGATTGGAATGCCCCATTGTGTCTTCTTTTCAATAAACTGCTAATGCTCATATTTCAGTATCTCCATTTTGATGGGAAAAAAAATAGCACTACAATCAGCAAACTGTTGGAGAATCTGGGTTCCCTAAAACGTAATCCACAGGCTTAATGAGTAAAAGTTTAAAAATAAAAAAATCAGGTGTTAAGGCCGCATTAGCTCTGCGGTCTGGAACTTAAGTTCTTTGCGATGTAAGCAGTGCTGCTCAATTACTTTCCTCTCTCCGTCTTTTCTCTTTTTAACCCAAAGTGGAAAATGATCTCTGCAAACCTTTCTTGGGATTTACTAAAACGCTGCTATACTCAAATCGGTCTACCCTTCTGCTTTTAAGTGAAAGTTCAGTGACAGTTTGTGCCGACGCTGAACAAGTTGGAAGTTCTACCACATCCGCACTGTGGGGGGCTGTGCACCCCATGTCAGCTTCACCTCACGAGCTATGACAGCACCAGCCTTGAGGGCTGCAGCACCCAGCAGTGGGAGCGCTTGTCAACCACAATGAGGCTGGACGAAGGGAAGTCCCCTCCATTACACTGCAGCAAGGCTCCACACAAGGCCACTTGGACGCTGAAGCACGCGCTGGCATCAGGTCACCAAAGACACATGAGGAAGGCCACCACGCATAGTCTTTATCTGTTTCTTGTTTAACCAGCGAGCTTTCCAGTCCATTTCCACATGACTGTTCCCAAGGCTTCAAGCAAACAAGAATGAGCACTGGTGGACAGTGGAGGTGGCTCTCCAGAGAGCGAGGAATTACACTGGCACTGTTCAGCAGGGGCCACTCAGCAGACAGGGCCTGAGAGTGGGGGGAGGGGGGCTTGACACTAATTCATGACCAAGTGTTCCCGAGTTGCCAAGGAGGGGCAGTCTTTGCCCAAACAGCCGCCGACATTAACTTGCAGCCACTCTGGGCTAGTTAAGGAAGGCCGGCGATGCCCCTTGTTTCTTTTTACTGGTTGGTCCCCAGTGTTTCTCAGGGCTGAGCCATCTCTCCACCCCTGCTGCGGGTACACGGTCACCTTTTCAGGTTGGGCCCTGGAGTCATATCCAGTCATACATGCCCCAGGGTCCTACCTGCTCCCTCTGTGCAGTCAGCCTCTGGCAAGCTGCTGTGTGGATGTCCCCTGGGGAAAGGAGCAAATGTCTGCACACCACAGTCAGAGCACCAACAGAGAACCCGAAGAAGCAATTCCACTCAAGTCAGGCTTGGTGAAACAATCAGCTTAATTAGTGTTACTTTACAGAAGTGTGAGCAACTTATGGTCAGCTCCATCACTGAAGGAAAAAAAAACTCTCTCTCCCCAGACACCATTAACTATAAATCCTGAGGAGCAACTGGCCTCGTGAACCCCTCCCCTATTAATTAATTAGACACTAAGTCTTAGGGAGATGGAGGGGTGGGGCCTCATGATGGAACCAATAGGTTCAATCTCATGCAGGTCTCCTTCCTGTAATCACAGCTGGAAGTAGCATTCCATAGCAGGAGCACCAAAGACACAGACAGCCTCCGAGGGACACAGTCACCATGAGGCAAATAAGGAGCCAGTCCTCAAGTCATCTGACTCCTTTGATACTCTGGGTGGCGAACACCTGCTCGTGGAAACCAGCTGCCCCAGCTCAGTATCAGCTTTGAAACCTGCTGCATCAGTCAGTGACCCAGCACTACCCCACTCTCCTTCAATGAGTAATTCGAGTCTCGAAGGACCAACACAGTCAGGTTTGTGACAAGCTCTTCCCAGAGCCCAGAGGGATAGCGTGGGGGTCAGAGGGAGAAACTGCTGCTGCTCAAAGGGATTCGTCCCTACCTGCGGTGTGGTCTGCCTCTAACCGAAGCAAAGCAAGGGTGCTTAGCTGAGGTCACTTTGTCCCTGGGAAACAGGATCCAGGTTGACGGAGACTTCTGTACCCACAGCGGCCCCCATTGGCAGAAGGAAGCACTGCACACACAGAGAATGGCATTTCTACCTCTGGCCCATGAAGGGAGAGTCAGGGATGGAGGTCTGAGAGTGCAAGACTTTGGATGGCCCCATCTTCCTGTTGAAGTGCTTGCCGGCCCAGGCCTGTCCACACAGGGCCCTTCCAGCCTGGAAAAGGGAGAGAGAGATAGAATACAGAGACGCCCGGGAAGAAGAAACCATAATTCAGCAATTTCCTCCATTGAATTGGCCTGTGGCCATGTCTGCGGGGCATTTTCTTGATTGTTGAGTGGTGTGGGAGGGCCCAGCCCACTGTGGGTGGTGCTGTCCCTAGGTAGGAGGGCCCAGGTTGTATAAGTGGCTGAGCAGGCCAGTAAGTACTGTTCCTCCATGATCTCTGCTTCAGTTCCTGCCTCCAGGGTCCAGCCTGAGCTGCTCCGGCTTCCCTTGATGAAGGATTATAAAGCAGAAGCTGGAATAAACCCTTTCCTCCCCAAGTTGATGTTGGTTGTGATGTTTGTCACAGCAGCAGAAAGCTAACTAGAACAAGGGGTCATGCATAAATGAACAGAATAACAAGAGAGCAGGGTTCACAGTGTGGGAGGGACAGGACAGGCACCCTGCACCGTGTGGGAGGGACAGGACAGACACCCTGCACAGTGTGGGAGGGACAGGACAGACACCCTGCACAGTGTGGGGAGGACAGGACAGACACCCTGCACAGTGTGGGAGGGAAAGGACAGACACCCTGCACAGTGTGGGGAGGACAGGACAGACACCCTGCACAGTGTGGGAGGGAAAGGACAGACACCCTGCACAGTGTGGGGAGGACAGGACAGACACCCTGCACAGTGTGGGAGGGAAAGGACAGACACCCTGCACAGTGTGGGGAGGACAGGACAGACACCCTGCACAGTGTGGGAGGGAAAGGACAGACACCCTGCACAGTGTGGGGAGGACAGGACAGACACCCTGCACAGTGTGGGAGGGAAAGGACAGACACCCTGCACAGTGTGGGGAGGACAGGACAGACACCCTGCACAGTGTGGGAGGGAAAGGACAGACACCCTGCACAGTGTGGGGAGGACAGGACAGACACCCTGCACAGTGTGGGAGGGAAAGGACAGACACCCTGCACAGTGTGGGGAGGACAGGACAGACACCCTGCACAGTGTGGGAGGGAAAGGACAGACACCCTGCACAGTGTGGGGAGGACAGGACAGACACCCTGCACAGTGTGGGAGGGAAAGGACAGACACCCTGCACAGTGTGGGGAGGACAGGACAGACACCCTGCACAGTGTGGGAGGGAAAGGACAGACACCCTGCACAGTGTGGGGAGGACAGGACAGACACCCTGCACAGTGTGGGAGGGAAAGGACAGACACCCTGCACAGTGTGGGGAGGACAGGACAGACACCCTGCACAGTGTGGGAGGGAAAGGACAGACACCCTGCACAGTGTGGGGAGGACAGGACAGACACCCTGCACAGTGTGGGAGGGAAAGGACAGACACCCTGCACAGTGTGGGGAGGACAGGACAGACACCCTGCACAGTGTGGGAGGGAAAGGACAGACACCCTGCACAGTGTGGGGAGGACAGGACAGACACCCTGCACAGTGTGGGAGGGAAAGGACAGACACCCTGCACAGTGTGGGGAGGACAGGACAGACACCCTGCACAGTGTGGGAGGGAAAGGACAGACACCCTGCACAGTGTGGGGAGGACTGGACGGACACCCTGCACAGTGTGGGGGGGACAGGACGGACACCCTGCACAGTGTGGGGGGGACAGGACGGACACCCTGCACAGTGTGGGAGGGACAGGACGGGAACCCTGCACCATGTGGAAGGGCAGGACAGGCAAATGGGGGACTAACACACATAGAAGACAAGAACTCCAAACGCCACGTACATAGCTGAGGGATAACCCAGCTTGGTTCTACGCACCTCCCACTGTCCCCACCTTCCTGATATGATCCTGCCTAAGCTCTGCCACTGGGGCAAGAAGTGACTTTTCCTCCAGTGTTGAGCAGGGATCAGGGCCCAGACCCAGAGGCTATGTGTCCTCTACGTGTCTTAACCTCTCTGATTATGCTTCCTAAAATATAAACTGAAGATGCTTCCAGTAGAGAGGTGACTGGGAGCCCACGAGCTGATTGGAAGGGTGTTAGATGGTGCTGAGGAGATTCTAGATGGGTCCTTTTAGGTGGTCCCTTCCCTGTTCTGCTGGCACCTACTGGGATCATCTATTTCCACATGTGTTTTTCATAACACCTGAGGGTTACATCTTCATTTTACATTTTAGGAAACTGGGACTTAGAGGGGTAGAGACACACATATAGGGTCACACAGCCTCTGGGCTAAAGCCATCACAAGCAGACAGGATAACTACTGACACAGTGGTTATCTGGGCACACTCCCTAGCCAGGCCCCCATGACAGAAGTCCATGGCTGCCCCTCCCTCCTCCCTTGGCACTGTCTCCCACTTGGGAGCATCTGTGGCTAGTGCTGTTCTAGCACCAACAAGCCTTTGAGCTGCTGTGCTGGGCAGGGTCCAAAATTCAGCCTGAGTGACAGGGGCTCTACAGGCTGCCCCCGCCACCCCTGCCTCAGTCCCAGTTAGTTTTGTCAACTTGACACAAACTACAGCCATCTGGGAAAGGGGTGTCTCGACTGAGGAATTTATTCCATCACATTGACCTGTGGACATGTCTGTAAGGCGTTGTCTTATTGTCTTGATTGATTAATCGATTGATTGATTGATTGATTGATTGATGGAGGATGACCAAGCTCCCTGTAGGAGGTGCCATCCTTGGGTAGGTGCTCCTGAGATGTTTTAGAAAAGTACCTGAGCAGCCAGGGTGGGCAAGCCAGTAAGCAGTCTCTGCTTCAGCTCCTGCTTGATTTCCCTCAAAGATGGACTGTGGCCTTGAAAGTGCCAGATGAAATAAACCCTTTCTCCCTAAGTTGGTTTTACTCAATATTTTATCACACCACAGAGAAACTGAGCTAGAACGCCCCCTACCCCCCACCTACCCACCCACCCCCGACCCACCCCCTGACCTCCGCACTGAGCTGACTCACATCAAGGTGCTGATGGGCAAGTGTGGCCATGTAAGAACATTGCCTGTTCAGCAGGCACTCACTCGTTCGCACGCCACTGGCTGCCAGCCAGTGAGATCCGAGGCAGGAGACCTGGGCTGTGTCCAGGCAAGAGCTGGTGGGAAAGAGTCGGTCGGGCAGAGCTGATGGGGCAGATCCCAGTTCTACACAGACTCGGGGGCAAAGAAGCAGCAGTGGAGAAAACACGAGCGACACACAGAGGGAAACGTCACAGAAGGAAGGAAGGAAAGGCAGCCTGCATCGGTGTGTGGTTAAGACCTTCGCCTGACGCAGGTGGAACTGGAAGGCCTCAGGTGCCCAAAGGGTGACATTTTAAAGACCCTCTAGAATCCAAGGAGCTTCACCAACTGCTGCATAAACCCTGGGACAGGCAACAGAACTCAAAGAAAGAAAACACTTGGGTGCCCAGGGCTGCTGACTCCTATGAGGCCTCCCCTGCGTGGTTCAGCAGGGTAGGGGCAAGGCCCGGGGTAGCTGTGGAAGAGCAGCCTGAGCAGGGCCACAGACCCTCTCCCTGCCCCCGGTGCTGGGACAGAACCCAGTGCATTGCACTTACCAGGTGGATGCTCTACTGCTGAGCTAAATCTCGGCCCCTCAGGCTCGGAGCCTCCTTCTCTGGCCACAGTGAGGCCCCTGGAGCAGCCGTATACAAAGGAATGAACTGCAGCTTCAGTTCCTGAGACTTGGCTCCTGCTCAGGTCCCCAAAGGGAAGAATTCACACCACTCTAAAAAGGGATTTATCAATCTTGCCTCCTGCCAAGCCTCATCCTTTGTAAAAATAGCTGGTAGTTATTTAGGTTTTCTGGGGCAGAGCCCTGCCAATTACCTGAGGCTTTTGGAGCTTAGAGTGAACAGATGCTGGCTGGGATACCAGAAGTCGGGCTGCATCTGCCCCCATTACGGGACCCAGGCCAGCAGCACACACAAGGTTTTAGCACAGGAGACAGAGACCCACGGTTCTGTGGATTGTCAAACTACTAAAGAGAGAGGCAAATGGGTAGAGGGTGTCAATCACCTGTCTACCAGGTATTCTATGTCAGGGCTCACCCTGCCTGCCCTGGGACCCAGGGGGGCATTGGAGAGAATCCATGAGTCTGTTCCTATAGAAGCTACAAGCCACCAACCCACCCGCTCATTAACTCTGCACATCATGGAGCATCTACCTAACGGTGCCTCCACAGGTAGAATGAGTCTTCCTTGTTCAGTTAAACATTTCTAGAAACACCCTGATAGACACACCCAGACGTGTGCTTCTATGGTGGGTCTAAACCCATTGAAGTTAACAATCGAGATTAGTCATCAGGACAATTAACCTTAGGCAGTAAAGATGAGATACTCCCTGGTGCGTGGAAACATCTTAATGATGCTCTTCGGACAAGAAATGTTGGCCTCCACCTCAGGGTGGTACACACATCAAAGATACTGATGAAGAAAAGCCTCAGAAAGATCATGCTCTGTGAGCACACTTCTGTGTCAGCCTGCTGATGTCCACTGTCCTCATGCCCCTAGAAGTAAAGGACAGGTAGGAGGTCAGTGCTGGGAAAACGCTGGTCCAGAGGGTACAGACTACCTGACTGCAGTGGTGGCTGCAAGTATGGTGACTGCAGTTAACAACCATGCATCAGAAGATTGAGAATCACATTGAGTAGATTTTCAGGACCATCATGACAAACACGTAAGTACGTGGAGCATCACATGGGTAGAGCATCTGCTTCTAGCCACTCCTCACCGAGTACCTTTCAGGATGTCAGGCTGTACCCCATAAGTATGTTTACTTGTCAGGTATGGTGGCACATGCTTTTAATCCCAGCACTCAAGAGGCAGAGGCAGGCAGATCTCTGTGAGTTCAAGGCCAGCCTGGTCTATAGAGTGAGCTCCAGGCCAGCTGGGGCTACAGGGAGACCCTGTCTCAAGAAGAAGAAGAAGAAAGAGAAGGAGGCGGAGGAGGAGGAGGGGGAGGAGGAGAAGGGGAGGAGGAAGAGGACGAGGAGCGGGAGGAGGAGGGGGAAATACCCAAACAGCTAGGGCTAGCTCTAGCCCAAGAGCTGAAAGAAACAAATTCATTTTCCTCAAACTCAGAAGTAGACGCCCTAGTGAGTATCTTGTTAGGAGGACGCTGGAATGGTGTCTGAGGTATAACCGGAACACTGGAGCCCGTGCTGCCCGACCCACAAAGGTCAACAGGAATTGAATCTTTAAGTTGTGCTTTATCCAGAGAGCTGGTGTTCTGAGAAGGCAGCGGGTTAATACCCTAAGAAGTACCTTCCGTCCCATGCCCAGTCAGCAGGTTATATAGAGACAGTGGAGAGGGAGAGACAAAGGCTGTCAATCATTCTTGTCAGTCTGGTCATGTGCTCAGCCACATTTCTGAGATTTGTGAAGTCTGTTCCTCTCTCCTTACCTCCTACACCCTTCCCTCATTCCCTGGAACAAGTGTCTGGACTCAGGCACTTCTTGAAATGCTAAGTCAAGTTGGTTTCTGCTGGTATCCACTTTGTACTCCACTGAGGGGAGGTTAAGTCTGAACAAACTGTTAGCACTGTGTGCACACTAAGCAATGACATGTGCATGTTGATCCCTTCCTGCAACATGGAATACAGGTGTGCCTTATAACAGAATATGAAAGCGCCCCTCTTCATGCCTCCTACTCCCCGGCAGGGATGGAGGTCACGGAGCAGACCCCCGGCAGCTCCACTCTGAGGTTGACTCACAGCGCAGACTATACCCTCCCGGGCAGCTCCACTATGAGGTTGACTCACAGCACAGACTATACCCTGGGGTCTCTCTTCTTCTGTGTGGTCCTTGGTCTACTCTCCCCTACCTACCACAGTACAGCTATGGGACTGGGGATGGGGGGCTTGGAGGAAGCATCCATAGCACAATAGACTGTCATTCAAGTCAGGCTGGCTGTGGCTCTGTCCTGGGGCTCTGCCTGAGGGTCCCATCCCTGCTATGCAGAGTGCTAGAGTTCTGGAGCTGGGCAGATGGCTTTCTTGTTCCATAGACTGTTGCCTGAGGAGCTACCTGCTCCGTGTCCATCAGCTGGGGCCTCATTCCCTAGCAGGCTGGAGAGGGAGCACCAGGACACAGGGGATACAGAAAGCAGGCTTTCTTTCATCCTCCAAAGAGAAGAGGCAGCAACCCTTGCTTCCCACAGGGGACTGGGGCAGAGCTTTTACACAGACCCCATGACTTCTGCAGCTGATCCTGCTGGAACCACACGTTTCCGGAGCCATGCACTGGGGCAGCCCAATGCCCAGATCTCAGAGACCTCACCAGCCACTGTCAGGACCTGGACCAACACCAGGCACCCTGATTCCCTGTCCTGTGCATTGGTATACATATCTAGAACTGGTTTGCTAAAGAAAACCAGTCATGACCTGCATGTAAAAATGCTCTTACAGGCTTATCACCCATTGCTGTGCATTAAAACACACAGCATTCCCGGTATGGTGACATGCACCTTCAATACCAGCACTTGGAAGGCAGAGGTAGGTGAATCTCTGTGAGATCTAGGCCAGCCTAGTCTACACAGTGAGTTCCATCCCAACTGAGGCTACAGGGAGACCCTGTCTCAAAAGACCAAAGGAAAAAAAACTCAAAAATACACACACAGCCCTGTCCAGTGAGTGAGCCACGCTCTACACCCATGAAATCTGTTTTGGCCTGTGGATGATGTTATGGTAGGGAGGGGCTGCAGACTCCACGTTGAGCAGTTCAGTGTGACTGTTTATGTGGCCACTTAAGCCTAAGTTAATGTTTTAGCCAGCATTACCGAGAGTGCACACTCACTGTGAGCATCTATTCCAAAGACACTTGGTGTGCTTCATATCTGAGCTGCTAACTTCACCACAACTGTTGGAAATGGCATTTTGTCAATGTGATATGCAAATAAGACCCAAATGTAATTTCTTATGTAAATAAGGCACAGTTCCCAAGTAAGAACTGTGGAAACAGAGTTTCTCTCAACGTAAATCCATATGGCCATTTATGCCACTTATAAAATCTAACTCGCAGGGATGTAACAGTGCTCTGATATATGGCTGTGAAGATTGAATATAACTGCGTTCAAAGGGAAGATCCACATTTTTGAAGGCTTAAGCAGATCAGCCAGTATGTTAGGTTAATTACCTTTGTGATTGAAGTTGGATGGTGTAAAAGCCCATTCTCACCTCCGTGCAGAGAAGCTGGGTGTACTGCACTATGAATGTATTGAGGATAGCCTTTCAATGGCCGTTTTATATTTCCTTAAATGAGATACAGTAAAATCTCATTATAGCAGACCTCTCCATTATGGCCTGGATTCGGTCAAATGTTTGGTTAATTTGATCGTACATTGAATACAGTTAAGCTCTCCCAGCCTTACCTTTAAGGTGCCTCTTGTCTCTGGCCGCTGAAAATGAAACTGGTCAGAAGTGGCCCAGGTTTCCTGCCTTTCCACCATAACCGTTTTCTGGACTTGGGCTTCTTTGGCCCAAGCCCAGCTTCTGGCAGCTTCCTGTACACTCTGAGTCACGAGAATAGGAGTCTCAGTTCAAATGACTGAGGCTGGCTTTCTGGAGCCTGGGTCTTAACATACGTGCGGTCTGGCCCGGAGATGACTCTTGGTGCCTGAATGTGGGCCTGCCCTGGCAGATGGCCACCTGGAGACCCCAGTGCACAGTGCTGCCAGTAAGGGTTCAACCATGCTGAAGATGAAATTGTCTGGTGGCCAGATGACCTGTGGAGGCAGAGAGGGGCCGGTGGAGGAGGGCTATCATCATGTGCCACAGACACCCCACCTGCAGACAGCTGAGCACATCTTTTCTGATGGTCATCTGCCAGGCTCTGTGAGAGGCTGGTCAGCTGGTCAGGCCAGTCTTAGGGTATGATGATTCCCCTCAATTCTGATGGGGGGAAGGAATGTCCCAGGTGTGGGCTATCACTACCCCCAGCTGGCCCAGCAGGACCTGGGGTGGGGTGCTCCTGACCCACAGGTGATACTTCCGTCTTCTAGATCCTTGGGCTTTCCTAAACTCTGATGAGGGACTGTAGGCAACCATGCTCAGCAGTGTAGTAAGGAAGGAAGCAGACGGGCTGGAGAGCTGGCGCATCAGTTAAGAGCACTGGCTGCTCTTGCAGAGGACCTGGGTTTGGTTCCCAGCACCCACATGGTGGCTAGCAACTGTCAATAACTCCAGTTCCAGGGGAATTTGACACCCTCTTCTGACCTCTGCAGGCATTACACAACGTGGGTACACTTACATGCACGCTGGCAATATACTCATACACCTGAAATAAAAATAGTATCTTTTTTAAAAGAAAGGAAGCGGGAGAGGTGGCGACAGATGGGGATGTCCTGGTGGCTCCCCATTATGCCTGTCCTCGAACTCTGTAGAGGTCTCCTTCCCTCTGGTAGAAAGAACTTGCTCTCCCCAGAAGCCAGAGGCTCAGGTTCAGGTGTAGCTGCTGCGAACGAACTGCACCCTTGACTCCCATGCCGCCTGATGTTCGTTCTCTGGGCAGAAAAAGAGTATGGCCCTGGGAATCTGGACACCATCACTGTGGCAGACCACTTCAGTGCTGTGGGAGATGTGGATACAAAAGCCAGAATCCTTGGGAAGAGATGTGCTGAGCCCCTCGAGGGCCTGTCGGCCACCTGAGCCCGAGGGCAGGACCAGGAGGAACTTGAGGAATCCTCGAAACTCTCCAGTACATATCATATACGTATGCTGCTTCTCTGGTTGCTCTGATAAAACGCTCAACAGAAGCAGCTTCAGGGAGGAAGCACAGAACCAGTGCAGGCCAGAGGGGGGCACAGTCTTCAAAGGCCAGCGCCTCATGGATGACCTCCTCCAGTCAGGACCCACATCCTAAAGACCCTACAGTCCTCAAAGTAGTGCCCTAAGGTGGGGACCAAGCTTTTAAAACATGTCCCCATGGGGACATTCCAGATTCAAGCCATGTTAAATACCATTAAGTTCCAGTCCCAGGAACCATTGGGGCAGCACGCCCATCCCCCCAGCCACTCCCACAGATGAGTAAGAAAACATGATGGGTGACCAGGATCTTTAAAAATCAGAGCAGCGCGCTGTGACCAGAGAACTTTCTCCAAAAGAGCTGTAAATGCCAGAGGGCTCTTCCCACTGAACCGTGGCTGATGGCCTCCCCTGGGACTCATTTGTCCTAGGGGAATCAGAGCTGGAATTTGATCACCCCTGGCTGTGTTGGGCCTGGACTTGACCTTGGATAGTGATACTTTGCCTGTGCCCCTGACCTTCCTAAGGGTGGCTGAGAGTAGCAATTCTACCTCAGCAAGGAACCTGAGACAGAAGCTGCTGGGCACTTTGGCCTGAGTGCAGACCCTGCCAGGCAGGCACAGGACATGTGAGCCCCATCCCAGTGTCAGAGCTTAGGGTCCAGGCACCAGGGTACAGCAACTGCCTTGGAAGCCTGCTGGCCTCCAAAGCATGCATCAAAAATGCAAAGAACATCTCTGGAGACCTGAAGTCAAATGCCACATTTTGTACGAAGTGCCATAGGAGATTTTGTTCTCAGTTACTGTTTAGCAGTGCCAAGGGATGACACCGCATGGGCTGAGAACGCCAAGGGCTCTGATCACCTGTGCCGTGCAGCTGTGTGTGAACTTCCCCAACACCTTTCCTGTAAGGACTGCGGACGACGGCAGGGCTCGGCAGCCAGGGAAGCCAGCAGGTGTGTGGAAAGCCTGAGGGATGTGTCTCTGGGGTGAATTAGTCAAACCCACCTTCCTTGCAAGAGAGCCTGATTACCTAAAGAGGAAGGTCATAACGTCCTGCCAGAATACGAAAGGGAACTTGAAGTTCTGAAAACAAGAAAATATGCATGCATCTTCAAGAAAATTCTGAGTGTCAGATTCAACAGCCAGAATGGGGGTGTAGGGAACAAGGGAAAACTCAATTAAAAGACTTTAACATAGCTTTAAT
Organism: Nannospalax galili; assembly: GCF_000622305.1. Lineage (NCBI taxonomy): Eukaryota > Metazoa > Chordata > Mammalia > Rodentia > Spalacidae > Nannospalax > Nannospalax galili. The sequence continues at coordinate 26,724 of NW_008359444.1, forward strand.
TAAAAGACACTAGTAAGAGGACTCAGGAAGGCATGCAGACGGCTCAGTACACTGTGAGCATTTGGACCCAAGTTTGGACCCCAGTACCCATGTAAAAAAGCAAGATGTGGTCATGCACATCTGCAACCTTGCAAAGGGGGCTGGAAACAGGCAGATGTCTGGAGCTCTCTGGTCAGTCAGTCTAGCGATTGGTGAGTACCTGGTTCAATGAGAGACCTTCTCTCAAAGGATAAGGTGGAGAGTAATTGAAGGGTATCTGACATCTTCTGGCCTACACATATGACCATACATATATGCACACCAACATACAGAGAGAGAGAGAAGGGGAAGGAGGGAGGGAGGGAAAGAGAAGGAGAGCGAGAGAGTGAACGCTGAGTCCAACAGCCCGTTCTTGCCATGCACTGAGTAGTAATCACACAGACTGTGATCAATACGAACACTTAGCTGTCCTTGTCTATGCTTAGGGAGAATAGTGTACAGGATTTAGGGATCCACGATACATTCAACCAGGCCTGGGGTAGAAGAGACAGTTGACTTACTGCTGTTGGGATCCTGAGCAAGACTCAGTCAAAAAGGACAGGGCAGTTGCTAAGTGTGGTGAGCCCTGCTTTTCATAGATGGCCACAGTGCTTTCCACCTGCTTCCTCTTCTGGGGTACGTTCAGCTCTGTCTCCACTCCCAGGAACCCCAGAATCCAGAGCTGCTATGAGTAACAGACATAGATTAAATGATGCTGTGCTACTCCGCCTGGCTCTGGGTGAGTCCTTTATGCTTCCTGATAAGCAAGCTTGCTCTGGGGGAAGACAGCAACTGTGTAACACACCACCACCACACACACATACACACAGGCACAGGCACAGAGTCCTCCAAACTAGAAGTCCACTCTGTCAATGCCACCTATAACCCAGTCACAAAGTGGGGAGCCAGCTGGAAGCCTGGTGCCATTGACTCTTCAGGTCTGCTGTCCAGTGAGACCCCAGCAGGATCCAACCAACCCACACAACCACAAGAAACACAATAGGAAAGGGCTTTAAGCTCTGTGGTGGTTTGAATAAGAATGTCCCAGTTGGCTTTGAGTATTTAACCCTTGGTCAGTTGGAGGTGCTGTTTGGGGAGGGTCATGGAACCCTTAGTTCCAACTCCAGCCTTGATGGAGGAACCACGTCACTGGGAGTGGGCTTGGTGAGATCATTGCCTTGCAGCATTTGGAGTTTCTCTCTACTCCCTGTGCTTGAAGATGGGAGTGCTCAGCTTTTTGGTCCAGCTGCCTCCTACCATTCCCCCCCCCACCATAATGGACTCATCCCTCTGGAACGGTAAGCCAAATAAACTCCTTTTTTCTATAAGTTGCCTTAGTCGTGGTGGTTTATCTCTACACAGAGAAATAGCTAATAGAAGTCCCTGGTGTGAGTGTGGCTTAAGTTGCCAGGACAGTGGGAGCCATCGAGGAAGCAGAGGGGAGGACAAGCTCTGTGGGTGAGGAACGGGAAACGGAAGTGAGCTGCCTCCAGTAAAGCAGAGCACAGATTCCCTGTCACTGTGGTGGAAGGCGGTTCTCGGTGTCCAGCTCGGCCAGAGCAAAGCCATGGGGTGCCCAGGGGAAGCAAGCCAGGCTAGAGTCCTGCAGGGCCATCTGAAGTACCCGTCTGCATCCTTCTTCCCCTCTAGGTCACAGGAACAAAGCTGTCCTGTAGTCATGGCCTCCAGCACCTCTGGGCAGAGACTGTTCCAGTGGCAGCAGAAACAGCTCTGGCAAAGCAGGATCCAATTTTGGAGGTGTGATTACCATTTTCTCCTTGTAAAAATCAAGACTGTACATCAGAATTGTACATAAACAAAAGGAATGAGTAGGCTGCTGCTGCTAATTATAGAAGAGAGTACACGGAATTGGGTTATATCCAGAGCTGTTACCACATCGAAGCGGAGCAGAATGCCCTCTGCTCATAGCACCCTAATTTGTTCCTCCACCAATGTGTTTATTTCGGATTAATATGCTAATGATAAAGACCTTGCCTGCATCCTGTCACTGTGGGGAACAAAGACAGAGAGAGCTGAGGCAATTAGAACCTGGACCCTGAAGGAGCTCCACTGTTCAAGCGCACCAGTGCCATGACCTCGAGCAGGCTCCCTTGCACATTCTCAGATTATGCTGGAAGCTCGGAATCCATAGGCCAACTGGTTCTAATCATGGAAGAGCTGTGTGATTCTGTGCATGTTCTGTAAACTATTGAATTTCCCCAAGACTGTGATAGGTGGAATGAATTACAGTAGTGATTGCCTCACTTTAAACTTTTATAATGCGCTAATGTGAGATGCTGATAAGAAAAGTGATGTCCTTTCGTTTCTTTGCCAGATTAAGTCTAAGACTAGCAAGCGCTGCATAGAAAGGGAAAACCACAGCACGTGATTTTGTTGAAGATTTATTTACTTCATGGCTCTGGAGACATGGCTCAGCGGTTAAGAGCATTGGGTGTTCTACCAGAACACCCAGGTGGTTCTGATCCTCACTAACAACAGTCCTAATTCCAGTTTCAGGGGATCCAACGCCCTCTTCTGACCTCCGTGGGCATTGTACAACACAAGTGCACTTACATACATACAGGCAATGCACTCACACATAAAATAATAAAAACAAATTTTTAAAAATTGTTTTAAAGATTTAGTGTGTGTGTGTGTGTGTGTGTCTGTGTGTCTGGGTGTGTGTCTGGGTGTATATATGTGCACCATGCATGTTCAGGTGTCTGTGGAGGCCTGAATAAAGCATCAGATTCTCTGGAACTGGAGTTACAGGCAGTTGTAAGCCACCTGGCATTAGCGCTGGAAACCAAACCCAGATCCTCTGCAAGAGTAGCAAGTGCTCTTAACCTCTGAGCCATCTTGCCAGCCCCCTAAATCTTTGAAACATACTTTTAATGGCTGTATTTAGGTGTAGTGGATGTACTATAAATCGCACATGTTGGGGCATGCAATATGTTTGTAAAGTGTACATGCATGGCAAAACCAGCACTACCATCAAGATGTGTTGCTTCCAGATTCTTTACATTCCTTTATCATCTCTGCTGCTGCCCATCCCACTCCCTCATCCAGGAAGAGATGTTTAGTGGGCAGGATATGAACAGAATCATGCAGAATGTGTTCTGTTAGGGAGGAAGGCACCCAACTCTCGGTAAAATTATTTTGAGAATCAGTCATGATGTCACCACACCTGTTGCTTCTGTTGCTGAGTGGTAGTTCATGTGGAGATGGCATGTGACACATTTATCCATCCACCTGCTGACACACTGGGACTGTTTCCATTGTGGCCTCACTGATACAATTGCTGTATTTGTTTACAAGTCCCTGTGTGGACACATGCCTTCATGTCTCTGGGATAACCATATATAAATTGAATGGCCGCAGGCTGGGGAGATAACACAGTCAAGTATGTGACCTTGCAAATGTGAGAACCTGAGTTTGATCCTCCAGAATTCACATTTTAAAACCTGGGCCTGGCTGCACTTGCTCATGATCCCAGCACTAGGAGGTATAGACAAAGGATCCTTGGGGCTCTCTGGCCATCCAGCTTAGTCTACTTCATAAGTTCCAGGCCAGTGAGGAACCCTGTCTCAGAACACAAGGTGGATGGCATCTTGTCTCAAAGGTGGATGACACCCAGAGGCACAACAGCCAGGGTGCCTACTGTGGCCTACACACACACACAGACACACACACACACACACATACCTGCACACATAGGCACACACACAGAATGACTGATTCACGGGGGCAGGTGTATGTTTACATTTCTAAGAAGTTGATAACATACTGTGTAACATGGTGTGGTAGTTTGAATGAGAATGTCCCCACAGGCTCCAAGTGTTTGGACATTTTGTCCTCTGTTGGTGGTGCTGCTTCGGGAGGTTTTAGGAGGTGTGGCCTTGCTGGAGGAAGCACATTACTCAGGGTGGGTTTTGAGACTTCTTAAGCCTTGCCCGATCTCCAGTCGCTCTCTGCTTCCTGTGCCTGCTTGGAGATGTGATGGCTCAACTTTCTGCTCCAACCACCTCTCCCCACATCATGGACTCTTAGCTCTTTGACTCATGAGCTCAAGTAAACTCTTCCTTCTATAAGTTGCCTTGGTCATGGCGTTTTATCACAGCAACAGAAAAGTAGCTGATAAACAGTTACCATTTTACATTCCTATCAACAGTATGCACGGTCCAGTTCCTCTGCATCCTCACCAGTACTGGGTGAGGACAAGTGTTTAATCTTAGGTGTTTAACAGGTGTATGGTGTCACATTGTACTCCAAATTCGTGTTTATCTGATCAGAAATGAGGATGAGAATCTTTGTCTGCTTTTTGCCATCTGTGCCAAGTGTCCCTTCCGCAACCACGCTCAGCTTTAATTGGGTTATTTTTGCTGAGAAAGCAGGAGGGCATGAGTCCCGCTCCCCAGCACCCATATAAAAGGTCAAGCGGGGCCACACTTGTTCTGGAGGCAGAGACAGGTGGTTCCCAGGAGCTTGCTGGCCAGCCATCCTAACCGAAACTGCCAGCTTCAGGTTCATGAGAGAACTTGTCTCCAAAATTAAGGTAGACAGCAAAAGAGGAAGGTGCCCAATCTCCTCCTCCAGCCCTCTGCATGTGTGTGCATGGGCACACACGCCTGTGCACACACACGCACATGGACCCCCCCCAGCCCTCTGCATGTGTGTGCATGGGCACACACGCCTGTGCACACACACGCACATGGACCCCCCCCAGCCCTCTGCATGTGTGTGCATGGGCACACACGCCTGTGCACACACACGCACATGGACCCCCCCCAGCCCTCTGCATGTGTGTGCATGGGCACACACACCTGTGCACACACACGCACATGGACTCCCCCCACACACACACATAAACACAAAAATAAATGGCCAAGTTATAAAGGTTGATGTGGTCAGTTTATTGTTTTCTCTGTTTTTAGAGTAACTTTCCTAGGTATAAACAATGTACCTTGATCACAGCCACCCCAAGTCCTCCCTCCTCCCACTCCCCAGGACAGGACCCCACACAGCTCCTTCTTGTCCCTGTTCTCTTTTGTGACCCACTGAGTCTAATCAGTGCTGCCGTCTTGACACCTCTTGTTGGCTTGCAAGCCTTGGTGTCTCTTCTTTTATGGACTTTTTGTGGTAAATATTAAAAATTCTTGATATAAAAGTTCGTTTTTATTTTTGCAAATGGATGACCAATTATTCCAGCAATGTTTGTTAGAGAAGACTTGTTTTTCTATGAATTTCCTTTGAACACTTACCCAAAATCAATTGGCAATGTATCTATGTTAGTTACAAATTAACCTTTACATGGTTGCTTTACTTTACCTTTTTCCATGTGAATTTTAAGTAAGTTGTCAGTTCAAACACAAGAAGCCTAGAATTGTTGTTGGGGTTACATGAATCGGCAAATCAGTTTGGAGAAAAATGACACCTTAATATGTTGAGTGTCCTGATCCATAGATACAATTTAGTTCTGTTTATTTAGTTTTTTTGAATTTTTCTGAGGTTTTATAATTTTCAAAAAAGAGTATTACACCTCTTTTGTTAGATTTATCCATGAAAGTTTCATGGTTTGATACTGCTATACATTGAACTTTAAAATATTAATCTGAATAATTGCTTGTGTATGTAAATATGATTGATTTTTGTGCGTAGACCTGGTCTTCTGTGATGTGACTGGAAGTCAGTTGTTAGTTGTAGAAACTTCTATAGATTCCATAGGACAAGCTGCATAAGAGGTCATATCATCTGAGAATACAGATTTTTTTTTTATTTCATTCTTTCCAAACTGGCTACAGTTTGTTTTCTTATCTTATTGCACATATACCACACACACACACGCACACACACACACACCACACACGAAATATGGGAGAATCTAGTTCACTTGACATGGTAAGAACAGACACATTATCTTATTCCCAATCTTGAATGGAACGCATCTTGATTTTGATTTGTTTGTACGTGGGTGATGTTAGCTATGGCTTTTAGCAGATGCCACTATCAGATCAGGGTATTTCATGTTTATTTCTAGTTTCTTAAGAATTTTAATCAGTAGTGAATATTGGATTGCAGTGCATTTTAGAAGTCCTTTCATCGGTTTTTCTGGTCTGTGAGCTGTAACTTCTCTGCCACTTGGACAGTCCACTTGCAGTAGACATCTTCCACTTGTCTTCAAGGAACGCAACCCCACATTGCTTTCGGCTAGACTTGCACACAGTCATCACTCACTTTTCCCCTCACGGCTTCTGTGATATGATTGTCCCGTGTGCCTGAGCCCCACCATGTGCTGTAATTATTTTGCCTTGAATTATCTATTATATTTAAAACACCTTTATAACTAACAGAGCGAACTCTGCGGCTCTTGTTTCGGGCACTTTGGCTCCTTCCTGTGGGGTCAAATTTACATCTAGTGCAATTTTTCCTCTGCTTGAGAACTTTCTTTAACATTTCTTTTGAGCAGATATTCTGATAATAGGTGTTTTTCAGATTTTGTATGTCTAGAAAAGTCTACTTTGACTCTTTTTTGAAAGGAACTTTTACTTGCTCCAAAATTCTAGGCTGGTTTCTTTTTCCTCTTAGTTCTATAAACAGTTTCCTGCACCATCTTGTGACTTTTGTAATATTTCCGAAGAGAAATTTGCCTTGGTTCCTGGCCCCACTCTTCCCTAACTCCTGCTGTTTGGTCCACTGGGGGTTTTGCTTTCTCTGGTGTTTATCTGAGGATCTCTGTTGCTGTGTGTGCGGTTCCACAGTCACTTTCCGGGCGAGTGGGCTCTGCTGCCTTGGTTCCTGGCCCTGCTCTTCCCTAACTCCTGCTGTTTGGTCCACCTGGGGGTTTTGCTTTCTCTGGTGTTTATCTGAGGATTTCTGTTGCTGTGTGTGCGGTTCCACAGTCACTTTCCGGGCGAGTGGGCTCTGCTGACCCACAGCACTGCACCGCTATCTCTCACACTGTTTTCAATATCTCGCTCACGTTGAGTCCTTTTTTCGCATCTTCACGTCTTTTCTCAGCACCATCAGCTCAGGTCCCCTCTTCTCTCTCACACCTATAGACTGTGATCGGCTCTGCCGACCCACAGCACTGCACCCCTATCTCTCACACTGTTTTCAATATCTCGCTCACGTTGAGTCCTTTTTCGCATCTTCACGTCTTTTCTCGGCACCATCAGCTCAGGTCCCCTCTTCTCTCTCACACCTATAGACTGTGATCACAACAGTTGCGTCATCTGCCATTCTGGGTTGGTTCTGCTTGACTGGCATGCCTTCTCCCTTGCACGCCCGATCACTCTGGCTGGATGCTGGACTGCGGGTTGTGCTGCTGAGCACCTCACATTTTTCTCTTCCTCTAAATATTGTTGAGCTTTTTTCTTGGTACAAAGATACAGCCCACTCCTTTGGTTTACATAGAAGCTTTATTGGTAGAACCAGCGCAGCATAAACAAGACCATCCTTTCCTCACAGAGGAGGAAAAGCCCTGTGGACTTTGCTGTTCGTGATAGCTACTAGGAAGAAGAGCTGTTGTTCCCAGAATTGTGCAAGAGTCACAGACTTCACCCTCTCACCCTGTGTCCCAGTCCTCCCTCACCACCCCTGGTTTCCTTCTACATGTGCTGATCAGCATTTGGCTTAGCTTTTGAGCAAGATCTACATTCCTAAGTTGCTCCCTCTGTATATCACTGTGACGCTTTGCCCAGTCAACTCCAGCCACATGGACTTTCCCAGACTCAGAGCTGTCTTATCAAGTCAGGGAGGTGGGAGAAGCTCTTCCTGGGTCCCCTGCAGACCTACAGGGCAGTAAATGGGTTCCACCAGAGTCTTGCTCTTCCCTGGTCTAAGTCATGTCTATCACTGACTGATACTCAGTTCCCTGACAAGAATTGTTTCCTATATGTTCACATTTTAGAGACGCTTTGGCCGTGATGGTAACTAACTGCTATTCCAGATGACCGAGAAGCAAAGCACTTTAAAAAGTCCAGTCATATGATGTTTACAATGGAAATTCTTGGAAAGGTGTATATAGTTGCAGATCCATTAATTACCTTTATTAAGCAGAATAAAGTTACGTGGTGGTTTCAGAAAGTTATACTGTTATAATTAACAATAATATCTTCCTTGGGTATAGTACCACAGGCAATGATAAGTCAGCATTTTTAGGTGAAAGCATGCAGAATTCTGATATGGAATTTATTCTTTTTAGTATAAGAATATCCTAGTCTTCATTTGTGTGAGCCTTGTGTCATGGCTGTTTTATTAGGGTTATGGCACATGACAGTTTTTGTCATTTCAATACAAACTCAAGTCACCTGAGAAGAAGGAGCATCAGTTGAAGAATTTTTCCGTCCGACTGGCTTGTGGGCATGTCTGTGAGACATCTTAATGTTAACTGATGTAGGACGGCCAGCCCACTGTGGGCATGGGTAGTGGCATCCCTGGGCAGGTGGGCCTGGGCTGTGTAAGGAAGAAAGTTGAGCAAGCCAAGGGAAGCAAGCCTCCTTGGCCTCTGTTTCAGCCTCTACCTCCAGGTTCCTGTTTGAGTTCATGCCCTGGCTTCCCAGGGTGAAGGACTGTACTGTAAACTGAAATAAACCCTTCCCCAAACCCCACAAATTGCTTTTTGGCCATGGTGTTTTATCACAATAATATAAAGCAAACTAGAACAAGGTGCATGTCTCTGTGATAATGTCTGTTCAACTCTATTTTTCTTATTTTTACACATAATTCTTTTGAGTATATCAAGAAATTATTCTAGTGTGCGATGTGATACAAAAATCCAACCTCCTTTTTGGCAAAAAGCATTATAAGTCCATGATAACCACGAGGAAGCTGAGAACAGATGCTGAGCAGCATGTCTAGACTCTCCCTGACGTGAAGGAAGACCTTCCATTCTCCAAGGCTGCTTCAACTGCATCCATTACAAACCATCTAAGTCACCTTCATCAGCACACCCAGGGTGTTCACGCTGGTCTGCCGTTACCAAACAATTCCTGCTAACGCATTCCTGACTTAACGCAGATGCAAAGATAGGCGTTGTACCCCTGGGTCGGTGCAGCTCTAAAGGCGCTTTCTACACAGTCCATCATGGTGACTGGAGCTGTGCCCACCATGCTCCATCATGACTCCCACACTCACCACGTTCTGCCTCCATACCCACCACGCTCCACCATATCACCATTCTCTACCACACTCACCTTGTTCTACCAAGACCTGCCGACATGCCCACCATGTCTTCCATGCCCATGACTCACCATGCCCAGCATGCTCCACTCTATACTCACCACACTATACTATGACACCATGCCACACCATACCACCATGCTCCAAGCTCCACCTCCATGCCCCCAGGTACCTCCATCACCATTTTCTACCATGCCCTGAGATCCCCACCATGCCTGCTATGCCCATTTCAATCCATAAAGATCCACCATGACCCCAAGCCCACCATGCTAACTGTGCCCCACCACCCTCTAAAAAGCTCTGTTATGCCTCGCCATGCTCTGTCAAGGCCCACACCCCCATGCCCATCATGTTCCCTATACTCCTGGGTTCAGCTGGAGGTGTGAGGCGGCCACATTCCAGCACAGTCCTTGGGCACTGAGGCAGAGCCTGGAACATCCCAGAGCTCCACTTTGCTCAATCAGGCAGAAGGAGGCTGTGAGCACCTAGGAGGCCCCAGAGCTACTGAGCCTTGGCTGCCTGTCTTTCACGCACACACTCTGGGATGGTAAACGTAGTGGGTCAGTGGGGGGAGGGGATTGAGCCTGCGACCCCCCCACACACACAAGGATGACTGGGGATGAGTAATCGTGCCCTTTGCCACCCCCAGCACCGGGAACAATCAAACGCAACTGGGGGAGTCTAGTCAAGCAGAAACTCGTTTATTGCAGGCGTTATAGAGCTTATAAAGGCACCTGGGAATCCCCCTCCCCGCCCAGGGTGTATCTTAAGGATAATCACACGCTGATCACGCACTCCTCAGCACTGTGGAAGCATCTGTCAGACTTTCAAAACACGTTAGGCCGCACCCCAGTAACTTCCTCTCGGTGCCACCTTGGCAAGACGGCGCCTTTAGGTCCCCACAGGTCAGGCTGCCTGCATGATGGGCATACCCCCACAGCCAACCAGAAAACTGTTAACAAGAGATCAGTTCTGGGATCAGCAGCCTGAGGAAAGTGCACAGCCTTCCCCAGTGCAGAGGTCATTGAGGGCCGGGGTAGACGGGACATGAAGGCAAGGCAAGTGGCCGCCTCCGCCTGCCACTGGGCCTGGAGCGTCATCGCCTCCTGCCTCAGACAGAGCAGCACAGGCTGGCCCAGGCTCCACCTGCAGGCCCTGGACCTCTCGGAGGCCGTGTGAGCCGACTTCCCCCTGACCCAGGCCGCATCCTGGCCTCTCGCACCCCCATCCCTCTCCCCTCATCGTCACATCACTTTCAGATCCATCTCAGAGAAGCCACTGGGAGCCAAGCCTTACCTCAGAGTTGGGAGTAAGGGGGGGGGAACCCGAGCAAGAGCTAGACCCCCATCTGACAACACATGCCTCTTCAGTTGCATGACGTCAGCCCTACCATCTGTGTGGAACACATACCCCACACTTTGCTTTAGAGAACAAGGGAATGGAAGGAAAAGTCGTCTTGTGGGTTCTCTGGCCTTGCTGTGATTTTTTAAGAATCTGATGCACCGAATTTAGCTTGGGAGCTCACAGCCATTCCGCTAACAGCAAGGACCTCAGCTTTCAGTAGCCGGTTCATGGGCTGATTCCAGCTCATGAATAAGACATCCTATTTGCGCGCCCTCTTTGGTGGCTGTCGTCACCACTTTATTGGTTTCCAGTTTTTACTTGCATTAGCTATATAATGATTTCTGTAAGAGTGAAGGGATAGGAAGCCTCAGACACTGTGCTGTCTCACCCTAGCCTGTGACAGGGACAGCTATAAGGTCGTGACAATTAAGGCCGTGAGTTACTGCGCAGTTATAACAGCCAAGAGGAGCAGCCGGGCTCCCCCTGGGTGTGGGATGTGAAGAACTGACTTTCCTGTTTGGGATGCAAGAGGGAAAGGCACCTTCCCACACCCCAGCAGACCGCAGGGTGACACTGAGAAGCTGACAGGGGCTGTCAGGACAAGAGCATGGGGCAAGCCCACCTGTGTAGAAAGGCTCAGAGGAACTGGTGAGGGTAGGTGGGTTACTTCTGGGTGCAGAGGAGAGGACGCTGAGTGTGAGGTGTCCTCTGTCCATGTCCTCGAAGGTGAGGGAGGCAGAAACGGGGCCACTACATAGGCACCCTGGGAGGGGCTGAGCCTGTGGGGCCATGGACACTGAGGAGAAAGACAGGATGGGGAGGGGCCGAGGGAAGAGCTGAGCAGTGGGGCCAGCAGGATGGTCTCCTGAGGCGGAGTGAACAAGCCTCTCCTGGCCTTTGGGCTCTGGTTCTGTGTGGGGAGATTCTCACTGACTACCCTGGACTGAAGGTTAGCCTCTGCTTTTCTGGACGTGCTCTTCCCCGGCACGTGCAGTTTCTTCAGTTCTCCTGTACACACAGCTGCTTTTACACGTTCCCGTTTCTGTGAGCGTTTCTGCTTCCCTTCAGAGCCTGCTGTCTCTACCCGCTGTCTCTGCCCGCTGTCTCTGCCCACTGTCTCTGCCTATAGTCTACCCGTAGTCTCTACCCACTGTCTCTACCCGCAGTCTCTGCCCGCTGTCTCTGCCCACTGTCTCTGCCCACTGTCTCTACCCGCAGTCTCTACCTATAGTCTACCTGCTTGCTGTCTCTACCTGCTGTCTCTACCTGCAGTCTCCACCCGCTGTCTCTGCCCGCTGTCTCTACCTGCAGTCTCTACCTGCTGTCTCTACCTGCAGTCTCTACCCGCTGTCTCTACCTGCTGTCTCTGTCCACTGTCTCTACCTATAGTCTACCCGCTGTCCCTACCCACTGTCTCTACCTGCAGTCTCTACCCGCTGTCTCTACCCGCTGTCTCTACCTATAGTCTACCCGCTGTCCCTACCCGCTGTCTCTACCTGCAGTCTCTACCCGCTGTCTCTACCCGCAGTCTCTACCTATAGTCTACCCGCAGTCTCTACCCGCTGTCTCTACCCGCAGTCTCTACCTATAGTCTACCCGCTGTCTCTACCCACAGTCTCTACCTATAGTCTACCCGCAGTCTCTACCCACTGTCTCTACCCGCTGTCTCTACCCGCTGTCTCTGCCTATAGTCTACCTGCTGTCTCTACCTGCTGTCTCTACCTGCTGTCTCTGGCTCCAGGTGTCTGTGTGGCACTTGAGCCCTGCACAGATGCTACATCAGTCCACCATTATTTTCCAAGGCTTCTAGGCTGAGATTCAAACTAGGTACCCACTCTCTTCTGAGTGGAAGTCAGGAAATACAGAAATAGGTCCACTGGAGCCTGGACAGGACGGACATCACAAAAAAATCCTCTGTTCTTTCCCTTCTAGTCCAAAGGGAGAAAAATGGTATATTAGTGACTACTCATCTCTGTGACAAAATACCTTAAAAAAAAAAAAAAAAACAACTTAGAGGGGTAAATCACTCATGTGGGCTCACAGTTTTGAAGGTGTCAGTCCATGGACACCTGGCTCTATTGCACCGGTGAGGGAGACTGTCATTGTAGAGATCACATAGCTTCTCACCTCATGTCAGATGGGAGGCAGAGACATGGGAATGGGAGGAACAAGATGCTCCCTTCAAAGGCACCCCCCTTCTCCTGTGATTTACTTCCTCTAACCAGACCCCACCTCCTACAAACCCATTTCATATGAACCCATCAGTAGATGGATAAAGTCAGAGCCTTTAAGATCCAATTCCCTCACAATAGCACCCCCTGGGGGAAAAGGCTTCCACACAGGAGATTCCTCCCTACTGCGCTAGCCTAAGACGGGGCATGGATGCGAAAGCAAGCAGAGACTGTGCGTGGCTTGCTGTTTCCTGTGTGGAATTTTCTACCTTGAGTCTCCCGTGATTGCTGCAGGTCTCTGGTTTCTGGAGCTCTCAAGCCATTTGTCCGTTATACTCACTCACTCAATATTTCTACATGTGAGAGAACAAGAGCAGCCCAAATACACCTCGAAAAAGCAAATTTTCTAAATGAGGCATCACGGTTGACTTCTGAGTGCATTATCCTTACAATTCAGACCATGACAAGTCTTTAAAACTTACCAAATAAAAAGGACTAACAGTGTGCTAGTTAGTTTGACTGTCAACATAACCTCGAATCACTTGGGAAGGGAGTCATAAAGAGAAATTATCTAGATCAAGTTGGCCTGTGGTTATGTCTGCAGGGGGTTATCTTGATTGCTAATTGGTACAGGAGGATCCAGCCAACTATGGGTGGCACCATTCCCTAGGCAAGTGATCTTGAACTGTATAAAGAATGGCTGGGTGTGGTGGCACACACCTCTAATCCCAGCACTCAGGAGGCAGAGGCAGGCAGAGATCTCTGTGAGCTCAAGGCCAGCCTGGTCCACTGAGTTCCAGGCCAGCTGTGGATACAGGGAGATCCCATCTCAAAAAGACAAAAAGCGAAAACTGCTAAAAAGCAAGAATGCATTAGTTTCTTTCTGCTCTTGACTGTGGATGTGATACTCCTAAGCGCTTGAGTTCCTGCCTCGACTTCCCCGAAATAATGGAATATAACCTGGAATTGTAAGTCAAGTAAACCCTTCCCTTCTCTTTTGGTCAGAGTTCTTCATCATAGTAACAGAAATAAAACTAGGATGATGAACAAATGTTTTTAAAAAAATATTAAAGGTCAGTGAGCCCAGATGGAGACTCTGGTCATGTGTCTGCCTTCCATGTGGGGATGCCCATCACACTGTCAGGGTTTGGAGAGACACTGCCTCCTGAGGTGGGTATGGTGCTGGGCTCAGTCACTCAGGGGCAACAACCACACATAGGCAAGTTTATGTCCTTTCTACGAGTGAATTTATGACCCACTCTAAGTTTGCAATTCCATTAAGACAGGGGTGTGATGAATGGAGAACACAGCACATTTTAAGAGGTTTTAATGGCAAGTAATTGCGTGTTTATACATATATTTATAGAAGGAAACCAGCAGCAGCCTATCCGTCACAGTCCTGACTTTGAAAAATAAAGTTTCTACCCTTAAGATTGCTTTTACGGTTTCATCACCAAAGTGCATCGTCCTTGTTTCCTATGGACCTTTCCTGGGCTGAACTTAGACATCGCAGGCGTTTTAATAAAATTTATTTTGAAGCCCCTGTATTTCATTATGTGAAAATGGCTTTCTAGCTGCCTCCCCTAATTAAGGAAATGACACTATTAAGTGGGTGTCTTTTTAAGCAAATGCAGCTATATTACCTATGGCTAGCCTCACATAGAAATAGCCAAAAGACTTTCTTCTGTTCTAAAGCTGAGTGTTCAGAGCCATTCTGGTGCCAACTACCCACCTGTGTGGCTCATTCGCAGGCATTTCATGTAGCATTAGATTTGTTGTTCTTAGTTTACAACCTATTAAGCCTGATAAATTGAAATATGGGCTCCCCGGGTCATAAATGAGTACAAAGCACTCCAGGCAAACAAAATGCTCAGAACCGAAATATTTGCTGCACTTTAGTGAGAGGTTTTCATAAAATTTCTCAAGTTGCGTTTGCTATTCTTTGTAATGGAGCATGCAAACCCTTCCTGAGCGAGCTCTGTGTTCCTCCAAAACACTCGTTCTTAACAACAGAAAACAGGCAGTTTCCACCCCCAGTGCGGTGACGTGGTGGTGTCAGGAAGCCTCTCAGCACCACCAAACATGGAGATACGTTCTGTCAGGGTAACTGCAGGCAGAGCCCAGGCCATCAGGCCAAGCAACCCTGCTTCCTGCTGTTTCTTTGGGAGCATTTCCCTCAGGAGAGCCGTTGTCTGAAAGTCGGTGTGCAGTGAAGGGTACAGAGCTCACGTCTAAGCTGAGGGTGTCTCCATCCCCAGCACTCTACTCTGGCCTCTGCACACAAAAGAATCATGAACCCAGAGGTCCCAGAGTGCCACTGGCAGGCCTGCCCTCAGCATGCCTGAGCAGACTAGTGCCCGAGGCTCTGGACTAAGCCACTGCATGCACCTGCATCCTCATGGGAGACAGGGAGCCAAACTGCTCACCAGCTAGGTGATCTCAGGAGAGATTATGAATGTGCAACACTCACGGACCTGTGGCCTGGGCTAGTTATACTGGGACAGTTTTGTCATCCCAGGCCTGAGGGCTGAGGACTCGGGAGTGGAACAAGGAAGGTGGGTATGTGGAAGGGACCCCAGAGCCAACTGCAGTGGAGGGTAACAGCCACTTGAGAAGCCTGAGGAGTGAGGAGGAGGAGGAACAGACACACATTGAGTTTTGTGGTCTTCCCTCCCTCTGATCAGGAACAACTGGCTTGCCCTGGTTTGCTAGAAACTTCCAGTGTTAGGGTCCCAAGAAACCCCTCCATCCAGAAAGAACACTGGGGTGGTAGGTCACTGATCTGGCTATGTCTTGCAGCATAGCTGACCCCAGTAAGAGCCCAGGGGTGGCCCAGGAGCAGCCTCAGCACATAGAACAGATGGAAAAGGAACCGTCAAAGCCATCCTGAGATTCCTGTATTCCATCAGCATCTCCTCCAAACACACTGGGAAGTACGGAGATCAGCTGAACCCAGACTTCCGTTCCCTCCACCCAGACTGACTCGTCTCAGTGTCTGCCTCACTGATTTCAGATTACTAATCATCAAATCATTATCTTAACATTATTTATCATTAACTGTTATTGTGATTTCTTGAAAAATCCTTTTATTCACTTTTTTTCTAGAAACAACTGTGCTGAAAACAGGGTCACCCCCGCCTGGCTTGCCCCTGTTTAGTACCAGGGTGTGGATTCACGAACACTTGGGATACTTCTAGACCCTGTATTTTATGTGGCACAGAAGGCTCCAAAACATTGCTATTTAATAGTGTTCTGCAGAATTCACATAACTTGGGGCCATTTGCTCGCTCCGCTGTGTGTACTAGTTCACCATAAGAATATATCTGTCATCCAACCCTACCGGACACTTAACTGCCAAGCCTTGCTGTTATCAACCACAGTCTGAGAATAAACTGACGCATCACGTGTGTGCTCTGAAGGCTGGTGGAGCAGGTACCGATGGAGCTGACAGCACAGCAGGGACATCACCATCCTCAGTCACCTTCCCAAAAGTGACACTGCCAGGTGTCCTGCGGAAGATGCTACAACGTGGTGATGCCCAAACAAAAAACAGCCTGACTCTGGGCACCCCGAAAACCAAAAGTGAGTGCAATCTGTCCTCAGAAGTGTTCCTTCTGATTTCTCTCAGAACTGTTCTTCCAACCAAGGGCATACTCTCTATTTTATTTAAACAGTACAGCAGCATGTTATGGGAATGAACCAGGCACCCTGAATTATCAGGAAATAATTTGCCTTGTCTAACTCTGCAGACCCAGAACAGCACACCGAACCACAAACAGATGTTACCCATCTGAGCCCACATGTGTTTGCAACGTAAACTATAGATGATTTCTTGTTTCTGATGTTCCTGTTTTCAGCACTGACATTTTTACAACGCACACACATACATTATATATCGTGCCAGGGAAAGGAAGGGTCATGAGGGAAAAATGGGGAACATAGTTTAAGACTAAAGCGATGTGCTTAGCGTAGCTTGTAAAAAGTTGATTATGAAAGGAGTCCAAGGCCTAGTCAGAGTGTTTACATTGTCTTCCTCAAGGCTAGCTGGGTTTAAGTAGCTGGTTACATGATAGAAAGGCAGATTGAATAGACAGTGTTAAATGATCTCAAATAATAAGGCTAATTTTGGTTATAAGGTTAGATAAGACAGGAGGCTTTCCCAGAAAAGTCATTCTCACGGTGTCTAAGTTTTTGTGATGGCCAGTCTCGGTTGTCAACGTGATAATTTCTTAACAGAAATTATCTGTATCAGACTGGCCTGTGTTCATGTCTGTGGGCATGTTCTTGATTGCTAATTGATGTAAGGGGCCCAGTCTACTATGGGTGGTGCCATCGACAGGCAGGTGGGCCTGGGGTGTATTAGGAAGGTAGCTGAGCAAGCCAGGGGGACAAGCCAGTGAGCGTGTCTCACCAAGGTCTGCTTCAGTTCCGGCTTTAGGTTCTGCCTTGACTTCCACAGGCAGGTGGGCCTGGGGTGTATTAGGAAGGTAGCTGAGCAAGCCAAGGGGACAAGCCAGTGAGCAGTGTCTCACCAAGGTCTGCTTCAGTTCCGGCTTTAGGTTCTGCCTTGACTTCGCACCCTGGCTTCCCTCGAGTGGACTGTAACCTGTAGGCCAAATAAACCCTTTCCTTCCCTCAAGCTGGTTTTGGCCAGTGTTTTTTCACAGCAACAGAAAGCAAACTAGGACAGTTTTCTAAACAACAAATGTGAAAGGGTGCATCTGTATTCTTGAATCTGCTCACATTTTATCCTATTTATATTTCCTTTTGAAGTGACCTCAAACTTAGTTGTCCAACCAATGACGAGACTCCTCATTGGCCTCGTTCAAGTTCGCTTCATCGTTCTCTCTCACTGTACTTTTTCTCAGCTAGGTGAGAATAAATTTTTGAATATGCTTCCTGAAATAGAATATTTTCTTATGTAACCATAGTACAATTATCAGGATCAGGAACTTGACATTGTGATGGTACTGTTATTTAATTCCCAGATCTTGCTCAAAATGTGTGAATCCTCACACTAATCTTATACACAGCAAAAGAAAAATCTCCCAGCATCTAATCCTGCCTCGTGTGGTGAGTTCATTGCCCTGTACCTTTGGTATCTGCTGATTAAGAACATCTCTCCATTTTCTGTCCTTCCTGACCTTGACATACTGGGAAAGTTCAGTCCATTTATTTTGCAAGATGTTCTTTCCCAATTATAGGTCACCTAATATTTCTTTGTGTAATGTAGTTTAAGCAGAAATACTAGGAAAGCGCTGTGTATCCTAACAGGAAGCACAAGGTGTCGTGCAGCCCTCTGTCCCTTCTCTGGTGACATTCTTTTTGGTCCCTGGAACATAGTAATATCATCAGGTGTCCATTGTAAAGCCTTTCCCTTGTTTGCCTTTGCAGTTAATAAGCATTCTCTGGGAGGTACTTGGAGACCATATAAATACACTTTGCACCCAGTAGTCATAGCAGCAGTTGATGCAGTTACATCACGTGTTGGGTGAGGATGACTATATAACTCCATTGTTTACTCCTTCAACCTGTTGGACACATTCTACAAAGCAGGTTTTCCCTTCTCTGTGTGTGAGAGCTTGTATGTGATAACTTCATTGAGTTTTATCTTTTAAGGGTTAGACCCCATGGCTACCAGTAAATTTTCTGCTGCTCAGAACGCTCCAAAATCCTTTTAAGCCAGTTCCTGTCTTCTGCTACATTCTTTCATCTTTGAGTATAATCTTGCTTTTTCTTACAGAAAGATATTCTGGGGTCATTTTATGCTTCCTCACACAACTCTAATTAAGACTGTACTCCAGAAGACAACCTTCCCAGTCATCTGGTAAAGAACTGTACATACATAATGTGTACACACACACACACACACACACACACACACACACACACATACACTTCATCTGTATCTGTCCTTCAAAGACATCTTCAATACCAATCCAACATGAGAAAGATATCAGAACCCCTTTTTTTTGTTTTGTCTCAAAAGAAGAAACGTTATCATTATCTACATCATTGTGTGTGCACGTGTGTGTGTGTGTGTGTCTGAACATGTTCGTGTGCAGGTGAGGGTGCATTGTATGCATGTGCCTATGGGGCCAGAAGACAAAGGTGTCATTACCCAGGCATCATTCAGTTTATTATCTTACGACAAGATCTCTTGCTGGCACGGAGCTGACCCAGTAGGCTAGGCTGGATGGCCAGTGAGCCCCAGAAACGAACTTGTCTCCATCTCCTCGGCTCTGGTGGCTGCTGGGACTCTTATGCAAGTTCTCATACTTGCAAAACAAGCATTTTACCAGCCCAGCACCCACACACATTTTTATTTGTTCATTTCCATAAAACACATTCAACACTTTCAGACTTGCTAAGAAATATCACTATGTGTTTGTCACTGTCCTTTTCATCTTAGCCTGAGGGTACAGAGTCAACCACTGAGCCTAGCCGTCACCTGGGACAGTCCCTCCCGGGCAGTGCTGTTGCACTATTAATTTGAAGCACAGTGGATTCGTTTCCATCTGCTTGTTGACCCATTTGTGTGGGTGAGGAAATGGCATCACTAATTTGTACTCGTGAATTATTTGCATTAATTTGTGTTTTGTGATAACACCCAGCATCACCCACATGCTTGCCAGCTGCTCGTACACAGGTCTGTTCAAGTTCTTGGTCAGATTGTTTATGTTCTTATTACTGAGTTGTTAAGAGTTCTTTATCGACTTTACGTGCTGTCTTTATCAGACGTGCTCTGATGTAGCCTCCCCCAGTCTGTGGCTGTCTTACCATTGCTCTTCCTGGGGTATTTAAATACTGAATACTTTATTGTTAATGAAGTCCAATTTTTCTATTGTTTTTGCATTTCTGGCTTGTTCTTTTCTGGTTCAATTTAAGAACTCTTTGCCTAGCCCAAATATGGCAATTATTTTTCCTATAGTTTCTTCAAGAAATTTTAATTTAATCTGTGATCTATTTTGAGTTACGTTTTATACACAGATAAGGTAAGTGTTGAGATTCCATTTTTACATAGATATTCCAATTTTTCAAAAGCATTTGTTGAAAAGAACCTTCTTTCTTATTGAATTACCTTGGTACCTTTGTAGGAAAGCCGCAAAGCCATGCGGGATTCTATTTCCAGACTTTCATCTCCTTTATTCCATTCTTCTGTCTATTCTTATGCTAATGCCACCCACACCGCTGACAAGTTTCTTCTTCATATTAAGTTTTATTTCAGATACTGTAACTCATCAAATTTATTCTTTTTCAAAATTGTTTTCCCTCTTCTAGGTCCTTACATTTCCATATCAATTTCAACTCAACTTGAGATTATCCACAGAAGCTGACGCAATGCCCAGGTACTCAAAGGTGTCCGTTCAGGCTAACACAGGTGGTATCCCCTGCCTTCATTTGCTGCGGGAGCCCTTCAGCTTCTGTCTTTCAGATTCCTGAAGAGTCTGTGGAGCTCTGCCTGTGACCTAGAAGAGGAGCTGGACCACGCATGGGCAGAACCCTGGCCCTCAACATGAGAGCCTTGGCCTTCACATGGTAGAGCCAGAGACCACATTTGACTGAACAGTCCAGAAACATACCTGAGTAGGTCACTGCCAGGGCAGAGTCCTGGCGAACGTGGGTGGTGCCCTGGGCAGACCCTTCATCTTTACCTGGGTGGAGCCCTGGGCCTTACCTACCTGGAATCTTAGGACTCACTCTATGGAAGTCTTGAGTTTCAACTGTCCAAAACCCCGGGCTACACCTGGATGAGGTCCAGAAACAAACAGACGCCAAGAACTCAGGCAGAGCCTCTGTATCTTTCAGGGTCTCTCAAGCTCCTGGCCTGTGGCAGGTCTTGCCCCTTCACAGCTTCCCCTCCTGACCACCAACCTGTTTTCCCAATGAGTTGAAACCACTGGTTCTCAGGGTTTTATATTTTTCTTGAGACTGTCCTCTACTGTGGCCCCACGTCTTTGTTGGTTATACACGTAGACAACAGCGTCTTCCATTCTGATTTTTCCCACTTAGAAATACTCCTTCCTCCACTTTTGTGATTTAGTTTGGTTTAGGGAGTGACAGAGAGACATTCATCTGTCTTAAATTGTTTGTGCTTTTCCTATCACAGTGCCATCAAGATAGCACGACACGTGCTCATCAGAAAATTATTGCACCTCACTTTCACGTTCAGATCTTAATGATGTTTTTAAGTTCCGTAAAGTGATCTATGCAGATCAATAGTTTTCCCCAGTCCACTGGTTAGATGACTCTCTCATTCATGGTTTATAAGGCCACATCCCCATGCAATCATGGACCTGTTTATGGTCAGGGAGGCTTGCTCTATGGCCTGTCTGTAAATATATTTATCCTCAACACGGCGAAGCACAGACACTGCAGGAGCAGTTTTGGTGTCTAGTATATAAACGTGATCTGCGCAAGTCCTCAAAGTCATCCTGGCCCTGTCTTCAAAAAGACACTTAGAAGCAGTGACCAAATGAAAAAATATATGCTGTCAGCCAAGTGTGAAAAGACTCAAGCGGAAATTCAAGACATGGAAAACAGACATCAAATAGACAAGTTCACGGGGCGAGCAAAGTCAGCTAGTCACAGCTGAAGGGAGACTCTGCCAACTTGGAGAACAGCAGCCAGGGAGCACAAAGGGGGAGAGAGGGTGGTAAAGAGATGGGGATCTGCAAGGACTCAGCAGCTTATCCTGGGCTGAGGCGGACTGACTTGCACCTCTTCCCCAGCAGAACTTCTCAGTGATAGAGGAGGGCTGCGCAAACACATAAACATGCCTGTTACAACAATTAGAGATAACCACTAGCTGTCAGCCACTTCCCAACACAGGCACATCTTCCCACGGTACCTGGTGAGAACACTGAGAGGCGTCCTCAGAGCCTACGGCACTTGGGGGTATACTGTAGACCCCCAGATTCCACCTCCTCAGACCTCCTCAGTCCACCACTACACTGGACAAAGACAACCTCCACCAGATTTTGGATCAGCACAACCTGAACACAGAGGTGGACAAAGGTGGAGACTCTCATTTTCTGGAGACACCAGAGTGTTTCCTCAGATCCCCAGCCGCGCTGCACAGGACACTTCTGCTCTCACGTCTGACACCACCGATGGACAAATGCTCTCCGGCATCTCTTTACTCCTCTAAACAGAGGGAAAGGCAGGGATGTAAGACGGAGAACAGTAGAAGGAAGGAGGCAAGAGAGCAGCTCCAGGTGAACAGCGGCCGCAGTGCCAGGCAAAGGAAATCCTGACAGCAAAAAGATGCAGAGGTGAGCGAGGGGCGGGGAGACAGCTTGGCGTTTAGGAGCACTGCTGTTCTTGAGGAGGAGTTCAGTCCCCAGCACCCACATCAGCTGCCGCTGACCTCGGTAGGCAACTGCTCTCATGTGTACGTACACCCACACAGCCACACATGCATACATATAATTTAAAATAAAAATAAATCTATTTTTAAAAGAAAGAAAAGAGAGCAGAGTGCATTCTGGGAATGGACAGAACCTCGTCCTCCTGGGAAGCAAGATAGGAGTCTTTCCAAACAATAAGCGCTTTCTATATCCAATCAGAGAGCTGAGTCAAGGGCCTGATACATTTAAAATTAAATCTTAATGCTTCTACTGCTGTCTTAGTAATTAAAACTTTTATTTATGGACAATTTTGCATTGCTTCTAGAAGAGGAGACTCCCTCTTCCTAATGTAGAAATTGCTGCATTGTACATGGTCCCTGGGATGGGCAGAGACGCAGTCACCAGCTCCCGTGGCTACCTCCTCCTCAGCTGTTGTTGCCATGGGAACAGGGTAGCAGCCAGTCACAGAGGAGAAGGGCCTGTTTCTTTTCATCCTGTTACTTCAGTCTTAATCCCAGGTCTGTCTTCGTTTCTAGAGCATTCCACCTTAACCATGGGGGATTTTCCATGACCTTGACCAGCCCTCATTGTCCATATATCTGTCAGCCTGTGGACTGAGCGGGAGGGAGATTCTCTACGAAACTCTGAGGCCACATAGGAAAGGAAGCAGGCCTCCCAGAGGGCACGGCCTGGGCATGGTCACTCTAGAAAAGGGAGAAGGGCAGGGCTCTGGGGAAGGCACATTCTATACGGAGAAAGCAAATGTCAGGGGAACAGAAGCCAGCACCCCAGGGCTGGACTGTGGACTTGAAGCTGTCCCCATCAGAGGCTGAAACAGGAAGGGCAGAAGGAGACCGGAGCAGGGCCCCTCAAGGCCAGGGACACAGGACGACAGGGCAGGGAGGGAGGAGAGCTAGCTCTCGGCCCCCAAGGATCCACCTCCTATGGAGACGGACAAACAGACTGGGAGAGCTGTCCCCAGGAAAGGGAGGACGGGGAATGGGGAGGGGTCTGTGGAACCTGGGAAGCTGAGGCCTGGGGGATGAAAAGGGAGCCTTCCTGAAGGTCAAGGCACACAGGATACTGCCGGGGAGCCCAGTGCAGAACAGGTTGGAGAGGCGGCCAACAGCCAGAAGCTCCCGGGCAACTACTTTCCTGACTGCTATGGAGATAGTTCTCAGGTCACAAGCTCACAGACGGAGCTGAAGCCAGGACTCAGAAAGAAAGAAAGTGCAGCCTGGACAGTGAGCCGGTTCCTCACTCTGGTATGTACCATGTGACCTAGCTGTGCGCACATACCAGATCATACATGCATGTTTATGAGAAGAGCTGCAGTGCCTGCTGGGTTACGGCAGGCCCTGGGAGGTGGAGTCTTCTCTCTGTGGGGTTCTTCCCTCCGGCCTGTGAGATCCCTATGCTCCAATAAGATGATGTGCTAGGCTGGGCTCGGGCCTTGTCCTCCTGTCCCCAACAGGCCAGGCTACTGGACTCTAAGTCTTAGCGCACTAGGGGACTCCAGCATTAAGGAAAGTGCAATTCCCACACAGCGAGGGAAGAGTGCGTAGACGTGGCAGCTCACTGCACCAAGGAGAAATGCATGAATGTCAAGCAACTGGTTTGCATCACATACAGAGCTGTCCAACCTACAAGGGGAATCACTCCACTCAGAACTTCAGCTCCCAAACAAGGAAAAGAGAGAAAGACTGAAGGTCATGCTAACTTGTGAGAACTACACTCTTAAGGGTGATCAAACACTCAAATGGCCGGGCCACATGCCTGTCTCCCACTGCCCTAGCCCACCTCAGTGTGCTCTTACCCCTCAGGCTCCATCTCAAACCTCAACAAAGGCAAGACATGTTTCCACTAGCCTGGAGCTGGTGACCAATACTCCTGTGATGTCAAGCCCCCTACCTTCCCAGGGATCTGTGGGAGGACTATTCCTGTCTCTACTTTGGGGTACAGCACCCCTGCCTCCTTTTAGGGCTCCCCATACTCTTGCACAGTGTTCTGTGAGTGCCAGTGAACTTGAGTCCTCCTGTGGGCCCAGGCCCCATGGTGACTGCCCTGTGCCACTGCAGGGTGCTAGAAAGCAGAGCCCCTCTTCTTCTCTTCGCCAAGATCATGGGAGGGTGTGGTGTACATGTTGTTTAGGTCTTTATGTGCACATGTGTATATGAATGTATGTGCATATATGTATGTGGGAATGTGAGCTTCTTATGTGGTGCTTGTGCATGCATGTGCAGTGTGCGTATGTACACATGTGTAGGATGTGTGTGCCCAGGGTGAAGTCAGAGCTGAGTGTTCCTCACAGGTCATGGCCTTTGTGGAGAGTAGACAGCATCTTTCATTTCTGGTTCTTGCAATGAAGGCCAGACTGACGGCTGACACAGCTCACACCCCTCGGACAGACCCAGACAGTCCCAGTTTTCTTACTTCACCATTTCCCTTTGTGTATGTGCTCTTCCCAGGATGCCTGCGGGGAGCCCACAAGATCCAGGGGTCAGAGCCTTGGGGACTCAGCCTATGTGGATTTCCCAGATGAGATGAGACCAGGCGTGACCTGGGAAGGTCTGGCACAGGCCCCTGACCCCTGCAGACCTGGGGCCTGCTGTGTGATTGACTGCTTTATCCATCCCAGATTAAGCTAAGGACAAACTCCTGGACTGACCCACACAGCAGAAATAGAGATCACATACCTGGAAGGTACAAGGGCATGAGCCACAGCCCTGGGCTGACGTGGCTCCACAGCCCTGGGACAACATGGCTTTCTGAATATTCCGCAAATTCCACAGCCAGGTTGGCAAGAACACCAGAAAGAGCCCTTGGCTCTCCTGACCCAGAGAAGGAAGAGCAGTACACATGGGTTTTTGTCATTCTGCCAACTCTGATACATAGAGCAAGAGGGCTGTGTGGATCCCATCACCCTACCCAGAACTGAGACCAGAGTCATCATCATTACCCAGTCATAGGGGACGAGACCCCACACCTGCTCCATCACACAGCCTGTGGGGAAAGCAGGATTCGAATCCAAGCCCGTTGTGCTGCAGGACCGTCTCCCACCACCCTGTATCAATGCAAGCTGGTTTAGTGCAGTCAACAGCAGACCAGCAGCAGAGCCCGGCTGTACCTCGGCATCCTCCCAGATCTCTCCCAAATTCAAATTCAGTTTCTTTTCCACTTCCTGAGTTTTGTTCTCAGGTCTGCACCTGAGGCATCATTTCTAGAGTATTCTTCCTGTAAAGATTCGTCCTCTACAAACAACCACTTGCAACTGTATCCTCGGCTCCCAGCTCTTATGCACAGGAGAGGCACCTTGGCTGTGGGCACAACAGTGACTCCATTCTGCCCTCTGATTAGCAATCAGGGCCCAGCTCCACTGTGATTAAAAACAGGCGGTAGGAAAAGCTCCCCGCCTCCTGCTGCTGGCCTGCCGAATGTTCCCCAGCCAGGGGAGCCAGTGTGACCTTCGCCCAAGTGGCACTGGCATCCTGGAGAGACGTGGGGTTGGTGGAGCTGCCCTCCATCAGTCAGTCCTTCAGAACCCAGAGCTGGTTTTGGTACCAAATGTCAGGCAGCTTACCTATAGAGAAAGTCAAGGATCCAGAATCCGATCCAGACTGGAAGTTGGGCCCCTTACCACACCACAGAGCTGCCCTTAGGAGAAAACTCCATTGCGGCCACCCCGACCCTAAACATGAGGGAACCATTGACTGAGCTGACTGCCACTAGCACCAAGATCCCTGTGTCCAGCTGCTGAACCTCAGTGACTCTGGAAGGTCCAGTGACATGCCTGCTACAACCAACCATCCAATGCCTCCATGGCCCTTACCCCAGTGCCTCCAGGCTGCTGTAACAAAGTACTGTGAGCTAAGTGGCTCGGGAACAACAGAAACACAGTGCGCACAGTTCTTAAGGTGCCCGTCATCAATATGCCTGGAGGTACAGCGTCATTTGTAGATGGCACCTCACAGGAGACCCGGCCACTAAGGACAGCTGTCACATCTGGTTCACCAGCCCAGCACGCCCCACACAGTCCATCCCCAGAGGAAGCTCAGCAAAGGAACCATGTAAAGCTGAAACTGGTCTGTGCAGAAGACTACATGACCTGATGACCTCTCTGACCAGGGTGTCCACAGCTCAGGACATCTGTGTACCCCCAACAGAGTAAAGAGTCCAGCAGTTGCCGGCCAGAGTCCCACTAGATGGGGTTGTGCAAAATGTTTTAATAATGTGTTTATGCACATTATTACTTCAGAAAGGACATGGGGTCTTGGGTGCATCAGGTGCCTGAGCTAACAGCAGCACAGGAGTCCCCTAGGCCTGGCCAGGTATGGCCCTACAAAGAAGGCTGCACAGCTGAGGGGCGGCTTCAATGGAGGCTGTAGCTAACCCCAGGGACCCAGAAGACAGGGTCCCTCCGCACTGCTTTCCTCCAACCCTCCCACCTGAGCTCCCCATGACTGAGGGGCGGCTTCAATGGAGGCTGTAGCTAACCCCAGGGACCCAGAAGAGAGGGTCCCTCCGCACTGCTTTCCTCCAACCCTCCCACCTGAGCTCCCCATGGTTCATGCTCATGGAGAAAGGACCCAGAACCTTCTGTGCTCTCTGGTACAGGGTCCATGAGGAGAGTGGCTTTTCCACTTGTTATGCATAGTGTGAGGCCTTTCCTGAGACCACTTTCAAAATCCTGAGACAAAACCAACCTTTGATCTACAAGTTAACTGCCTCAAGTACTCAATTATAGTGACAGAAAGCTAATACAGTATTCCTGGCTTCGGGTTCTCCAAGTTGTTCTTCTGTCTGCCCAAATCTACCACTGAACCTTCTAAGACAATGTTTCATCCTGGTCACTGTGTTTTTCAGCTTTAGAATTTCTATTTGATTCCTTATTACAAAGTCCCTTCGTTGTGATCCTCTACTTGTTGGATATTGTCATCTTGGCTTCTGTTGTCAATTTGACACACCTGAGAAGAGAGAACTTTAACTGGGGAATTTCCTCTATCAGACTGGCCTGAGGGCATGTCTGTGAGGCATTTTCCTGATTGTTGAGTGATGTAGGAAGGCCCAGCCCACTGTGGGTGGTGCCGCCCCTGGGCAGTTGTATAAGAAAGCAGACTGAGGGGCTAGAGAGATGGCTCAGAACCTATGAGCACTGGCTACTCTTGCAGAGGACTCAGGTTCAGTTCCCAGCATCCAAATGGCTAGCAACCATCTGTAACTCCAGTTCCAGGAGATCCAATGCCCTCTTCTGACCTCAGTGGGCATTACATAACATTGATGCGCTTACAGACATGCAGGCAATACACTTGTACACATAAAATGAATATAATAAATAAAAATTTTAAAAAAGAA
Organism: Nannospalax galili; assembly: GCF_000622305.1. NCBI lineage: Eukaryota > Metazoa > Chordata > Mammalia > Rodentia > Spalacidae > Nannospalax > Nannospalax galili. Next base: position 54,139 of record NW_008359444.1, read on the forward strand.
AGCAGGCTGAGCACAGGCCAGAGAAAGAAGCCAGTAAGCAGCACTCCTCCATGGTCTCTGCTTCCGTTCCTGCACTGGGTTCCTGCCCTGGCCTCCTGATGTGTAAGCCAAATATACCTTTTCCCCCCCAAGTTGGTTTTGGTCAGAGTGTTCTATCACAGCAATAAAAAGCAAACTAGGGCAGATACCTATTCTTAGTTTCCTGTAACTCTTTGAACATATTTAACAATATGATGAATCCATTCATTATATTAAATATGCTTAAATTAGCTTACGTTCTTCCTCTCAGAAGCTAAAGGCCTGAACTTCCTTAGGGACAGCGTCTATTAATTGGTTTCTGTAAATGAGTCATATCGTCTTCTTTTGTGTCTTGTAATTCTTTGTTGAAAATGAGATGTTTGGACTATTATAATTTAGTAACTCTAGAAATCAAACTAGTCCTCTCCTCGGGTCCTTTTCTAATGTATATGTATCTATCTGTGAGTGTATGTGCACATTCATACAGCCCCATGGAGATCAAGAGAGGGTGTCAGATCCCCTGGAGTTGGAGTTACAGGCAGTTGTGAGACACCTGACATGGGTGCTGGAAACCAAACTTGGAGCCTCTGGAAGGGTGGCAAACATTCTTAGCTTCCAAGCCACCTCTCCAGCCCCTCCTCATGTATTTTTCTCTGTTAGCCGTGGGGTTTTATTTATTCGGAATTTGGGGGGTGTCTTAGTTTGTTCTCTATTGCTGTGACAAAACACTCTGACCAGTATTTGGGGGGCGTGCATGTATGCCATAGCACCGGTACGGAGGTCAGAGAACAACTTTGAGGACTTAGAGAAGTCGGTTGTCCCCTTCCACCGTGGGCTCAGGGGCTTGAACTCATGTTAGTCAAGCTTGTACAGTAAGTGCCTTTACCTGCTGAACCATGTCACTGCCATTTCTGAGCTACTTTTAAACACTGCGTTGATTCTCTTTCTTCTTTTGTTTGTGGTCGGCAGTTTTATCTGAGATTTTCTTGGACACCTGCAGCACCTCCCTCCTGACACCAAAAAGAAGAGACTCTCCTGATCCTCACAGACCACAGACTGCTCCATGCGCTCTGTCATTGCTAATCCAGATGCTTCCTAGCTCTGCCTTAGCCCTCACTTCCCACTAAGCCTAAGATCAGTGGCAGGTAAGCGTTGGGTCTTTGGGTCTTGCCTGAGTCTGTATCCTGCCTTGACATGCACATGACAGGCCAGATTCCCCAGTGTACGTATGAGCTTTCCAAACCCCTTGACCCTGAAGCACTTCTCAGCGGCTCTTGTCCAGTCTCTGGCTTAGATTCTGTCTGATCCAATGTCAGCAACTTGCTCTGTTACTTCTCAGTGCATTTGAGAACCACTCTCTACCAGATACTTTTTTGTGCTGAGATCATTCTGAGTTGGGCAAAAATAAAGGTCTGGTATCCAACCTTCAGGAAGACCCCTGACAGGTCAAAAAAGACAATCCAGATGCATGCCACTCCCTCTGGAGCCAAGAGCCTATACTGGGAAGCTGGGCCACCAATCTTCAAGACCAGCATCAAGTCAGGGAGAGATGAAATGCACATGACAGGCCAGATTCCCCAGTGTATGTATGAGCTTTCCAAACCCCTTAACCCTGAAGCACTTCTCAGCGGCTCTTGTCCAGTCTCTGGCTTAGATTCTGTCTGATCCAATGTCAGAAACTTGCTCTGTTACTTCTCAGTGCATTTGAGAACCACTCTCTACCACACACTTTTTTGTGCTGAGATCATTCTGAGTTGGGCAAAAATAAAGGTCTGGTATCCAACCTTCAGGAAGACCCCCTGGCAGGTCAAAAAAGACAATCCAGATGCATGCCACTCCCTCTGGAGCCAAGATCCTATACTGGGAAGCTGGGCCACCAATCTTCAAGACCAGCATCAAGTCAGGGAGAGATGAGGCAGTGCCAAGTCAGTGTTACAGAGATCCCTGCTCTCCTGTCACCCTTCCCTTGACTGAGCAGTATTCTGAGAGAGATGATGTGAATCAATCTCTCCTCTGTCTCTCTCTGTCTCTCTCTCTCTCTGTCTCTCTCTCTCTCTGTCTCTCTCTCTCTCTCTCTCTCTCTCTGCACCTTTAAGTTTATGTCTCCCTTTTATGGGCAATAAGCTTGAAGCTGTCCAGGGCCACCATGGCCCCAAGTTGCAGAGCTGCTTAGCATCAGAGAGAGAATTGAAAATCCGCCAATCAGCTCAGCCTGGTGGCACAAGCTTGTAATCCAGCACCCAGAAGGCAGAGGCAGGAAGATCAAGAATTCAAGGTCAGTCTAGACTACATAGTAAGACACTGTTCTAGTTTGATTTTGTTGCTATGATGAAATACTTTGATCAGCAGCAACTTGGAGAGGAAAGATTTATTGCGTCCTGTACTTCCAGCTCACAGTCCAATACTGAGAGAGGTCAAGGCAAAAATCGGAAGTGGAAACCATGGAGGAACGCTGCTTGCCTGCTTGCTCTCTGGGTCACTCACTCACTTCTTCATACAGCATAGAACCACCTACCTAGGGATGATGCCATCCACTGGGCCGGACCCTGCAGCTGTATCAAATAACAGTCAAGACAATCCCTCATAGACATGCCCACAGACCAACCTGATAAAGACAATTACCCGAGGCTCTTTTCTTGGATGATTCTAGATTGTGTCCAGTTGACAGTGCTGACTAGGACACTCCAATGCCTGTCACCTTGACACACAAACACAGTGCTTTAAGCCCTAACCTTTCAGCCCTTGTTCTCAAGAACCCAAGTTAATATTTAATATTTAATAAAAAACACAGTCTAATTTTTAAAAGTCCCACAGGCTTTAAAAGGTTCAAAACTTGGCAGCTCAGCACACACTCAGCCTGATGAGTTCCCCAGATCCTCCCCTCACTCCTGGGCCTAGCTTGAGTCTCACAACTTGTTTCATCAGAAACTTGCCGGCCACCTTCCACCCAGTTGCAGGAGTAGCTGGGACACTCCAGCCTGTGCAACAGCCCCAACAGGCCCAAGAGAGAGTCACAGTCATGCTCTTTCTTTGTTACCATGAAATTGGAGTCGCTCATGTCCCTTCAATCAAAAACCAACACTGAGTATCTGAAAGATTGACCTACTAACTGTTCATATGTTGGTCCAGCTAACCAAGCTGGAGCACCAACAAAAACAGACCCAAACTTCCGCTCACCAAACGCAGGCTAGAATTTCACATCAGACACACAACCAACAAAAGCTCCATACACCCAGGTCACACTGCAAAAAGACAGTGTGAAAGGCCAAGACAACGTGCCCCCACAAAAAATCCACTAGTCCTACAGAAATGTTGTACATTGAGAATTTCCTGGGAGAACCATGGGACAAAATTTTTTTTTTAAAAAATCATAAACATGATCAAAGATTTCAAGGAACTTAAAGACACAAACACCTCAATGAACTTCAAGAGGATTAGGAATAAACTCCTCGTAAGTGAAACCCAAGAAAACACAAATATACAGATGAATGAAATAACAAAGACAATTCAGGACGTGAAGTTATTCAGTAAAGTGAAAGAAATGCTGACGAAAACTCAACCTGAAATAAAGAGGAAACTGAAAACCTCAACAACCCAATTAGAAAGCGCAGAGGAAAGCCTTACCAGCAGAATGGATCAAGTAGGAGACAGAATAGCAGGACTCAAAGGCAAAGTATAGGAATTGGAACCTCCAATCAGAGAATATGAAATTTTTTCAAACATACAAAAGGAATATGCAGGAACTTTGAGACACCATGAAAAGACCAAATCTACAAAATATAGGTGAAGAAGGACGAGGAGGAAGAGGAGGAAGAAGAGAAGGAATTAGAATTATTATTCCAGGTTAATGACATAGACCAGATCTTCAACAGGATCATAGAAAATTTCCCCAAATTAAGGAAGGATATACCATACAGATATAAGAAGCACACAGAGTACCAAATAGACAAAAAAAGAAAAGAAACTCCCCAAGGCATAGCATAGTAAGAACACTAAATGTACACAAAGAGAGGGCACAGGAAGCTGCAAGGGAAACCCAACAGGCTATGTGTAAACGGTAATCCATTACAGTAGCTGCTGACTTTTCAATGCAAACTTTAAAAGCCAGAAGACCCTGAAGCAATGGATTCCAAGTTCTAAATGATCACAGATACCAATCTAAAATTCTTCAGAGCAAAACTGTCTAGCGCGGTGGAAAGAGAAAGAAAAATCTTCTATAATATCAACAGGTTGAAAGAATTTGTGTCTACCAAATCAACCCTACAGAGAATTCTGCAAGCAATACAAAGGACTGAAGAAAGGAATGACCACACCCAAGAGGCTATGGAAAGAAAACAACTGAAACTATAATCACGGAAAAACAAAATAGGACTCAGAAAAAAAGAATGACCGTGAGCAACACAGTTTTCAGTAACATCTTTAATCATCAGTGGCTTCAACTCCTCAGTCACAAGATACAGATTAAGTGTGGCCCTCACACTCACCAAAGTAGCTTCTTTGTGCAAAGTTCCACAGCTGGTCAAAATAGAAAAAAGGAATGACCGTGAGCAACACAGTTTTCAGTGACATCTTTAATCATCAGTGGCTTCAACTCCTCAGTCACAAGATACAGATGAAGTGTGGCTCTCACACTCACCAAGTGTGGCTCTCACACTCACCAAAGTAGCTTCTTTGTGCAAAGTTCCACAGCTGGTCAAAATGCAGATAAGAAGTGACTGTGGAGAGCCCAGCTCCAGCTGATACGTCTACAACGCAACCCCTATATCTAAGGCTCATGGAACATCATAGAATAGGGAGAGGAAAAAGTGGAAGGGCCAGAGGTCAAGGGCGCCTGCTGCTGGACAGTGTCCCCTAGACATGACAGACACGTTGCACCCATGAAATCGCAACAAGATGGCTGTCTGAACAAGACCCGCATAATGACAATACCAGGTGGTAGGCCTCTGTGGATGGGGGAAATTTCACTAGGTCCCACCTCTAGACGAAGAGCCACAGGTAATCAATGGCTGCTGAGGGAGAAAAACCATTTTCTACAGAGACAAGTTCACTGATAGGTTATCTAATCCCAAGAGATCAACCTTAGCACATATACATACAAACACAACTACAGATTTATATGTGCGCATATGCAAAAATACTAATCAAAGAAGAGGGCATGGAAAGAGCTGCTGGGAAGAGAGGGAAGGATAGAATGATGTAAATACATTACTGGTATATGGAATACTCAGAAGCAAACAGGAGAAAGGTCAATACTCTAAAAGTCCAAAGTCTCTTAACTGTGGGTTCCTGGAAAACCAAAACAAACAAAAATACTAATCAAAGAACAGGCCGTGAAACCGGGGAGGGCGTGGAAAGAGCTGGTGGGAAGAGAGGGAAGGGTAGAATGACGTAAATACATTACTGGTATATGGAGTACTCAGAAGCAAACAGGAGAAAGGTCAACACTCTAAAAGTCCAAAGTCTCTTAACTGTGGGTTCCTGGAAAACCAAAACAAGTTACAAACTTTCTTGTTCTAAAAGGGAAGAGCGGGGACATAAAACAATCACATTTAAGCAAAACCAAAATCCAGCAGTATAAATGCAGATCCTGTAGCTCAGGGTCCAGCATCTGGAACTCACCATGATCTTCTGGATTCCCAAGGGCTTGAGCAACCCCACTTCTTCACTTCCTTCTGCAGCACACAGAGCTTGTCTCTTAGGCTCCACTCCACACCTGCTGTTCTTAGCAGACATCCCACTGTCCTGGCCTCCACTGCAACTGAGGCTGCACCCCCACTAATGACCTTTCCTGGTTTCTCTACAGGGACTTCAACCCTGCCAGGCTTCCGCCACTCTCCACGATCACTTTAATCTTGCATCTCTCGTGCCAGCAAAACCAATACCACATAGAAACTTATACATTGCCAAGTTAGGCTGCCAGACTGAGATGTAGCCTTGGGCCCCCTGGATCACAGCTTTTGTGTGCTGACCCTGAGGAAATACTTCCCAGAAGATTTCTTCTCAATGTTACTAATCTTTTAATAATCATAGCTAATTTTTCAGCCCCTGCTGGCCAGCATCAGTTGTCCAATGAAGCATAGATTTCACCTCAGCAGTGCTGATCTCCTGTTAATCACAGATCCTTCAGCTCCAACATAACCAGCAACCACAGATTCTTAGTCAAACACCACACTAATGGCTCCTAGTCCTGTTCTTAGTAAGTTCTTGCTGCCTTCTGACACCTCACGAGCCTGGGTTCCACAGTCCTCATCTGTCAAGCTCCTGGAACAATAGCTCATTAAGCTCAGAGCACTTGATGGCTTTTGCAGCCCAAATCTCCAGAATCCTCCACAATCCAACAAAATAGCCCAAAAAGCCACAAGGTTGGGTTCATCACAGCAACAGTCCACATTTGGTACCAATTTCTGTCATGGTGTGATTTTGTTGTTGTGATAACACAATATGACCAAAAACAACTTGAGGAGGAACGGAACTGTTTCATCTTACACTTCCAGGTCACAGTCCATCTTTGAGAGAAGTCGGGACAGGATCTTGTGACATGAACCTGGAGGCGAGAACCATGGAGGGATGGGACGTTGCTTGCTGGTTTGCTCTCTGGCTCACTCACTCCCTTATTCAGCCCAGGACCACCTGTCAGGGATAGTGCCTCCTACAATAGGCTGGGCCCTCCTGCATCAATTAATAATCAAGAAACTCCCTCACACACATACCACAGACCAACCTAATAAAGGTAATTACTCAGTTGAGGCTCTTTTCTCAGGTGATTCTAGGTTGTGTTGACAGTTAATGCTAATTAGGCCAGAGTCAATGTCAAAACACCAAAGAATATAAGTAAGAAATAAGTTAACTAGTTAATTAATTAAAATTCAGAGTCAGATATGGTGGGTCATATCTGTAATCCAGCACCTGGGACACTCAAACAGGAGGATTCTTGGGAGTTGAAGGTCAGTCTCGCTACACAGTGAGACCCCTATCTCAATCGATCAATCAAGCAATCAATCAATCAATCACCAATCAACAGATCAGCCATCTGGCTCCAGACACTATGCCCTCAACCCCATGCATCCCAGTCTTTGAACTGAAGCCCAGGAACAATGTGGGCGGCATTTTCCTCCTCCTTCCTCTCTTTCCCCACAGGTCCTCCATTGAAACAGGTGAGAGCACAGCTGGCCAGATGGCTGGGCTGAGGAAGGCTCTGCTGGTTTGATCTGCTCAGGTGGACAAAGTCCTCAGCCCAGTATCTGAAAACCTGAAAACTCGGGGTGTCTGGAGTGCTGTAGCTCCAAACAGAAACGTTCTAAGAGCTGGCATGTCAGGTTCTTGCCGTCTTTCCCACTTAATTACGAGGACGCTGTGCTTCTATTAAGAAGTCAAACAGTTGCTGTTTATCTTCTATCACTCATCACAAGTGTGATTTGAAAAACAAACCGATTTTCCAGCTGCTCAGTGATTAAAGCGCCTGACGGTTAACGTCTTCCTGTTTGATTTGTTACCCAGGAGGTGAGAACTGCAATGAACCTGTCCTTGCACATTTCTGAGCTGAGGGGCTGACGTCCTCTTCCTCAGGATGCTACTGAATCTTTGCCAATGACATCTTTGGAAATAATTTGAGATGGAACCAAAATGACCTTGAGTTAAGTCACAACCCTCCTTAAGCAGTTTAAACTGTAGCAATGAATTAGGAAGTAAACAGTTCTAGACTGAGCTGTGTTCTGTTCAAATGGTCCCTTACCAAGGTCCCACAATGTGGTCTCGTGCAGGGAGCAGTCAGAAACCCATTTGCCAAAGGAGGGTTTGGGCAGATCTTGAGGACATGTGGGCCCCTTCATGGGTCTTCTTTGTTTTAGAATAACAAAGCATCACAAAGAAAAAGTAGTTGATGGAGCAGGTGAGCTGGGATTCTGAGCCCTTCCTGGCTCAGTGGCTGGTGGGCAGCACTGGCAGGTGGGGTGCTGAGGTCTGAGGCATGCTTGTCCTTAGGTGAAAACACCTTTCCATGCAGTCTGAAGGCACCATGAAGTCCTTCCATTGCTGATTTGAGAGGCAAACAGCTCCTCTAACTAGTGAGACCCTATTTCTCATTCCTAAGAGAGGACTACTGAGTGGCCTGGTCAGCCAGGAGGATTGTCTGCCTCCAGAGATCCAGATTCAAGACCAGACCCCAAAGTCAAGCAAGGACTTTTGTCCTGAGACAGAAGGAGGAAGTCAGCCAAAAGGGATGGCAGGGGTAGTGTCAGCCCACAGGGCAGGACCCAGAGGAACTGGGGTAGATCCTGCACATCTGTGATGTCTCGGGCCAGGCTTCCAACACATCTCGGGCCAGGTCTGAGCTGCTGTGGCCAAGGCCAGCACCATTCATGGATTCCTAGAATTTCTGGTGATGAGAGCCCAGAGGGTGAGATGTCATCCTGATTGATAAGCCCCGCTGTCCCTAACGTCCACCACTTCCACTGCACTTGGCCTGTGGGTCCAGAGTACGGTGTTCCCACAGGCAGCCTGCATGCACCTTGGGGTCTCCCAGCTCCGCGCTATTTGCCCATGCTCGGACACCCTGCAATCCAAGCACGTGGCATTCTCCACCCCATCTGGAGGAAAGCTGTGCCATCCTTGAGACCTGGAGATCCAACCTCCTCTGCCAGGGTTGGCGATGGCTCAATGTTTGATGAGCAACTTTCTCCCGTGCTTCTGTTCCTGGGCTCATCTGCATGGTAAACACGTATATCTCTAATACATAAATAAGACTTCAGGTGCTCACTGGAGACTCCACACCTGAGAAGCCAACTAGAACAAAAGGAAACAAAGACATGGGACAGAGGTGAAGGACACTCCCCCTGCATCATGAGAGCTCCCACACCAAGTGCTGGCAGGCTGTCATCAGTGATACCCTCCCAGCCTAGTGATGTTCTTGCGTTGGTCCCATCGCAAGAAGCAACCTCACTAATGCACGGAATCTGATACCCAGCTATTTACAGTAAAGGATGAAATATCCCCTCAGCCACCTTCCTCCATTATAAGGTCTTTATGCCCAAATCAGTTTAAATTTACTTCTTAATTATATACACAGCTTTCTTGTGTGAAGCTTCTGACTAGAAATATGTATCTCATTTTATTTTATGTTTTTCAATCGACCCAATCACAAAGGCATTTTTCTTAGATACCAAATGCTCATGTACCTTTTTAATTAAAGCTTAAAAAGCTCTTAATTAAAACCATAAATCACAGGCAGCAATTTCTACCTAAATTGCCTGGCGATCCTTTCTGTTTCCCTTCACTTCCAGGGTGACCTATGAAGCGATGGGCCAGGATGCTTTCACACTTAATGGATTACACGACACAGTGGCAGGTGGGCAGGTGCCCAAGGAGGTGGGGCCAGACTATAAAGCTTCAAGGCCCGCCCCCCAATGACCCAGTTCCTGTATCAAAGCTCCACCATCCCCAGCCATGTACCCTCTTAGAGCTCACTCCAGAGATGCCTCCCTCCCCTCCACCCCCTTCTGATGCCCTGAGAGAGAGCAGAGTCCCCCGGGCTCCCACTTCTGAGATGTGTGAACAGTTTCAGTGGAAGAGTTTATATATCAGAAGGAATTAGTCATGTACTGAATTTTTTTTTAGAAATTAATAAGCAGCCCTCACAAATGCCTTATTTCCTACGATTTAATTGTCATTTCATAAATGACCCACTCTTAAAGGTACAATTTGATACTCTTTGAACTGTTTATAGACCCTTGACACCATTACCAAAGTCAAGATAAGGAATATGCTAATGCCCTTTAATCCCCTGACCCAAAGGCCCCCAACACCCCGACATGCAAATGCCCCATTTAACCTCCTGATACCAAGGCCCTCAACACCCCGACATGCAAATGCCCCATTTAACCTCCTGATACCAAGGCCCCCAACACCCCGACATGCAAATGCCCCATTTAACCTCCTGATACCAAGGCCCCCAACACCCCGACATGCAAGTGCCCCATTTAACCTCCTGATACCAAGGCCCCCAACACCCCGACATGCAAGTGCCCCATTTAACCTCCTGATACCAAGGCCCCCAACACCCCGACATGCAAGTGCCCCATTTAACCTCCTGATACCAAGGCCCCCAACACCCCGACATGCAAGTGCCCCATTTAACCTCCTGATACCAAGGCCCCCAACACCCCGACATGCAAGTGCCCCATTTAACCTCCTGATACCAAGGCCCCCAACACCCCGACATGCAAGTGCCCCATTTAACCTCCTGATACCAAGGCCCCCAACACCCCGACATGCAAGTGCCCCATTTAACCTCCTGATACCAAGGCCCCCAACACCCCGACATGCAAGTGCCCCATTTAACCTCCTGATACCAAGGCCCCCAACACCCCGACATGCAAGTGCCCCATTTAACCTCCTGATACCAAGGCCCCCAACACCCCGACATGCAAGTGCCCCATTTAACCTCCTGATACCAAGGCCCCCAACACCCCGACATGCAAGTGCCCCATTTAACCTCCTGATACCAAGGCCCCCAACACCCCGACATGCAAGTGCCCCATTTAACCTCCTGATACCAAGGCCCCCAACACCCCGACATGCAAGTGCCCCATTTAACCTCCTGATACCAAGGCCCCCAACACCCCGACATGCAAGTGCCCCATTTAACCTCCTGATACCAAGGCCCCCAACACCCCGACATGCAAGTGCCCCATTTAACCTCCTGATACCAAGGCCCCCAACACCCCGACATGCAAGTGCCCCATTTAACCTCCTGATACCAAGGCCCCCAACACCCCGACATGCAAGTGCCCCATTTAACCTCCTGATACCAAGGCCCCCAACACCCCGACATGCAAGTGCCCCATTTAACCTCCTGATACCAAGGCCCCCAACACCCCGACATGCAAGTGCCCCATTTAACCTCCTGATACCAAGGCCCCCAACACCCCGACATGCAAGTGCCCCATTTAACCTCCTGATACCAAGGCCCCCAACACCCCGACATGCAAGTGCCCCATTTAACCTCCTGATACCAAGGCCCCCAACACCCCGACATGCAAGTGCCCCATTTAACCTCCTGATACCAAGGCCCCCAACACCCCGACATGCAAGTGCCCCATTTAACCTCCTGATACCAAGGCCCCCAACACCCCGACATGCAAATCCCCCTTTTGACCCCCTGACCCCAAGGCCTCCACATCCCAAGCAGACTGCTTTTTTATTACGTGTGTGTGTGTGTGTGTGTGTGTGTGTGTGTGTGTGTGTACTTGCCATGGTGGGTATGTGGAGGTCAGACAACAACTTGCAGGAATCAGTTCTCTCCTTCCACCCTGTGGGTCCTGGGAATTGAACTCAGATCATCAAGCTCAGAGGCAAACGCCCTTACTGCTGAGGCATGTCGCTACCCTACAACCACTTTCTATCATCTGAAAACAGTCTGTGTTTTATAGAATTTCCTGCTAATAGAAACAGTCAGTATAATACACACACTACTTTCTGACCAGCTTCCTTCAGTCAAAACAACTTTGAGCCTGTTCTATGCTGTTGTACTGAGGACAATAGTTCTCTTCTTTGCTCAGTAATATTCCCTGAGCCAAGAAAATATGCTAGATTTTCCTCCTTACCCACTGATGGACTGAGTGGCCTCCAGTTTGGAGGAATTCCTAATAGAACTTCCATGAAAGTGCATATGCATATTTTTGTCCAGATATAAGCTTTCTTTTATCATAAGTGCCTAGGAGTCAAGTGACTTAATTACATTGTAGGTGCACCCTTTAACTTTTTAAGGCATCCCAGAGTACTCTGCAGCGTTCAATCACTGAGGTCCTACCTACAGCATGTGAGAGTCCCTGTTCTTCCTGGGGGTGGCTGGTCCACCTTTTACTTTTAGACAGTCTATTTCGTGTGTGGTGTCATCTTATGGTGATTTTAACTTATTTCCCCTGGTGGCTAATGATGCTGGGCATCTCCTTGGTCCTTATTTGCCACCTGATTATCTCTCTAATGAATTATCCAACTTTCTTCTCTTTTTAAAGAAGTATTCATTTTCTTACTATTGGGTTTTCAGGGTTCTTTCTATAACGCGGAAAGAAGTCTGCTGTAGCAAAGCAGAGCGTAGACACTTCCTCTCAATGTACCTGTTGCCCTTTGTTGCTGTGATTTAATATCCTGACAAAAGGGACTTAATTTAGAAAAGGCTTATTTTGGCTCCCAGATCCTGGGGGATGCAGTCCACCATGACAGAGAAGGCATGGCAGCAAAGCAAGAAGCTGGCTGGTCACGCTGCTCACACACTGGAGGCACAGCATGAACAGGAAGTAGGGCTGGGCTATGAAATCTCAAGTCCCGTCCCCAGTGACCCACTTCCTCTAATAAAATCCTATCTCTCCCTAAGGATCCACAACCTTCCCAAACAGCACCACCAGCTGGGGATCAGGCATTCAAACACAGGAGCCCAGGGCACATTTCACACTTTGTTGTTATCCCAGCGGTTTCTTTTGAAAAACAGCTGTTTTTACATTTGATGAAGGCAAATTTATGATTTTGATGTCGTGTGGGGTAAGCATTTGCCCAGCCCAAGCACACAAAGTCACCTCATTCTTCTGTGATTTTATGCTTAGGTCTATGATTTGTTTTTTAAATTTTGTGTGCAGTGAGTTTTATCGATTTTTACTCTATGTATTTTGCAACTCTGCTGTTAGGTACATAGACATTTGTGGTGTGCTAGCCTTTCAATGTACTGGCCTTTTATCATTATTAAGTGACCTGATTTGTGCCTAGTAAAGATCTTTACTCTGAAATCTGCTCTGATTTATACAATCATTTACCATGTTGATTAGTGTAAACATGGTATATGTGCTTCCATATTTTACTTTTAGTCTATTTCTGTCTTTATATCTTTATATTTAAAGTGTGCTACTTGTAGATAGTACAAAATTAGAACTTTATTTTTTCTTAAATCCATTCTCTCAATCCATCTTTAATTGGGCATTCAAAACATCCACACAGTGTGGTAATTGGTAAATTTAAGCTCGAGTGGCTACGTTTCTGTGTTTTCTGTTTACTTCATGTCCCTTTGTTCCTCTTTCTCTTCTGTTTTTTTGTTTTGTTTTGGCTTTTGTTTTTGAAACAGCGTCTTATTATGTTGCCCTCAAATTCCCAGGGTCAAGAAGTCCTCCTGCCTCAGCCTCTGGAGTCACCAGAACTACAAATATACACCCACACCCACACTCCTTCCTCTTTGTGATTGGCAGCTCTGTTTTGATATGTTAATGGATGCTTTAGGGTTTATGTATACATCTCAAGATAGTGTAGTTCAATTGAGTCAGACCAACTCGTAATACAAGAATCTGACAGTCTCTTCATTTTTTCCCTCTTTTCCCATACATTTTTTCTATGTATGTTACACACTCCGAAGGTGTATGACTTTTCTTTTACATTTTTTCTATGTATGTTACACATTCCGAAGGTGTATGACTTTTCTTTTAAATTTTTTCTATGTATGTTACACATTCTATTGCCTTGAAGACATTTAAATAAGAGGCATGCGATGCATTTGCCGTTATCCACGTAGGCGTCATCTTTAGGACTTGTCCTTGTGGACATCTGTCTTTCCATCTGTCATTGTTTCCCTCCTGCCTTAAACGTTTCTCGTTACCTGTCTCTACTGGTGATGAACATTTAACTCGTGCCTCTAGAAAACGTTTTGAAGGATGTCTTCATTTATGAAGAATTCTAGATTGATGTTTCTCTTTTACTCAGTTGTACTTACACCAGATGCATTTGGGGGGGTATGGGAGGGTACCAATGAGGAGGGGTATAAAGTGCATCAAGGCCGTATTACTCAGTATTTTAATGCCCAGCGTCCATTGTTTCTGATGAGAAGTCTGTTGTTAGAGGACTCCTCTGTACACAACTCCTTTCCTCTGACTACTTTTAAGATTTACTCATCTCTTATTTCAAACAATTTTACTATGACTTTAATATCATTTCTTCCTGTCTCTTGTGCTTGTAGTTTTTTGAGATTCTTGTACTTAGGAGTTTACAGTTTGTAATAAATTGAGGAGTTGTCTCCCACAACTCCTTTATGTCTTTCCTGTGCTTTCCTTCTCCTCATAATTCTAATGACAAGTTGATTCATTTGCTGAGAGTTCATACCATGGCTCTAGTCTCTCCATGTCACTCTGGGTACACTCTATTAATACAAGTTCAGGTTCAGAAGTGTGATGTCTAATGCAACTAGACCCTGGTTTCTCCTAAATGGTCAATGTCCAGTGCACAATGCCTTATACAGTGAGTAGTGTGACATTATCTCCCCTGTTTTTACCTGGAACCCGAATTTCTTACCCTGGAGGTTCATGACTCTCCCTAACATGCTCAAAGTTTCCCTGTCTTCTTGCAGACGTGAAGCAGTGTTGTAACCATTTTAATGACTATGTTTGCCAATTATGTCATTTATGAGTCAACTTCTGTTGATGTTTTCATCATGCAGGATCATGGATGACAATTTCTTTTAATTTCATTTATTTTTATGTATATGACTATTGCCTGCATGTGTGTAAGTGCACCTGTGACGTGCAAAGCCTGTAGAGGTCAGGAGAAGGCATCAGATTCCCCTGGAACTGGAGTTAGACAGTTGTTAGCTGCCACACGGGTGCTGGGAATTGAACCAAGATCCTTTGCAAGAACAACAAGTGCTCTTAACTGCTGAGCCATCTCTCCAGCCCAGATGGAAATTTTTAATATTTTATTTATTACTATTTATTTTATGTGTATGAGTGTATGGCTTGCATATAGGTAGGTGCACTCATGTCATGCAATGCCTGCAGAGGTCAGAAGAGGGTGTCAGATCCCCTGGAACTGGCATTACAAAATGGGTGCTGAGTATCGAACCCAGGTCTTCTGCAAGAGCAGTCAGTGCTCTTAACCACTGAGCCAATGGATGGCTATTTTTATTGCATACTAGACATTGGACCTCTTGTTGGGCCGCTGTGTGTGTGTGTGTGTGTGTGTGTGTGTGTGTGTGTGTGTGTGTGTTCTTACAGATAGCCTCACTCTCTGTGGAGCAGTGAAGTTTAGTAACTTGGACACAGCTTAACCTTTTCATTCTTCATTTTAAGCTTTATGGGGCAGCAATAGCAGTGTTCTGTCCAAAGCTGATTTGCCAAAGTCCTGAGGTACAAATCTGATGAGTGCACACCTGACGCCCACCACACTATGAGGGGATCCCCTCCGGAGAATGAGGGTGGGAACTATGGCCTCTTTGCTGTGAGCCCTTGATAACTCCTCTCTTTGTGGCAGGGTTCTCTGGCCTGGGTGGTTCCCTGGTGTGTGCGCATTGGTCAATAGTCAGCTAAAGACCCTAGGGCTTCCTCTAAAAGTCCCAGCATCTTCCTGTTCCTGGTTCTTTCCTCTCCAGTGTCCTGCCTGTGACCTCCAGCTGTTTTAGTCTCTCCAGATCTGAGCTCTGTCTCTTTGACTTGGAGACTCTTGACCTACCAGGCTGCCCTGCCTTCCCCATGGCTGGAGGAGACACTGCAGGTCAAGGTGAGAAGACACCTCTGGGGGGCCATTGAACAGTCTGGCTGGTGAGAAGAGTACGAGGCACTCTGTGCTCATGAGAGCACTGGAAGCACATGCATCTTCTGGACTGACACCCATCATGAGGACTTTGCCCCTTAATTTCCAGCAAACAGCCGGTAGCTTTGTGGGGAATTCTCATCCCAGCAGCCAGCTCAGGAGGTTGCATCAACCCTTGGCTGCCTTCTGGGTGCTTGGGAGCAGGTGAGGTGGATATAATGCCTTTCAGGTAGTCATGAAGGACATCAACTGCTGGACACTGCAGCCAGGCCTCTCTAGAGGGACGTGGGCATCAGCACTGGAGTGAGCAAGCGAGAGGGGCTGTGAAGCCTGTTGTGTGGACACTGAGCTCACCAATGAGACACCTCTCTGTGGCTCCCTAGGTGAAGAGCACATGCCTTAAGTTGTCAGTAGATCTGCAGCTCATCTCTATAGCTGGCTCTTGAGATAGCTATAATGGGACACCAGCCATCCGGGGATGCCACATGGAAGCCTCCCTGGCAATGGCTCCCACTTTTGGAAGGGACAATGCTAGGAACATGGGAACACTGGATTTGATAAGAATTGCAGCAGCATCTGGGGCTGGAGAGATGCTCAGTGGTTAAGAGCACCAACTGCTCTTGCAGAGGACCCGAGTTCGATTCCCAGCACCCACATGGTGGCTACAAACCATCCTTAACTCCATTTCCAGGGGAATCCAAAGCACTCTTCTGACCTCCACGGCATTGTACGACATGGGTGCACTCCCATGCATGCAGGCAATACACTCATACACATAAAATTAAAATACTAAATATTTTAAATTTTAAAAAAAAAAGAATTGCAGCATCTGCTCACCCTTTCACTGGAGCCATGTGCTTTGGGACAGACCCAGCCCTGTCACCCCACCAGAATGCCCACGCCCCAACCCCATTAACACCAGGACACTCACCCTCAGTCCTATCACCCCATCAGGACACTCATGCCCAAGCTCCATCTTCCCAGAAGGACACCTTTGCCCTCCTTTACCACACCAAAGGACTCCACTCATGAGCCATCTGTGGAGCTGCACAGATCAAGAGTTACTGAGGAAATTAATCCCACTTTGGTCTCTGCTTGCTTAGAGACCTTCCATGGGGTTTGGTCACCAGCAAGAGGATATTGTTTCCTGTGAGACAGGCTCTGCACTGTTCCTTTTGGACTCTGGTTGGAGGGGGTGGCCATTGGCTTAACTCTATGTGACTGCCATACTGTCTGAGAAGAACCAGTGATATCTCTCTCTCTCTCTCTCTCTCTACCTCCCTCCCTCCTCCCCCCTCCCCCTCCCTCTCTCTCCTCCACCCACCACCAGTGAGGACTGTTGCAGACTCCCTGCTTTGAAATGTTTCTAGAGGTGCTTCCTGATGTGACTTTTCTCCACCACCAAGAGTTTAGGAATAACTGATGTGCCCACGCAGAGAGCACACGTCTTTGCACTGCAGACAAGCAGGGAGCTCATGGGGCTGCTCCACAGGTACCTCCACTCTCTACTGAGCAGTGGGTGTGGAAAGGGTACTGCGTGTAGAGGATGGGCCACCCCTCCTGGGGGTCGGGAGCCACAGATGGCGTTCTTGGCACCTCGGCACACGGAGACTCATGTTCTCAGAATCCAGGCAGAGCAGAAGTCACTGCCATAGGGAAAGGATGGTGGCAGTGGTCTGAGTCTAGTTCACAGAGACGTGGACACTTGGCAAACTCCCATGCACTTCCCAGCTCTGTCAGGGATGTGTGTGCTCCATCCTCTGCTAAGCAAAGGGCTGGGACAGACATTGCTTTCTATGACAGCTGGACCTGACCGCACAGGCTAGTGTTCACACACCAACCCTGTCCCTATGTCCCCTGAAGGCCAAGTGATTACAACGGAGTCCCAACTCCCGGCACGTCTGTCACTGGGAGGCAACCCAGGGCCCAGGGCCATCTGTTCTTTCCGCAGATGCCGAAGTCAAAAGCCTGAGGCCTTCTGCTTGGTCAGTGCCCATCGCTAGGGTGGCATGTGGAAACCTGATGTGGGCATTTGAGTCCACAGTGAGAAAAGCCTCCAAGCCACATTTGGTGATGTTTTCAGAGGTCAGTCCAAGGTGGATGTGAGGAAGGGTAGGAGGGTGGCCTGTCATGCAGGGACACTGGCTCTCAACTTGCAGTCTATGTAGAGAAATGTCAACTAGTAATAGTCATGAGACATCCTCAGCATGAGCCAAGTGTCTGACTTCACAGTTCCACTGACTCGAGCCACTGTGGCCCAGTGGCAGGCCTGTTAGAAGACAGTCTGGAGGTGGAAGGTGACCGTGAGGCAGGTCCTCATCCCCACAGTCAGGGAATCAGGAGGGCAGCAGCTGCCCTGAGCTGGCCAGGAAGAGCTGGGCATTGCGGCAGAGCCCTGTGAGCTCCCTGCTCTCCCCAGAGGCCTTTCTCCCTGCACTGACCTCACCATGCTGTACAGTAGATGCCAGAGATATCTGAGACAGCCAGGAATCAGCAGCTGACAGTGGCCTGGGCCTTCCTGGCCTCGGTACCTCAGCAGCTTGGTTGAGAGATGATCAACAGGTCCTGAAAGAAATGCAGTGAGCTGTACCTGTGACATTAGGACCCAGAGGCCCACCCACCCAGCACTGGTACAGCTGGTCTGGAAGACAGACAGAGCCTGCTCAGGAAGGCCTCAGGCTGAATTAGACCTCCCTCTGGGGGTATATGACCAAACAGCAAGTTAGCAAAGTTAGCAGCCTGAACAAGCACCCCGTCTGCTACCCCACATGTCCATAGATCATGGTCTGGTCTCAGCATGGCCGGCTGCCTGCTCAGGCCTTGCAAGGCTGGCATGTGGGCAGTGGGGTGCTCTCCAGAGCGGGAAGGAATGTGCTCCCGGGCTCAGGGCACTCCCTTCTATTGGTAGCTCCTACTTCCTTGGCCAGGGCTCTGCCCGGAGCCAATACCAGTTCCTAGATCTGTCCTTGGGTCCCAGAGGATGACCACAGTTCTCTGCCACTCCTTATCCTCCATGGTCAATGTCATCCAGCCCACAAGGAGAACCCCAGAACAGGACTTCCATCAAGAGGGTTGTGATGGCTAATCCTGGGTGTCAACTTGATTGGATCTGAGATTAACTGAAATGAAAGAGATCTTCTTGGTTGGATCATCTAAAGCCAGAAGACACACCCTAAATGTAGGTGTTACCTTCTGATGGCAGCCGGTATAAAAGGCCATGGCACAGGAGAACACTTTGCTTTTTGCTGCTTGCCTTCTCTCTCACTGGTGAGTTCGTCTTGCTGCTGTAGACTGAAGACTAGCTGATTTTGTCAGACCTTCAGCACTAGATTGGGACTACTGAGACATCCAGCCTTGTGGACTGAGCGACTACGGATTCTCAGCCTCTCCAGTGTGGTGCAGCCATTGTTGGACTACTCGGACTCTATCCTGTGAGCTAAGCTGATAAATCTCTATACATATTCATTCTGCCGGTTCTGTTTCTTTGGAGAACCCTGAGTAATACAAGGGCCTCTCACATACTGTCAGTTGTGGAAGCTGTCAGCACAAAACCATAACTCTCACCTCAAAGGGGAAAAGAGATAGTTTATTCTGGAGCCAAATATGAGTGACCGTGGCCTGGGAACACAGATTCAGGTACCCCAAATTCCATGTTACAGCATGATAATAATTGCCTTACATTTCTATAGTAACAGAACAAAGTAAAGCCATAAATCAAGACACTTTTCAAATACATTGGAGGATACATTCAGTAGGTGGGTCATAGCAAAGCAAGTTCTTACTACAGGTCTCAGATGTTATCTGATGACATTCTTAGCTTTTGGATTGGTGAGACCTGGTGGTCTGCTGTTAATACATTCTAAAAGGTTTTTATCTGTTAGTCACAGGATGTTAGATCAGAAACAGGGGTGGGTAAGGAGCGACTGTTTCGGGGGCTAAAGATGGCCCATGATAAATGGTAATTAGATTCTGGACCTGCAACATTCCAAACTCTCCACAGTCTCCGGAGTGATAATCAGTTGGTCGGCCTTGCAGGAAGTTCAGTCCAAGGCGCAGGAGTTCTTTTGGGGAACTTTTCTTTCACAAAGCCATCTACCACAAACTTTTGTAGGTTGGAGGAAGGTCACAAGTAGTAGTGGCTCTCAAGGGTGCAGGGGCAGAGTGGGGTACCAAGAAATGGGTCCAGGACTCCCTTAGAGTCTACAGCAATTTGTAAGGCAGAGAGAGAGATCCAGCCAAGGTCACAAGGCACAGAGAAGCCCAGGTCCAGGGCAGAGTGTGCTCCAGAAGAGAACCTCGTTCCTATCACAGAACATGAGCATTGCTTCCAAACCATAATCTGCTGTTAAATCATCCAGGGGCACCTGTTAAAGATGCTCAATTGTTTTCACTTATTAACATTTTCACAGGTACTAGTATTGAAAATATGCAGTTAGTTTTGCAAACCACAAGACTGCTGAACTTTTCAAACATCTGTGTTCTCTCTCTCGCTCTATCTCTCTCCCCCTCCCTCTCCCTCTCCCTCTTTCTCTCTCTCTCTACAGGGTTTCACTATTTAGCCCTGGTTCACCTGGATCTCACTGTGGCTGGCCCTGAACTCTGCTTTTGAGTACTGGGTTTAAAGGCATGTGCACCATGCCCCGTACAACGTTCTCTTTACTGTTATGAGATGATACAGGAGAGCCATCCCCTAGGCCTGCTAAGGCATCACTGCACTCCTGTCACTGTCACTGTCACCCACACACTTCCTCGGGAAGGCTCTGTGAGCAGTGCTGAGAGAGCCCAGTCTGCTACATGGGGTGGAAACAAGCCAGCTCAACTGGCTGCTCCCCTCCCCCTCTCTGTGAGTTGGCCAGCCTCACCTCAGATTCAGGGGAGGAGAGACCTGGGCAAGTGCCTCGGGAAGCACTGGAGGAATGTAAAATGTTACCTCCATGTGCAAGATGCGAAGTCTGCACTATTTAATTAATCTCTGGACAGCAAGCCCCATGACAGACAGCTCCTGTTGCATAAACAGATCGTCACTATCCGAGAGCTTGGCTGAGCTATTCTGAGAGAGGAAGGCTCTGAATCTCGTTCTCCCGGAAGGTGGGAGCCGAAGGAGGGAACAGTACACCCCATCACACACCGAATCCTCACGTTGCCTGTGGTTCAAATGCTGGAAAGGCAGTCAATCACCAGGTACCAGCTGCTTTGCTGGAGCCCCAGCTCTCTATGTTTCTGCCTTCAATAATACCAAGTATTGATCTCAGGCCCCAGAGAATCTTTTACTAATAAAAACATAAACTTTTAAAAGATTTGCATTAAAGAAATTTGTTCTTTCTAGAGAATGTTTGTGACCTTTGAAACATTAATTGAACAGACAATCACTTCTTTTTATAAAGACTGTGTGGATCCTGCATCATATTTATAGAAGTCACTGATGTAGAAG
The DNA here is from genome assembly GCF_000622305.1 of Nannospalax galili. NCBI lineage: Eukaryota > Metazoa > Chordata > Mammalia > Rodentia > Spalacidae > Nannospalax > Nannospalax galili. Next base: position 75,143 of record NW_008359444.1, read on the forward strand.
CCAGGGTTTGACGGTTGAACCTCACCGCCCTCCAGTTGAAGAACTCAGGCCTTCTGCCTTTCCTGCAGAAGCTAAGAGGTGTTTCAAGGAAAATACAAGAGGTGTTTGTTATTCAGGGAGCTGAAAGGTTTTGCAGGTTCTGCAGCATTTCTTGCCTCCCCAGGGGGCAGGGAAACCCAAACCCAGAGAATCAGAGAACATTCCAGAAGGTTTCCTAGCAGCTACTGACATTGCCCATCATGCCTGGCGAGGCCCAGCTTTGATTTCACAGTGTTTTGAAGAGTGCTGAGCAGACAGTCCCCTTGGAAGACACAGAGGTGAAAATGCCAAGTTCAGCTCTCAGTGCACCCAGCCTCCGAGCCCCAATTCCTTCCTCCTTGGGACACATTGACCTGATAAGGCAATTTCTTGCCGTGCAGTACATAGGTCTCTAGGAGTGGAAAACTCAGGTGACTGCCTTTGCCTCCTCCCAGCTACCTCCCTTTCCTGTTCTGTTATAGATCCTGGCAGCTGTGGCGCCCAGCAGACTGGTGAGGGCTCTCTCACGCTATCTGTGGAGCAAAGCCATAATACCTGGAACACAATTAATCCAATGCAGGCACTCTGCACCTCTCAGAGTACCTGGAGTCTCGGGCCTTTTTTTTCCTGACACAGAAGCTGACTGAACTGGCTTGGGCCTCAGAGCTTCTGTGTGAGGGGAGGACACTGCACTGACCAGCCAGGAGGGGACGTGAACACAGCAGCATTGACTGGCTGACAGAGCATCAAACTTCCTGCTTACACTGGCACTGCCAAACCATTCAGTGACCCATAGTACTGGGCCAACTGGTTTCCAATAGCTGTGTTAATAATGTTAGAAAATGTCACAACCTATGTGAGAGCACACAAATGATTATTTACACAAGGCCTTTCAAACTTGTTGAAACCATGATCAGTGGACCATGACCAGACCTGAACTTAGTGGTCTTTGTGGGAAAACAACTCCCGGAGAACTAAAATAACAAAATGAAAATATGCCTTAGTGGGTGTGCTCCTAAATCAATGTTAACAAGCTCTGTAAGGAGTTAGAAAACAGTGTGTGGCTAGGCACCCAAAGGGACAGTATGCGCCGCCTTCATCCTCCAAAAGCCACACCTTTTCAGGAGCATCTCTGTATCCCCAAGGCCACCAAGGCAGTGCAGCATACACCCGTTTCATTTCCCCAAAGCTCTGTCACACACCTGCTAAACAGCTATCACTTTCCAAAGAACGCCATTAGCAGTTCCAATGTGCAGCCTATGCCTGGGGTACAATAAAACAACCCCAGGATCCCCAAAGGCCCCTGGAGGCTCACTGTGAACTTATGAGCCACTTTCTCCCGGGAACACACCCACTGGGTTTGTTGCTAGAACTCTAACAAGCCACCTCCAGCTCCACGCAGAGTAAGTCTGCATGTCTCCATAAATCTCCTTAAAGGGTGTCTACCTATTTACATCACGCTGGCTTGTGTCCTTACAGAGGTGAGAGCAGATCATCTCTAGACATGTTGTCTCCAAGGAGGGAAAAATATGTGCTGTCAAAAAAAGAAACACAAACATATACGAAAATTTATTTTCCCCTTCACCATCTGTTAATTGCAAAAATCATATTTGGTGTGTTAAATGAACAGCAACCACAGGCCCACAGGGGCCCAGCGTGCATGAGAGTCTGTGCTGAGAGTACTTTGTTAAAGCCCTCGGCTCCCTCCAGCCCACACCACAGCCTCACTGTGCGTGTGGGACATCCACCTGTTTCTGAACTGTGCCAGGCTGATGTTCCCACTGCCAAGACCCTCGTGAATGACTAGAACAGGCTCCTGCTTTCAGATTCAGTGGGTGAGCGACCCCCAAATCAAAGATGGAGCAATGCTGTCATCCCTCAAGGGAAGAAACAAACATGCCCCTGAACTTCATGAATTCCATCAGTGTTTGCTGACTGAGCCATTTGAAAGCTGTAACAGACTCATGTGATACGTGGGTTTTTCATAAAAATCTGCCAACTGGATAATTTTTTAAATTGTATTCAAGGCATGGAGGCTGGGTAGTGATGCTTGGGTAGCCTTTGATTCAATTCAGTGAACATTTATTAGATACTTCCACGTACTCCATTACAGAGGTAGGAAATAGATGGGGCTACTTCTTCTACACAGACTAGCCTAGAACGTTCTTCCCAATGTAGGATTTCAAAGATATGTATTCAGTGGGTTTTTTTTGGTGGGGGAGGGTTGTCTTGTAGGCCAAGCTGGCCTAGAGCTTGAGTTGCTCTGCCTCTGAGTGCTGGGTTCACAGAAGTGTGCTGCTACCATACCAGGTTTCCCCTGAAGGGCTGACCACATGTGAAGGGCTGACCTCGTGTGAAGGCTGCCTTCCCACGTCAATGGAAATAAACCCACACCATCTCTCTTCATAACAAAAAGCATGTGTTGGTGCTGATTCACAGTCATCTGTATAATTATTTTATTAAGTTGGGATTAGGTTGCACTTAAGGTTCTGACAGCACAACACTCCCCTAAACAGTTCCCTCACATGGTTGCATTCCAGATTACAGGGACCGGGTCTGCCGGGCTTCAGTTTTCACGGGCTGTGTTGAGTGGACGGGGCGACAGATCTGGCAGATTCCAGTGACTAAGTAGGACAGTGTCCACCCGAGATACAGAGGGCAGTATGGTGCTGACCTTGATGCTGGTGGGGACAGTCCCAGCCGAGCACCTCTTCAACCTTAGGGGAAGGAAGATATGTCACTTGCCCCTCAAACCAAGCCTACTGTTAAAGAGAAGAGAGGCTGAGAAATTTCTGGAAGGCCGGAGTTGCTACAAGCAAATCAGAGTGGCCTGAGATACAGAGGGCAGTATGGTGCTGACCTTGATGCTGGTGGGGACACTCCCAGCCGAGCACCTCTTCAACCTTAGGGGAGGGAAGATATGTCACTTGCCCCTCAAACCAGGTCTACTGTTAAAAAGAGGCTGAGAAATTTCTGGAAGGCCGGAGTTGCTACAAGCAAATCAGAGTGAAGATGATCCTCTTATACTGCTCAACTGGCTTTTTTCCTCCCCCTCCTCCTCTCCCCCTCCTCTTCTTCCTCTTCCTCCTCCTCTTCTTCCTCTCTTCCTCCTCCTCCTCCTCTTTCTTCTTTTTTGAGATAGGGTCTCCCTGTAGCCCTAGCTGGCCTAGAACTCATTATGTAGACCAGGCTAGCCTCAAACTCACCAAGATTCACCCATCTCTGCCTCCCTAGTGCTGGGCCACCACATCTGGCCCCCTCCTATTTCTTTAATGGTTCATTACATTTTATTTATTTTGCGTGCACATGCCACAGCGATCGTGTGAAGGTCAACTTGCAGGAGTCAGTTCTCTTCTCCCACTATGAGGGCCCTGGGGATCAAATGCAGCTCACTGGGCTTCAGGCTTTACCCGCCGAGCCATCACACGAATCCCTCCCGTTTCTTCTTACCTCCCACGGGCTCCTCCCGCAGTCAGTCTGGGTGAATATGCCCTGCGCCTGAACCGGGCCAAATGCCAGGCCCATCTCTGCAATCTTGTCACCTCCGTCTTTCCTGTGATTCGACCTGCCAGTGTCCGGCGTTCCTCTGCAGACTCCCCGCAGTGCCTCCGATGTGAAGGGCCTGTTTGAGGGCTGCATTCTGTTCTTAAGGGAAGTGTTCAACGGGTAGAAGATGTGTTGGTTTTGTAAAATAAAAATAAATATTCAAGTTGCTAGAGGAGAAAAATTAATCAATGGTCCAACCCAGCCCTAAAGTCTAATAATCATAACGACCAGCAGAGCAAACTACCTCTACTGGTGCGGTAGGAGCACTGCTAGCTGGAGGTAGAGAGGCAGTCAACAGCCGTCTGACTGGACTTAAAGCCCTTTCAATGCGAGTGAACTCACAGGTGGCACTGTAAACATAGCCAACTACACATGGCTGGAGAGGCGGTAGACCCTAGAGAAAACCGTATCTCTGTCCTACCCCTAGACAAATGAAATCTCTTACCATGTTAAATATGCATCCTCGTATTTACAGACAAGTGCACCATACACCATTCATCAAAGAAGCTTCTTTTTCAACAGATGGAGGCTATTGCAGAGCCCCACAACTGGTCAGACACAGAGAACACACGTCTGAGAGATGCCCAGTCCTAGGTGACATATCTACAGTGGAACCTCTACACCTAAGACTCATGGAGCATGACGGAATGGAGGGTAGAGAGAAGACTAGCACATCCCTCAACTGTTACCAGTGAGACCTCCTTATGCAACAGAGTGTGAGGCACAAAAAAGGCCACAACTGGCCAACTTTTAAAGAGTAAGAGACCGCAGAGTGTGTGTCTCTGGATGGGACTCCAATATCAAACCTCTCCCATGGCTCAGGGACCATTGCCGAAGAGGGGACAGAAAGATTGTAGTGGCCAGGGCTGGTTCCTGAACACAGGGAAGCAGAGGCTTTCAGGCCACTGGAAGCTTACACATGTGAACTTATGGTAATGGTGGCATTTAGCACAGGACCCATGCCAATTCAATCAGACAAGGGGCCCAGAGTGGAGCGAGAGAAATGGGTGATGGGTCCACCCTAGTCAGGAAACTATTGGAGACTGATCACTACTGGGTGAGGGAGAGTAGCCTTACCAAGGACCTCTAGACAGGCTGACTAGACTCCAGTGGATGAATTTGCCCTGAAGGCTATCTGGGTACAAAGACTCAACTGGGCAGACTTAACAGGTATAGCAGAATACATGAGGTCGGGGGGGGGGGAGGGGGGGGGGGACATGAATGGGGGAGGGGGTTTAAATTTGATTAAGAACTGTTGTATGAAATGTACAAAAGCTCAATAAAAATTTTTAAAAATAAATAAATAAAATGTCAGCTATTTTAAATGCTGAAGTTGAATGCAGTCCCAAAGCTAATGGCCCCATAGGAATAAAGTCTTACATACACATCCCCTCCTGACGACCCTACCCACTGAAAGCTGCCCCCAAGAGGGGACTGCGGAGTGCTCAGGGCAGACACACAGACTGCAAAGCCTGCCGAGCCGGGACTGCAATGTGAAAGGGAAGACACTGTCCTCACCGCTCACTCCAACGGGTCTGGAACCTACTTCCTTCTTCAGACCAACCTTGTCTCTGCTGCTTTACAAAGCATGTGTTTCGTGCTATATTTAACTGCAGTCACAATACCTCTACTTGTAAGGTTGTTTGGAAAGAGAGACCAAAGGACATTCATGATGCACCAGCCGGGCAGGATCCCACACGCTCTGCTCAGCAAAGGCATTTCTCTACAGCTTGCGCTAATAGCAACTCAGCTTTGGAGAAGACGGTCAGAACCCAAGATTTAAGGAAAGAGATGGAATGCCTTGTTTCCGGGGGCGTCCGCAGCGAACAGGAGGCTCTGAGGCCTGGTGGTGGTATCTGCTACCTGCATTGAACACCTGCTTGATGAAGTGATCTGGGCATCTTTGCCAAGACATGGCTGAGGCAGACAGCAAGGCAGAAAGGAGCTGCTTCCCTGTGACTCCCCCGCTCCCAGCAAGGACTTGGCTGATGATCCATTCTGCCCTAGTTACCCAGCCAAACACCTGTACTGCAAGACATCTGTCTTAGATGGGTTTGGCTCTGCTTTTGCACTGACCCATTTGGTATTTGTTGTAGATAAAACAGTGCAACATAATGAGCTCTGATCCCAGTGTGTGTCCGTGACTTCAGTGTTCAGAAGAATTTCCTATGACCCTGATGTAAGGGAGATCCTAGGTAGGGCATAAGCACCTCTTTCATTTAAAGGAATTCCTTCTGCACCCTGCTCTTCTGGAACATTCTAGTGGGGCGGGGGGGAGGGGGGACTGAGCTGTTACTGATGAGAAAGCCTAGGGAATCTTGGTCCTGGGCAGCTGCTCCCCTCCTTGCAATATGCTTAAAGGTTCCAGAGCAGAGCTGAGCATGGTGATGCACTCCTTGGAAGGCTGAGGCAGAGGATGGTCACGAGTTCCGGGCTACTCAGTGAGACCTTTATTCAAAACAAAAACAAAACAAAAACCTAAGTTCTATATGTTCTATAGGAGTTTGATGACAAATGTGTTCATTTCTCTGGAGACAACTATATAATCTAGAAGAGCACATACGTATGAGATGAGGGTTCTGCAGTCCACAGATACCTCTCTGGGGAGAAAAGCAGTGCACTGACAATTCAGTGTAACTTTGAAAACACGTTTCCTTGCTACATGTGACCAACCTGTGCACTGACCTGTCATCTGTGAGGACCACAAACACAGGACAGGGGACACACGACCTGCCTCTCCTACTCCATTTTGCCTGCTTGATGCTCCTGCACCTCAAGGTGCCCACGGGGACAGTGACAGACTCAGCAGCCTCTCCTCCGAGCCCATCTTATTCCTAAGCAGCACTGCTCCTAGGGGGAGGCAGGCATGGGCAGCGAGCCTCTGTCAAGCATGTTCCCCAGCTGTCTGCACCAGTTCTCATATCCAGTGTCCCATGCCTGCCCCTCTCCACACTGTCCCCAAGGAAGGAGCTACATCTTTCTAATCCATTTTCCATGCTAGGGACAACAGAGAATTTCACTGAAAGTCGTGTAATAAACACTACTTGAGAGGTATTAAGAATGAGGCTGGGTGTGGTGGCGCACACCTTTGATCCCAGCACTCTGGAGGCAGACGCAGGCGGATCTCTGTGAGTTCAAGGCCAGCCTGGTCTACATAGTGAGTTCCAGGACAGCTGGGGCTACAGGGAGACCCTGTCTCAAAAAGACCAAAAAAAAAAAAAAAAAAAAAAAAAAGAGGAAGAAAGCAAAGTTTCCGACTTTAAAATATGTACTCCAGCGGATGGAGAGACGGCTTATCGAAAAGTGCATTTGCTGCTCTTGCAGACGATCTGAGTTCAGTTCTCAGCACCTACATCGGGTGACTCACAACTGTCTGTAACTGGTTCCAGGGGATCTGACACCCTCTTCTGGCCTCTGCAGGCATCTGCACAGTCAGCACACACACATACATAAAATAAGTTTTTAAAAATGTGTGCTCTGCAGCACGCCAAGCCATCAGAAGACGCACCGCAGACGTTCACAGAACAAACGCGACATTCAGCTACTTTCAAGCACAAAAAGACCCTCTGAAGGGCACATGCAGGTTTTTTTGAAACTACTTTTACTAACTCTATAAACTTTCACCTCAACATCTGATGGTGATCCTGACTTACTAGAAAGTTCAGTGTAAGATAATGACAGCTCAGCAGCTGAAGGTCTGTGAGGTTAAAATGCAGAGTGAGAAACCGGGAGAGTTTGGGGGACACGCTGAGCAGTGGGGGTCACCGTGACTGGCAGTCCCGTGAGGACGGATGCTGTCTATTGTGGGGTAAAGGTGAGCGTGTCTGTGTCGGGCTGGCGTCAGGGTGGACATGAAGCCCACCATGGCTGCGAACTCCCTTCGGCACCTGTTCTTTCCTTTTTCTTATCAGTTGAAACCCAGAAGTGGATGGTGGGAAGGTGGGACAAATACTCTACGCATGTGTGTGCAAACGTTGGTACGAAAGCCAATTATGGGCACACACGTGTATGTATATAAATACACACACATATATACATATATGCATATACACACACTCATACACACATGCACATACACACTTGTGCCTACATACACATCACACACACACATGCACACACACACTTTCCAATGGTATGATGCTTAGGGTTAATTTTTTTAATTTTTATTTTATGTGTATGAGTGTATTGCCTGCATGTAAGTGTGCCTATGTCATGCAATTCCCACTGAAGACAGATGACCTTGGATCCCCTGAAAATGGAGGTATGGATGGTTGTTAGTCACCATGTGGATGCTAGGATTTGAACCTGGGTCTTCTACAAGAACAGCCACTGTTCTTAACCACTAAACCATCTCTCCAGCCCCGCTTACGGTTAATTTTCAACACTAGAATCATCTAGGAAAGCATCCTCTTGTCATGTCAGTAGGTGGTTATCTTGGTTGTGGTGATAACTGAGGTGGGAAGACTGGCCCACTGGGGATGATGCCATTCCCTGGCTAGGGTCTTAGAATGTGTAAGTGGAGAGAAGGAGAGTTGTGGGGAGCTGAGCAGCAGCCATCATCGCTCTCTACTTCCTGACTGTGGATCCAGCTCCTGACACTTCCCACCAGGATGGACTGCGCCTTGAGCTGTGAGCCAGAATAAACCTATCTCCCACAGTAACAAGAAAAGAAACTAACACAGATGATCACTGGGGCTTCCAGCTCCCCTGCTGACCTCACCAGCCTGTTCCAGAGTGGACCTGAGCACAGCTGACTGCTGGTGTTGGAGCAGGGTTCTCTCCAGGTCATGCCTTCCTGCCCTTAACAGTCTCTAGGAATCAGGTAAAGAAATTAGAAAAGGCTGAGCAGCAAGGTGTGCCCAGGCAGCTTTCGCTTCTATCAGATTAAGCCCAGGATCCTATTAATAGAGGGTCCTACTTTCAAAAAGGGAAGAAACGTGTTGGAATACCCTGGTGACATCATCTGGCAGGTGTAATCTGATGAGCTACATAGGCGTGACGTTGTAGACGTTCTGAAATCTTGGGGAACGTCCCTCCCTTGGAGACAGAGCAGCATCTGAGTCTCTGAGGTAGGTGGCTCCCATTACCTGGCACTTACTGCTGGATCATCCCAGTGTGTTCCAGCTGCTCCCTGTTCTGGTCAGCCCTATGGAGCATGATAGAGCTTCTGCCCAGTGTATCACCAAGCCTGGGTGTCATGTCTGCGTCACTTCCGAGCCTCTTGGACCATGTTCTTCCTTCTACGCATCACACATTAGAATTTGCATAACTTGATGGCACTCATATTTGGAATATTAATATAACGTTAAGTACCAGTAAACTATAAATCAATAGACTATCATATAACTGCATGTCAAATAGCCCAGATCTCAAGTAATTGCCACTTGAAACGTCTTTGAAATTTCTAAATGAGTATTAATTATCAGTCATTTATGTTGGAAACCAGAAGGGATTTTAACTTCCCTCATGCTGTTTGTCAGGGGCAGAGACAGTGACTAAGGTATTGAGCCCTCAGTTTGCTGACCATCTGTAATAAGTGGTCTATTTTGGCCACTTCCCCATAGGTGCTTGCCAGAGTGCCCATAGGAAGGCCCCTGCACCTGCCAGAAGAGATGCTCCTGGAGGCTTGCGTGCACACGGCTCCTGCAGGACAGGACAGCGGCCTTCTGTTTTGTGATTGTTTTTCCTTATTGACACTTAGATTAATTCACCTCAGACGTGTAAAATACCCTCCTTTCAGGAAGTCTCTTTGATTTATATAGTCACATTGAGTCCATGAGCAGTATTGATCTTTCATTATTCTCTTATCTGAGAAGTTACCCAGAATGTCTCTGTGGCTGATAAAGGCCCTCTGATTACGCTCAATTAGCTTTATCGCTTGTCACTGTAAATTTAGGATTTTTATTTAAATATTGTCTTTGTGAGGATTAATTCAAGGAAAAGATCAATAAGTCACACCCTAGTGTCCTACAAAGAAGGAAGCAAGGTCCATGTGGCTGTCCCACCTGGCCCTGGGTCTCTGGGATGCCTGCCTCCCCTCCCACTGGCAAGTGGCCAGGTTAGGGTCTGGTAGGTTCCCCTAGACAGTCAGTGAGCCCCTCACCTAGCTCCTTCCTCCACAGCATGTCCTGGGATCAGATGAAGACCGAAAGCAAAGCTGAGAGGCAGGCAAGGAGGGGGTGATGGAGTACTTCCTCGCTGAGCCACATACCCCAGTGCCCACAGTCCCATCAGTGGCCCAGCCTGGACCATCCCAGGGGTTCTGGGCTTCCAACACCTGCACTGACAAGACTTGAACAACCACCCTGGGCCTGCTGCTGCTGTGTTCTGGTGAGGAGGTTTTACATACTTGTCTCCAGAAAAGGAAGCAGAGACCTGGTTGGGAAACAGAAGGATGGAGTGCAGGCCACCCCACTGAGCCTTGCTGACAGTACCTGCCTCCCCCCAGGCTTTGCTGTTCCTCAGGGCTCCAGGGGCCCCTTGACCTGTTGCCAGTCCCCACTGGACACCTCCGGGCCACCAGATTTCCTGTGGTTCCTCAGAGTCACAGGGCAACCTCTGCTTTAGCCAGGGTCATAGGGTATCGACTCAGGGAACACATGATCACCTGGCTTGGAGAAAGGCTGGGGTCCACAGGTAGCTTCAAGCACCCTCAAAGAGGAACGTGTTCCCTCTATACCCACGGAGGGGAAAGGGACTATCAACTGATAAATTACAGTGTTTTAACCCCAATCTGATGCTACTGATAACCCCAATGTCCATCCTCAGTTCCTCAGGGCTCAGACAGGACACTGTCTCATCCCAGCCAGCCCAAACCACATGGCATTTTGTTTCCTGATTTGATGACCCGCAGACATTTAAGGGCCTTTCATGAAAGGAACTGCTGTCAACTTTATCACTCTTAGAGAAGCTTAGCCAGCACTGCACGAAGGAATGAGCAAGTAAACAAGTGGAAATCACGTAGGTGTGATTAGCTCACATAGCCTGTAACTACAAGCTGTGTCACAGAGCTGGTGACCCCTGACAGACATGACCCAGTACTGCTCTACCCCTCACGTGTACACACACACACACACACCACACACGCACGCACACAAGCTGCTTCCTGATACCCTAGAGCTGAGAGAAAACGCCTGCATAGTCCTGCAGACTGGAAGCTGACTTCTATCTCCTTGTTTATAGCTATTTGCATTTTGATCACTTGAGACTTGAAGGAGACACAAAAGGAGACACTCCAAGGTCTCTCCTCTCCCTCTGACTCATCTGCATCAGCAAATCTGCATACAGATGGCAAAGCCTCCAGCTCTCTTGCCCCAGCCACCACCAGCACCTCTTTCCTGACCCCTGTAGCTGGCTGGGATCAGTTTGTACTTGCTTGTTACCAAATTAGACCCAGTAATTAGGCTGCCAGGTGGCAGCATGCAGACAGGGCTAGACTCCCTGTCTATTCGGGTGACCAGGACCCCGGCTGGTGAGAGAGGCAGAACAGCAGACCGGGGCCCTCCGACCTGGCCAGCAGCCAGGCATCACTTGGATGGTAGCCCCAGTGCCCCAGCCAGAGATGTCTACTCTGCTGACTGGCTAGGGCCATCTCCCCGGCAACCTATCCTGACAATGCATGAGGGGCTCCTTCCAGATGAAACTCTGAATTTGCAACTTAGCAGAAGACAAGCTCTCTGCTGTTTTTATGGGGCGTACTTATCACATTTTCACAGACAACGTAAACATCATTTTAAGTATCAAGTATCTTTAATGTCTTTATTCCAAAGGCAGTGACAGTAAATGTTCCTCTATTAATGGGCTCTCTGCTGTAAGGAGGAGATAAAAACTCCTGTTCTTCTCAGCTGGGCCAATCAGCATGGTTTACTCTGGCAGCTCCAGCATCCATCTCCCTGCCCATTCTTCCTTCAAGCGCTAATTTAGAGTTATGACGTCTCACACGACGCCCTTCAAATTGAGTCCAATTTGAACTCCAGCTTTGAAAACAAGGTCCATTCCCTGCCCCTTCCTGGCTATTACATGGGCTCTGATTTCTGCTTCTATAAATCCAAATGTCGAAAACTACTTTGGCAAAGCTTCCCTGAGATGACAGCTTTGTGGGGAGGCAGACTTGTGAGGACCAAGTTCAAGGACAGGCTGGACAGTGGCCCGGGACACAAACACCTAAAAACCAGCCCACCCACAGAAGGGAGGGGCAGCCCATTTCCAGAGTTGGAATCCAGTTCCTTCCTCAAAGACAGTAACAGCAGTGGTTGGTGTCAGCTTCCTGGGGTCTGTCTGCCCACCATCTCCCAGCTCAGGCTGTCTCCTCCACTTACCCGCCTCCCCCCTCAGAGATAAACTACCTGTGCTCGACAGCTTTAGTGTCAACTTAACACACCTGGGTTGAGGGAGCCTCAATTGG
>NW_008359444.1:87335-92663 GCF_000622305.1 Nannospalax galili
AGAGCCAGGGGAGCAAGCCAGTAAGCAGCGTTCCTCCATGGCCTGTGCTCCAGCTCCTGCCTCCAGGTTCCTGCCCTGAGTTCCTACCTTGGGCTCCCGGATGAACTGTGACCCAGAATATGTAAGTTAAATAAACCCTTACCTCCCCAAGTTGGTAGTGGTCAGAGTATTTTGTCATAGCAATGAAGTAACAAACTAGGACACTACCTGTTTATCGGGAATACAGTCACATCTCAATTTGCTTCTCTTCTGCTCTAGGACATGAGTATGTATGCCCACCTGTCTAGACAGTATGCTCAGAAGCTCAAAGTGCCCCTAAGGTAACATCAGAGAAAAGGAGAGCATCAGTAGCCAAGCCTCCAAAGTACGGTCACATCCAGAGGCAGACCACACTGGAGCCCAAGGGGCTCGAGGCTCCTCCTGTAGCCACTGATCTGAGCAAGCCTTTCGACCATTTCTTGGGTTGTTCTTTGTTGCTTTGTTTTGTGACAGGGTCTCCTTATAGCCCCAGCTGGCCTGGAACTCACTATGCAGGCTAGACTGACCTCAATCTCAAGGAGGTCTGCCCACCTCTGCCTCCAGAGTGCTGGGATTAAAGTCATGCACCAACAGGCCCAGGATTTCTTGGGTTCTTTTTATTTTTTTATTTTTATTTTATGTGTGTGAATGCATTGTCTGTATGGGTGTATGTGCACCTGTGTTGTGCAATGCCCAAGGTCAGAAGAGAGCGTCAGATGCCCTGGAGCTGGAGTTATGGATGATTGTTAGCTGTCATGTGGGTGCTGGGAATCAAATCTGGGTCCTCTGTGAGAACAGTCAGTGCTCTTAATTGCCGAGTTGTCTCTCCAACCCCATTTCTCGTGTTCACCCCTTAAAGCTGCATTTCTCAGTACAGTGACTTCAGGACTGAAACGTGACCTGACAGAGGAAACCTGATGGCACACAAGAGTTAGACTTAAAGGCTTCTAGAGACCTAAGGACATGCAGTATGTAGGACCCTGTACAGGCAAGCCATGGAAACCCCATCGAAAGGCCACTCCACAGGGGCCAAGAGCCCCACACCCAGCACAGGGGCCAGGCATGAGCCCAATGCCCAGCACAGGGGCCAGGCAAGAGCCCCACGCCCAGCACAGGGGCCAGGTGAGAGCCCACACCCACCCAGCACAGGGGCCAGGCGACAGCCCACACCCACCCAGCACAGGGGCCAGGCATGAGCCCACACCAGCACAGGGGTCAGGCAAGAGCCCACACCCAGCACAGGGGCCAGGCATGAACCCGACGCCCAGCACAAGGGCCAAGCATTTTCCCTATACCCAGCACAGGGGCCAAGCATGAGCCCCACAGCCAGCTTGGTAAGGTTCTAGGCCTGAGCCTGACAGTCATCAGGACCTGAGTCCTGGGTCGGGGGCTGAGGTGGCTGTTCAAGGCCTCATGCTAGTGGGTGTCACAGAACAGAGTCAGGCTTTGGAATCAGAGCAGCACAGCTCAGGCTCAGCTCTGTGGCTCCCTCCTACTTATCTGTATTCTAGCTGAGGATGACACAGAATTCACAGCATGGAGGGAGGATTCCACATGACACACCTGGACATTGGCCCCAGTGACTTCTTTGCTAATTCACTGGCCTTTCCAGATGCTCTGCAGCCTGTGGAATAGTGGCCACGTGTGTCCTGGGAAGGACTCTGTGTTCTGAACATTGGAAGCTGATGAACTGGTAGATGTACACACACCGTGCAGCCCCTCCCCAGCCAGCACCAGCCTGGGACCGTCAGGGTGCAGTGGAAGAGGCTTGTTGGGGCTCTGCACTGGGTAGTCCAGGGGTTCTAGATGCTCCAGTGGTCGCACCCTCCCACACAGAGAGGTTTGCCAATGATGTGTGACACCACAGTACACACTCCCAAAGAGCTTGAACACAGCACTCAAACATATGCACGAGCACGCACACATAGGCAACTTCTATCAGAGTCCACTGAAGTTCACATCCTGAGCTCAAGGGTTCTTACCAAACCAAGCTGCACTGGGACCTGTTGGGGAGGTGAGATGTGCCACTGTGTCATTGAGAACCTCAGGTTTAGGAAGGAGCTGGGCCCAAGGAAGTAGAAACACCCCTGACTGCAGTTTCCCAGCCCACAGCTCCGGGACACCATCCCAGTTCTCTCTGGAACCTTTCATGGCAGCCACAGGAGTGACAGAGTCTGCTGAGGCCATGGCACCAGGAACTCTTGTAGGGCGCTCTGGGATACAGAACCAAGAACCTAGCAAGTTGCATGAACACACCAGAGGGACATGCTGTCCCTGGGCCCTTGTTGCTTTCACAGAATCTTCATGGCAGCCACAGGAGTGACAGAGTCTGCTGAGGCCATGGCATCAGGAACTCTTGTAGGGCGCTCTGGGGTACAGAACCAAGAACCTAGCAAATTGCAGGAACACACCAGAGGGACATGCTGTCCCTGGGCCCTTGTTGCTTTCACAGAATGGCACACGAGCTGCTCCTCTGAGAGAAGAGGCCAACAGGCTGCAAACCCCAGGCTGACATGCATGTCGTGTACACACTGCTGAGGAGATCGAGTACCAGCCCGGCCTGCCCACATAGAGCCAGATGACTCTGGGTGGCCACTTCATGCAGATGTTCTGAGGAACGAGAGGGCACAGCTTCTGGGAGAGGAACCAGGGCCAAAAAAGAGGCACAACACTGCCCCCAACGTGGAATGCCTCACTCTCCTGCTGTGGTAAGTCCCTGAGAGAGGGGGACACAGTGAGGTATGTGCTGGGGGAGGGGTCGGGTAGGGTCCCCCAGTTTCTAACACAATCAGAATGGCACGTAGACGTCTGGATTAGCTCACATGACTGGGAAAAGTGGCCCCGTTTAAGAACAGACAGATTTACCTTGAATATTCATGTCCCACGGGAACAGCGCCCCTCTACAAATGAGAAGTATTGTGTCCTCATTTTGAACATTTCTCAGATCAGGAAAACCTGCAGCTTCCTGGTCACCCTGTCTATGTTTACTGGATAATTACATGTCGGATCTCCTCAAAAGGCTCTTTCCTTTTTTTTTTTTGGGGGGGGGGTGTCTTTTTGAGACAGGGTCTCCCTATAATCTCAGCTGTCCTGGAACTTACTACGTAGACCAGGCTGGCCTTGAACTCACAGAGATCCACCTGCCTCTGCCTCCCGAGTGCTGGGACTACAGGAGTGCGCCACCACGCCCGGCTCTTTTCTTTTTTAATACATTATTTCTTTTAAATGACCCCTGAAATGCATGTTACATTTTGCTCTTGTTATTCTACCAAAATGGTACCATGACCTCTGTTGCTGAGAGAAGAAGGGAATCCACCCAGTCAGGAGAGAGCTGACCGGATGCAGGGTCACCAGAATAACATTCTGGATCAAGGGAACAGGGCATGTGGCAGACGAAAGACCAGAGAAGGAAGTGAGACCCAGAGATGCCCAGAGAGGTGATGGGGATGTGGGTACAGGGCAAGGACGAGTTTAGGAGAAAGATTCAGAAGAGAAGAGGCTGGAACAGCACTGCTGTGGATACAACTTGGACCAGAAGATAAGAGGTTACTCAGCAACTCAGATGGAAGGGAGTCAATCACCCAGACCCATAGGATCCAGGGTCAGGATGAAGGAGTAAGGTTGAACATTCCTCTATGTCGGAGAACTCTCCAGATCCCCTCAAAGGGCACCATGGCTAGATGTTCCCACTACAGCTAATGTTTTCCCTGGGTTGGAAGAAGGTTCTGGGGCTAAGATGACAAAGGCCTAAGAGCACTTACTGCTCTTGCTGAGGATCCAGGTTCTGTTCCCAGCCTCCAAATGGCAGCTCACAACTGTCTAAAACTCCAATTCCAGGGGATCTGATGCCTCCTACTGACCCTCCTGCATGCACATGGTTCATATACGCTCACACAGGTACATACATGTAAGAAATAATTTTAAAAAGAATTTCTATCTCCAGAAAGAAAAAGGAAAGGTGCTTCTAGAGTTAAACAGTTAGGGTTCCCACGGTGGCAGAGATATGCAAGTGTTTTTAATCATAGGATGAACACGCCTTGACACTGCAGAGAGCCTTAAGGTTTTTCACCATCAAGATGAAAAAGCTCCCCATTCAGAGGACTCTTGACTGGAAATCTATGAAGACAGAACCTGCCTCAGGAAGAGGCAGTTGTACTGCTCACGTGCCAGTGTTGCTAAAAAGAAACCAGAACAAAGACAACAGCAATCCCATATTTGAGACCAGTAAACTTAACCTACTGTATTGGCAAATTACAGAAGGGAGATCAGATCACTGCATCAATTGATGCAGAAAAAGCATGACAAATATATAACTCACCCAGGATTTTAAAAGAGGATGGGGGGGGAAGAGGAGGGGAAGGAGGAGGAGGAAGAGGGGGAAGAGGAGGAGGAAGAGGAAGAGGAGGAGGAGAAACTCCTCAGAAAATTAGGGATAAGAGAAAGTCAGCTCTAATGATATTAGTAAAAACAAATCTAATAACACAATCAATGTGACAGACTAAATGCCTTTTGCCTATGATCAGGCACAAAGCCTTGTGACCCGTCACCACTGTTACTCAACATAGAATTGGAGTTTCAAGCCACAGTTTGGTGGAGGATGGGCCATGGTGCATGGGCGGATGTAGGAGGACAACTTGCAGGTGTCATCTCTCTTCTCCCACTGTGTGGGATCTGGGATCAAACTCAGGTAGCCAGGCTTAGTGGCAGGCACCATTACCCCCTGAGCCATCATGCTGGCCTAAGAACATAATTTTTAAATGCAGTGTAGAAAGGAAGGAAGGAAGCTGTCTCCATTTGCACAGTGGCTTGTTTGTCAATAGAGAAAATCTCACAAATGATATCAAAGAATTCTCAGAACTGATTAGTGAGTTCAGTGAGGCCACAGGACACAAGGTCAGCATACAGCATGCTATTGCGTTTCCACTGACAAACAGTAACTGCATGGACACTGAGATTGAAACCACAGGACCCCTGAGCATTGCAAATACCCTCACAAAATGAAATTCTACAGTGACAAATCCGTCGAAAATGTGTACACACTTGTATTTTGAAAACTGCAAAACAGGAGAAGGTCAAAGGAACTATGAAGAGGCAGAGAGGCAGACCACGGTCACGGACTGAAATGGTGATAAATATGTCAATTCTCTTTAACTTAATGAATTTAGCATGGCTTTTTAACTTTTTTCATTTTTATTGAATTTTTGTGATTTGATTTTCATACAATATATTATCATATTTAGATCCCCTCCCCATCCATACTTCCCCTTAGCGCCCCTGCCCAAGTTAAGGCATATATATATATATATATAT
>NW_008359444.1:92961-98034 GCF_000622305.1 Nannospalax galili
CCTCTTCCACAATGATCCCTGAGCCTTGGGAGGCAGAGGTTTGATAGGTGTCCTGTTCAGGGATAAGCACTCTGCAGCCTCTTGCACTGAATTTTCCCCTTCCCACTTTAGCCCTCATGGTCCTGATGCAGATTGACAAAATGTATAATACATTTTTATCTTGGGTTTGCATGGTTTATATGACATTTGGGAGGAGATGACTCACAAACAGCTTCTCATAATCTACCCACACCATTCAAACCCCCATTCCCGAAGTTTCCATCAGCTTTTGCGCCCTGCGCCCACACACAGTCTCTCCCCATGGTCTGCCTCATCTTGTGACTGTGTATGCCAACATGCCCGGCAGAGTTCACACGGGGCCACGCAGGCTGACTAGCCTCCTGCTCCCCACTCGGACTGCAGGCAATCTTCCCTCCCAGAGTTCCAAAATATGGCTGCCACTGACTCTCTGAGGCTAACTCTCCACGGCTAACTCTCCATATGGAAGTGGGCTCCTCCCCTCTTCCCAGGGTGCTCCTCATCTTGCCCCTGGCTGGCTTACTTCTGGTGAGAGATGAGAGATGCATTAATCCATGGGTATAACAATAAGTCATTAGGAGTCAGTTTAATACTGTATCTATTTAGCAGAAAACTAATATTAGGCTCTCCCCCTATGCCCTGTGACCTGTCTAGCTTCAGGTTCCTAGGTTTGATATCAATATTAGGTATGGGCTCCATCCTATGGAGCAGACTTTAAATCCAATTAGAAAGTCACTAGTGGCTCCCATAATATTCATGCCACGATTGCACCAGTGGGTGTTTCTTGCCAGGCCAGTTGTCGTAGCTCCCAGGATTCACCGCTGGATAAAGTTGATGATTCATTTTCTCTTCAGGTAACACGCATAGCACTTCCAGCACTGTGAAAACTACCCGGGAGACGCGAGGCTCTGAAGTCAGCACCAGCTGGATTCTCCTTGTTTGTTCTAAGTTCATATATGTTGTGTCTTCAGCAACAGGGTCTTATAGTGTAGTTCTGGTGGGTAACCAAGAGCAGAGGCAATGGCCAGTATTGAGGGTCTGTGGGACCACTGTTAACACAATTTACATATAAAAATCATAGCAATTTTTGTAGATCTAAACATATAAATTCAAAAAATGCACATGAAAAATCCAAGGAACTAAAAATAGCAAAAACAACTTAGAAAACAATAAGATGACAGAATTCAGCCTATCAACTGCAGGACTTACATAGCTGTAGCAGTAGAGACACTGTGATGTTCACAGAGGACAGGATGCATAGCACAGTAGGACAGAATCCAAGATTCAAGAATAAACCCACATGTACTTGTTCAGCTGATTTTTTTACAAAGCGCCAAAAGCAATTCAATGAAAGAGAGAAAGCACTTTAACAAGTGACGAAGGACTCAGATGAGAGAGAGAAGGGAGGGTCTTGACCTGTCATACTTTGCAGACATTTTAACTGAAAATAGATCACGAACTTGAGTATTACACTATAAAATGCTTATAATAAATAAAGGAGAAATTTTTTTAGGAAAGAGTTCTTTGATTTGGCATCAAAATCACATTCTAGGGGGCGGGGAGGATGGCTCTGTCAGTAAAGAGCTTACTGGGAAAGCATGAAGACCTGAGTTCAGATCCCCAGCACCCACATAAAAAGTTAGGCAAAGCAGGGCACACATGAAATCCCAGCACTAGGGAAGCAGAAATAAGGGGATCCCTGGAGCTCACTGACCAGCTAGTCTAGCTGGACTGGTGAGCTTTAGGTTTAGTGAGAGAACTTGTCTCAGCGTATAAGGTAGAACAGAACTAAGCAAGATACCCAATCTCAACCTCTGGCATCCACACACACACACATGCATGCATGCATACATACACAAACACACGTACACAGTACAATCAATAAATTAATCCATTAGTTTGAATTCATTTTTTCTGAAAACACTGTAAGAGATTGAAAAGACTGGCTACGCATTGGGAGAAGATGTTTGCAAATTGCATGCACAGTAAATGACTTCTCTCTAGGATACGCAGCATCACTGGTGAGAATGTAAAAGAGCAAAGCCCTCCCAGAAACAATTAGGCAGCTTCCTATTAAACCAACTCTAAGCACCCCATGGACCAGAAGTTGCACTTTGAGACGTGTCCTAGGGTAATGAGAAATTAGAGAAATTCTGTTCATATAAAATCCTGTGTGTGAGTGGTTTCATCTGCAGTACCAGGTCTGGGATGGGCTCTGATGCCAACCAGTGGCACCTGCGTAGGTGAACCACTACCCAGCCATAAAAATAAATGCTTTCTCTTTAAGAAGAATTCGAATGGCTCTCCAAAGAACTGCACTGACCAAAAAAAAAAAAAAAAATCTGGTGCCCCGCCCCACAGTCCTGGGGTCAGGAGTCCAGTGCAGCTGGAGGTCCCTCTCAGCTCCTACATGCCACGCTTGGCTTTTGCCTTTTGATGCCCTGCACAGTTGTACTCAACATGCTGCCGAACTCTTGTAGCCAGTAGGAAAATCTTAGTTCCAAGGGCTCCACCCAGGATGGCCTCCCTGCTGATAACTCAAAAGCAACTGATTAGAACCCTTAATCACACGTGTGGGATCCCTTCAGCTGTGCTATTTAATGTAAGCTGGTTCCATTGATCTTCCACACTCACAGGCTGAGGGTCCCACTGCAGGGGCAGGAATTCTGCCATGGTGGGTTTCCGCTGTCCCCTCCCTGCATGTGGCCACGAAGGAACAGGGCAGCAGGCCTTCTGCCTTTATCTCCCTCCCCTCTAAGCCATCCATCTTCAGAACTCATCAAACTGCTGGAGCACACAGAGGAAGATTCGAAGTTAGCAGAGACCTGTCACACTTAAATCTTCAGCTCCAGCATCGTTAGTGCCAGACTTAGAAGAAAAATGTTAAATGGGATCTTTAGAGCTTGAAATATAGGGATTAATCCCTCAAGTGTTCCTGAAGGGGAGCGAGGGAGGGAGGAAGGGATGGAGGGGAGAGAGTCTCTGTCCCTTCTGTGGAGAGCAGCCTCCCTGGACCAGCTGAGCCACAGGTGGGGCTTGGGGAGTGCTTCATCCTCCGAGTCAGCATTGACACACCATCAGAGACCCTCAGGGTGCTGCGGCCTTTGCACAGTGCGACTTCGTGGGCATAGACACTGGAAGTAGTCTTGGGTATTTTCAGAAAGGGCTGCAGCAAACAGGTTTTGAGTGCATAGTCACTGACCTTGGGACACCCAGGAACACTATGGGCCTTTCCTTCCTAGGACCAGAGCCAAACCTGGGACGCTGCTTCCTCTCTCATTCTACCCCTGAAGGTCTGAGTCAAAGGCCTGCGGTGTCCCACCCATAAAATTCCAGGGCCCTTGAGAAGCTTCTTCCTCGCCTGTGGCCTCCTCATTGTTAAAGGGAACTATTGGGCCAGATGACCTCTGTGAATACTTCCACGCCCTGAATCTGCAGAGTAGCAGGAGGGATCCCTAAAGTTCTTTGCTGGTGTCAGAATGGGGGTAGGGCATCATTTCAGTTTCCAGAGTGAGATCATGGATGGGATGGAAATTAAGCAGGGGTGCACCCCATTCTCCTCATTAAGAAATCACTCATCTGTGAAACCACAGAATGAAAAGACACGCACTACATGTAAAGCCCAGTGAAGTTGGACAGCTAGGAATGAAGCTTGGGACCTTCACAACGGGCCACAAATGCAGGGGATGTCAGGCGGCGTGCTTCTCCATGAGAGACAGGTCATGCTTCTGTGTATGCAAACGACTTGTTAGAAAGCTTGCTAACTAGATAAAAGCCACAGGTTTATCTCTTTGATGCTGTTTGAAATCTAATTTCAAACCGAGATGCATATTCACCCACGTCGATAAAGGCCTTTGCCAGGCTGCACCACTATTTTTTGCTCCAGGAAATGGAAATCCTTCATGCTTTGTCCTGGTTTGGGGTCTGTCTGAATTTCGGAAACAAGCCAGACAGAGCACTTACAGCAGATGCCTGTTCCTGGCTGTCCAGGGTCAAGGTGCCTGCGAGGGGGTGTCTCTCTCCGAGTCCTCTTCCCCTTGCTTTATTGGCGCCCACCCTCCCACCGTGGGCCACTGACGTGTGTATGTCTGTGTATGTGTGAGACTGGGGAGGGGGTGACCTCTGGTATACCTTCCCTCGGGGACAGTCCCAGCATGCCCCACGCTCCCAACCTCATCTAACCACCAGGCCCCTCTAGTCCCATCACGTGGGCTTCAGCTTTGTGGCTGGGTTGGGTTTTTTTTTTTTTTTTTTTTTTGTCCTATGAAAAGACAAAAATCACTGGGCTTGGAGGGCCGAAAACTCACTCCATCCTGTTTACCTCCCATTGGTTATAGGTTTGGTCCTGGAACAGCAGCTGCTAATGCAGAGATTCAGGAAGAATCCAAAGGAGACTGAGGTATGGCTCAGTAATCAGGTGAAGAGCTTCACGGGGTCCTAGTTCAATCCATGGCACCGTAAATACAAAGGCAAGGAAACCATGAAGGGGCTGGAGAGATGACTCAGCGTGAAGAGCACTGGCTGCCCTTGCAGAGGACCCAGGTTTGGTTCCCAGCACCCACATGGTGGCTAACAACTGGCCGTAACTACAGTTGCAGGGCATCCAGTGTCCTCTTCTGACCTCTGTGGGCATTGCACACATGTGGTGCACTTGCATACATGTAGGCAATGCACTCATACACTAAAAATAATAAAATACTTTTTAAAGAAAATCATAGCTGGGGGTGGTGGCACACGCCTTTAATCCCAGCACTCGGAAGGCAGAGGCAGGCAGATCTCTGTGAGTTCAAGGCCAACCTGGTGTCAATAGCAAGTTCCAGGCCACCTGGGGCTACGAAAAGACCAAAAAAAAAAAAAAAAATAGACAAATGGGTAGTGGGTAGGTAGGTAAGTAGGTAGGTGATGGGAAGTGTGTAGGTGTATGGGTAGGTGGGTATGTGGTTGTATAGGTGGATGTGTGAATAGGTAAGTATATGGATAAGTGGGTGGCTAGATGGCTGTGTAGATGGGTGGGTGAATGGGTGGGTAAGTAGATGGATAAGAACGGAGGGCATG
>NW_008359444.1:98408-103423 GCF_000622305.1 Nannospalax galili
TGGGTAGGTGGTTGAATAGGTGGACATATGAATACATTTGTGGATCAGTGGGTAAGGAGATGACTGTGCAGACGGACAAGCGCAGAGGTGGGTGGGTGAATAGGTGGACATATGAATACATTTGTGGATCAGTGGGTGAGGAGATGACTGTGCAGACGGACAAGCGCGGAGGTGGGTGGGTGGATAGATGAGTAAAATTCTTCACCCCTTCCACTACACGTCTCTTACCCTATGCCAACCAAGTTTGACAGCTGCTCTAAACTTCTACCTTTTCTCACCCAAGAACCTAGAGCACAGCTGTGGATTTGGGGTGTGCCCCAAAGACCTTCACAAATTTCAGCCCCATAGACCCTGGACTCTTACTTGTCAACAGGGAGGATCCCACTGCAGTCCCAGCCTGCATGAACTGTTCTCTGTGAGCTCACCAGGCACTTTGGTCCATCAGTCATCACTCCACAGGTCTCTGAGGAAGCAGGAGCCTTCTCAGAGCACAGGATCTGGCACCTGTGCTCTGAACACCCTTTCCTAGGCAGTCACAGCCCTGTCTGCCCAGGCTGTGGGACAAACAGGATATGCATTGTTTTGTCAAACATCGAATCTCAGCATTTTGTTTGACATTGAGGGAAATGAGAGGCCTCTGGTTACTACTGACCCCGTGCTGTCCAGGTGGGTCTGGTGATTGGCATTCTCCTACGTGAGGCCATAGCCTGACTCTCCCCTGCTACTGTGACCCCACAGAGCCCTGCCAGGCCTCCATGGGCTTACCAGTTATCACCCTTACATTTAGCAATCACAAAGGCTGGCACACCACAGTCCACTGCGTCCACAGGAGGGGATTACAGGTAGAGGTCACACTTAATCTTTCCCTATGAGTCTCACATCCTCACAGCACAATCATGCTGAGGAGCTGCTTCCTTATGTAGGTCACAGCACTAGCCCACTAAACTTAATTTAAAGTCTCCCTTACTGAGCAAGACGATCTTCCAATAAAGCACTTTGTGTTCCTAGGGTGACACTAATCTCCTCCTCCAAGCGGCCTTGTTTGCTGAAAGCAAAGGGCAAAGAGCTCTGCAGGCCTTCAGCTGCTTTGGGGGCATCTAGGAAGCTGAGCTGAGGCACCCGGAGAGGGGAGAGGCTTTGTATGGAAAGAGGAGGGTCTGTTCTTTGTGAATCCTGCCTCGGGCTGGGTTTACCTAAACAAACACCCATGCCTTTATCATGAATGCCTGCATACCCCACTCAGCATAGACACATGCGTGCGCACATACACAGGTGCATGCAGATGTTCCTGGCACTCCAACTTGGGCCAAGCACACAGGTTCATTCACTCATGTGTGCACACATACAGGTGTACATTCATACAAATGCATGCACACAGTCCTATACACTCTGATTAGGGCCAAGCACACGCTCAGCTGACATGACTCAGTATAATGAGATCTGGCCACCAGGTGCAGGAGCTTCCCCATACACAGAGAAGCACTTGGCAAACAGCCTCCTGTGGTCAACATGGATCTGCGTGGCCAGTATTAAGAGTCTGCCTATTACAGGGAAAGCAGCTCAGGGGAAGTAGACACCCTGGACACTGTATTCCTTGACCTTTAAGATGAGCAAATAGGGGATTGAGGATGTAGCTCAGTTAGAACAGTGGTTATGTAGTCCTGGGTTCAATCCCCAGCACCACATAAAACCAAGGATGGTGGCATATGTCTGTAATTCCGGTACTTGGGAGCTGGAGGCAGGAAGAACAGTTCAAGATTATCCTCATCTGTGTATTGAGTTTGAGGCCAGCCTGGGATATACAATATCCTGGGGAGGGAATAAAAATGTTTTGATGGAAATAAGGGTAAATTTTATTTATTTAATTTTTTTGGTCTTTTTGAGACAAGGTCTCTCTGTAGCCCCAGCTGTTCTGGAACTATGTAGACCAGGCTGGCCTTGAACTCACAGAGATCCGCCTGCCCAAATGCGGGAGCCTGCACCAGGCCAAATGAGATTGGTTGATGTCATCAATGATGACATTCAGGTTACAATAATACACAGTGCTTTTCAGAACAGCACACAGTGGCTATACTGCAATTTTAGTCTGGGCTACATGAGAGCCTATCAAACAACAAAAACAAAAACAAAACCTGAGGAAATGGCCCCAAAAAACAGGTACTTACTTTTAAGGATAAACGATTCAGTCTCTTCCCTACCCTAAAGGGTTAATTGCTGTGGGACCTGACCTTGTAGAAACAAGTAGGAGCTCAATTAAATATTTGAAATAACAGCTTTCAAGTATTGAGCAACGGTTAGCATATAAATGCGATTCTGGAGAGAGGGGAAGCCCTATAATTTCCCAGCTCACAGCCCAGGGCTCCAGGCAACAGAGTCAAGGGGCCTTACACAGTCCAGCCATCTGGCCCTGAAAGAGGCAGAGCAGACTGAGGCACAGCATGGAACACCAAGAAGGCCACGGTCAGAGAGAGCACTGGGGAAGCACCGGTGCCCTTGCACCTTGCTGGGTACAGCACCACATATGAGGGGAAGACCCACCAGAGAAACTACCAGGGGTGCACAGGGGTGGGGTGCATGGTGTATTAGCCCAGGGTTTTCTAGAGGAACAGAGATGACAGTAAGAATATATAAGGGGAATTCATCCATCAGCTTACTTGTAACAACAGCTGAATCACACCTGTGAGCTGAGCACTCAGTAGTTGCTCTGTCCCTGAGGCTGGGGCCTCAGCAGCTGGAGCAGAGCCACAAAGGTTGTCTCACTGGAGAGGAGGAGAACGAGCTATTTTCTCAGTCCATGGGGCTGCGTGCCTCAGCCGTCCCAATCTGGAGCCAAAAACCAGGAGGGTTCCTGGTCCTTAGTCAATGATGGAAGCCTGGAAACCTTGTTCTAACATCAGCTAAAGAATCAGCAACCGCAACAGGTAACTCCAACTCCGTGTCAAGAGGGAAGACTAAGGGAGCACATCCACCATGCCTCTTTTTATCTAGGATGCCACCAGAAGGTGCCACCCACATTTGGGGTGGGTCTTCCCACCGCAGTTAAGGCAATCAGGACAGTTCCTCAGCTGAGGGTCCCTGCTCAGGTGATTCTGATTTGTGACATGTTGACATCAAAACCATCCATCACAGGTGATACTCCCAGCAGACTAGGAGGTCTTCTGGCACACAGGATATGGGGCAGGATCCTGAGGTGGGTTATATCGTACTAATGACTGAACTAGACCTGTGTTGGTCACTTTCCACTGCCTTGACCAAATGCCTGAGATACTTTAAAGGTGGGAAAACTTTGGGGTCTCAAGGTTTCAGGGATCTCAGTCCTTGGACACTTGGCCATGTTGTCTCTTAGGCGTATGAGGAGGCAAAGCCTCACAGCAGCAGGAGCATGTGATGGAAGGCTGTTCGCCCCAGGGCAGGCAGGAAGCTGAGAAACAAAGACAGAAGAGGCCAGTACAAGACAGGCCCTTCAGAGATTCATACCCAGTGGCCTCCTTCCTCCAACCAGCTATGTACTCATCAGTGGATTCACCCATTGATAACGTACAAGCCCTCATGATCCCAATAACAACAGCTAGGAACCAAGCCTTGGCCTTCAACACATGAGCTGCTTGGAGACACAGTACATATCCAGACCACAACAAACCCCAGAAGAAAGTCCTAAAGGGTGAAAATGTTCACTAAGGACATGCATTTGGAACAAGGTGCCACCCTTTAGAGACAACAGCACCCAGTCCTCAAAACTCACAATGTTTGTTTGTTTGTTCTAAGAAAAAAATTACAAACCATGTGGACAAGGACCTGGGGAGACAAATCAGAATAGGGAAACGGACCTCAAAACAGCAAGAGTGAAAAGAAAAATTAGAGTACTACGTGTCTGAAAACAGCTGTTAAAAATGTTACAAATACGCTTATGGACATAAAGTATGCCCATAGTAAGTTTAAGATAGAAAATGGAAATCTCAAAAACAGCAGCATTTGGAATATAATACATATTAGACAAAATTGACAAATTAGAGGCTGCAAATGAAATGAGAAGTAAACTTGGAAAAACAGGAACTTAAGTAAACAAATTGATTCACAGAGAGAAAATAGGTATTTTAAAATTTTATCAATATATTTTAACTTTTAAAATTCAGAACAAGTTTGTTTTTATAACTTAACTTAGATTATATTTTATATTTTGAAGGTATTTTACATGTTAAACATTTTGAGAAAGCTCCTTTCTTAACTTTTATTTAATTTTTGTGAATTTTATGCAATATATTTTGACCACATTTAGAGCACCTCCCCCATCTGCACCCCTCTTATAGCCCCCCCACCCCTCTGGATTTCATGTACTCTGTCATGGCCTACTGAGGCCCTTCGGTGTGGGTCCATCCACTGGAGCTGGACTAACCTGTCCAGCCTTACACACTTAAATGAAGCCATCTCCCTCTCTCCCAATAATTATCTGTTGCCAATGATCCCCCAGCTAAGGTGGAGACATCTTAACTACTTGCTCACTTCTATGCTGAGAATTTTGTCTGTCTTGACCTTGCATGGGTCTTGTATGTGTTGTTACTCATTCATATGAGTAATTTCCAGCTGTCTGGAAAACTCTGTTACCTTGTGATCACCAGCCATTTCTGGCTCTTACAATGTTTCTGCCCTTCCACAATGGTTCCCGGGCCCTGGGTGGCAGAGATTTGGTTGATACGGGAGTCCTATTCAGGGGTAAGCGCTCTGCAGTCTCTTAATCTCTGCACTTTGGCCAGCTGTATCTTTCTGTGCTAATCACTACCTGCTGCATGAGGGAGCTTCACTGGTGAGAGTTGAGAGATGCATTAATGTTCTCTCTGCCCCCGCGCCTTAGGTGTAGAGATTTCATTGTAGATGTGTCACTTAGGGCTGGGCATCTCACCAACACTTATTCTCTGCATTTGACCAGTTATGGAATGTCGCGAGCCAGGACTCTGTCCAGCAGAGTCCAGGAAAGACGACACAGACACCAAGGTGAGGTTCAAGCTTCTGTTTCTCTT
>NW_008359444.1:103706-132469 GCF_000622305.1 Nannospalax galili
CCAAGAGTTGAAGTAAACAGCACGAGGTTTGGCAGCCAGCCAGGGCGCCATCTTTGGCTGGCTCGGCTGTGCTCGCTTCCCACAATGGAACTTTGTGATAGTCTTCATCTATTGCAAAAAAGAAGCTTCTTTGATGAGTGGTAAGAGGTATATGTGTCTGTACATATCCGGATACATATTTAGAGTACAGTAAGAAATTACATTGGTCTAGAGATATGACAAAAGTAGGGTTATTTTTCCCTAGGACCTATGACCTCTCCAGTCATCTGTATTTGGCTATGTTTATAGTACCACACATGAGTTCCCTCCCATTGAGTGGGCCTTAAGTCCAATTAGACAGCTGTTGATTACCCCCAAGATAAAAGTGCCACTACTGTGCTAGTAGAGATTATTTGCTGAGCTGGTCATTGTTGTGGCTCGTAGACTTTACAGCTAGATGGAATCAGCAATTGTTTCTCCTTGGCAGTTTGTATAGTATCCTCTGATACTGTGGGAGCTTGTCTTCAGGGAGAATGCTTCCAGATCATTTCTAGCTAGATTGCTCCAAGTCCTGTGTCCCAAAGTATGTTGTGTCTTTGGCAATAATACCTAAATAGACATCTACTGGGCACCTAATTATGTGCTAATCACTGAGTCAGGTATAAACCACTGCACTGTTAGCAGTTACCACAGGTTACCATCGGATGAGAGAATGGATTGCTGTGGCTGAGCAATATAAGGGAGACATACAAAACTGGTGCCATTAAGCTGTTCTAAAAGGTCACAGTTATGTTCAAAGTGAAGCAGGAGTCTGGATTCCAAACTGCAATAGCTGTGTCACATGGAACACTGGCATGCTGTGATCAACTCTGCACTTATGGGGGGGGGCAGAAGCTGTATTTTAATAATGAAATGGAGATCTTTTTTAAAGTTTAAAACCTTCATTTAATTTTATGTCTTATAGGGTTTATATGGAGTTCAATATTGTATAACTGTATTACTTCAACTGTGAATCTAAAAATTTACAGCCACTTTTGAAAGAGCTGTATCCTTGCTCTGGAAATTGTTACTGAATATGTTAAAGCTGGAAATAATAAATAAAATATTAGGAAAAAAAAGAATATGACCAAGCCTCTGACCCCCTGCATATATTTGTAGTTACTTATTTTTTCCTATAAGCTTCACCTTCTGTAAAATAATGAGAGCACCCAGCACTCTTACCTAACGGAATTCGTAGGTGTTGGCTCAGCAGGTAAAAGTTCTTGCTGTGCAGGCCTAGTGACCTGAGTTTGATCCTAGAACCCAGGGAAAGGTAGAAGAAGAGAAACTATTCCACAAAGTTGTCCTCTGACCTTTACATGTGTCCTGTAGCACTCCCACACACATACATCGTGCACATACAAAAATAACTAAAATTTCATAAAGAATATGTAGATGTGAGTTTACCTTGAAAATTTAAAAATTATAAAAATGCAAGGTGGAAAATTTAAAGCTCTGCAAGTGTTCTCAACTCAAACAGGGTGGCCCTCATTTGTTAACCAGTTATGGTATCTGTGTCTCTGGTATGAGTATTTCCTATCTTATAGCACTAGAAACATTTTTAGTATCTGCTATGTACAGTTCCTGAAGGGTCATGGACCCACTTCATGAAGACTAGTCTATAAAGCCAAGACAATCATCTTGGCACATCTTTATTTTTCAGGATGATCGTTTTGGGAGGGGTAGTTTCATCAACGAACACTTTCAGTAGACTTTATTTTGCATTAATGTACCATCTAAACTTAATATTGATACTGATAATGTGAACCTCATTGATACGTGCTTGAATGTCTCCTTTATGCTATATTTTTATTGTCTGGTATACTTAGATAATCAAGTGTGCAAGGATTATTTACATTAAGAATCTTTAATTTTTTTCACATATATTCAGCAAAAGAGCTTCTAAGTATCATGAATACTACAATTTATCCTAAGTGCATAAGTTTGGGAAAATTCCCTCTGATATTTCACACCACTTAAAACAGGTACTTTTTATTTAAAAATAAGAAAAGACTCTGTGAGTTGATGGGTGATTTCACAGGTCTAATGTACAGACGTCTGTGAAGATCCCCAACCCCCCCAACAAACAGGAGTAAGAAGATGCACAGTCCATTTGAAGGAAAAATGACCCAAAGTTTTCTAGATTAAACTGTGAAATACAAATTTACAAATGTCAGAATCTCAACAAACTCCAAGCAGCATAAGGAACAGGACTCTGAGCTGTAAAAAAAAGGAGACAGCACCTGGATTCAGTCCTTGAAGTTCGGCCCATGACAGGACCTGACTGCGAACACCCACCCCCACTCCCTGCTCTAACCTATGTGCAAACACCCCCGTGTACAAACACCCACCCTGTCCCACCTCCACCCCTACTACCCATGTATAAACACTGTGGTAGTTTGAGTGGGAAACATCCCCCACAGGCTCAAGTATCTGGACCCCAGTTGGTGGTGCTGTTTGGGGAGGGTCACAGAACCCCTAGGAACTGCAGCCTTACTGCAGAAAGTGTGTCACTGGGGGTGGGCTTTGAGAGTTCACAGACCTACCCTACTTCCGGTCTCCCTCTGCTTCCTGTGTGTGCTTCCTGTTCTGCTCCCTGTGTGTGCTTCCTGTTCTGCTCCAGTTGCCTCCTGCCAGGCTTCCCCACCCCCATGATGGACTCTAATCCCTCTGGATCCATAAGCCAAATAAACTCTTCCTTCTATAAATTGCCTTGGTCATGGTGTTTTATCACAGGAACAGAAAAGTAACTAATACAGGTACCCTCCTACTGTCCCCCATACAACTTGTGTATAAACAACCCCTGAACCGCATTCTTGTACAAACACCCCTGTACCCCACCAGGACCTGGGTACAAACGCCCACTGCGAACCCTCCCTGGTGACTTGTGACTTCCCACCAGCTTTGCAGCCAAAGCAGGTCCTGTGGACACACCCTATTTCAGGGCAGGGAGTGTTATTCTGATGTGTGGAGAGAAGAAAGGAGGTGATGACTGCTCTGGGCACTGGCCTCCCACCTGGGCCTCACTCCTCACAGATTACCTGAGGGGACAAGGTAGACCACATCTGGCATGGTCACACTTGGCCATCATGCCTACTGTGGGGTTCTGCCACCACAGGCTGCCCACTGGCACAGGCTTCAACCTGCTGGTCACAGCTGTTTTCATTCAACAATTACCTGAGGCAGAATGTCACACTGATTCCCCTGTCCGGTCTGTGTGCTGTGTATGCTGAGACCCAACTTCTCAGAAAGCTGCCCAGCGATCCTATGACTGTGGCTGTGGCTGTGGCCGTGGCTGCACCAGTGGCTGTTCGTGGCCTCTCCTAGCTTTGTAGCCAAATATTGCCTTTGGGGCCATGTACCTCACAGGGCTCCTTCACTCACCAGGCAGGGCCCTCCTGGTCAGCCTCCAACCCAGCTTGTTATAAAATGTTCCAATACTTTACAGCATGAGGGGCTAAGCAGGGGGAGGCCACAGAAGCTAAAGGGATCATGTGTCAACCCTCTTGCAGGTGCCCAGTGCTAACTCTAGCATTTAGTGAATGTCCACATCAAGTGCTCTCTGGGGCCCCCACTGCCCCCTCAGCTGGCTGCCAGCACGCAGCCTGCTGAAAGAAGCGATACGGGCCCTCCACCTTCCTGTTTTACCCCACTCGTTAAGGTGCCCTGCAGGGACAGCCCAGCATTTATAAATATTCGAGGCTTTTCGCATCCCTTGGTTTTTCAAAATGAACCTAAAAGGGGTTATTTCCCATGATAAATTCAGGCTCTAGTACCGTGTCAAGAGGGACTGGACTGGTCTCGTCTCGGTCACACCACTTGGGCAAGCAGAGCCAGAGGAGTGTAACGAGCAGGATGAGAAGGCCAGTTCCCCCAACAGCCATAGCCACAGAGTACCCAGAGATAGACCCCAAACGAAGTCCCACTTCACAGGGCGTGCCGGCCACCAGCCAGGCCTCGAGCTGCCCTGCCAGGCATGGAAACATGGAAGCTAGAAATTCAACTTACGGCGTGTGCCAGACTGCCAGATGCACATTCATGCATCAGTGACAAACTCCACATCATCTTATGATTTCTGATAAAAATTACTACAGTTACTGCACGTGAAAGCACCTGAGGAGGCAATTCATAGTATTTGAGTTGTTTGGGTTTTTTTCCTTAAAGGGAGAGGAGACGATGCCTGTAGTTGGAGGCGATGGTGCCTTGGAAGAAAATAAGAGAAGCCTGGAACTTGGGACCTGAGCACATAATGCCCGTGGGGGCAGCTAACCCACTCCACACTCTGCCCCGGGTATAGGGAAGATGGAAAGGAGGAGGCCTGTCACAGGAAGAGAGGAGCGAGGTGACCAGTACCCAGAGAAATGTGGAATCCCATTTGCAAACAATATCCACTGCTGCTAAAAGTCATGTGTATTGTGGATACTTCAGGAAACTGCTTTGGAAAAGCAGGAGGCATATTACAGTCTGTGAAATCTGCGGGCCAGCTGAGTGAATTCATGAGGGCCGCAAGGAACAGAGACTACACACCTTAAAGATGCGTGAGAGGCAGCTCGTTGGCTGGATATTCAGCCCGATGGTATCTTGTTCTAGAAGCATTCTGTGACTTCAGAATGTTGCCAGTGTTTCCATACAGTGGAAATACCATGCTCCCCAGCTCATCCCTGGCCATCTGAGGTCAGAAAGGGCCTAATTCCCATCAAGCATCCCCAGACCTGGAACTCTGAATAGCAGCTTTCCCTCCTTGCCTGCAATCTGTTCAGTCCAGCTGATCCAGCCAAGGCTTATGTCTCAGCCAGCCTTGGTCTCCTGGAACTCTGCTAAACAAAGATATTAAGTCATTAAAATGCAATAAGCAACTCTCAAAAATTGTTTAGTTAATTCTGTGATTCAGGACCAGTGGTCAGCTCTGAAGCTCTAGTACAGGAGTGGGTGGACCTGGTCAGAGCCTGAGCCTACTTCAGGCACCATCTACCTGCATTGCCCTCTCCACCGTAACACCAGGAAAAGACACAGGTAAGGACAGTATGAACTGCACTGTACAAGAATTGGGGGGGGGGGGCTAATGATGCCTCCAGGCCTGGAAGACAGAAGAGCCCCAAAGCAGAAACGGCTCTAAAAGAACAAAGCTGTTAGGTGCACATATTATTTAATTTTCTAGCTGTTGCTCTGACGTCAGCGAGCACAGCAGGGACTTCCCCAGGTCTTGCGCCACACAGCTGGTTGCATTGGCAAGATACCTGTTTTAAATATAAAAACGGATTCTCTCTTCTAGCTGCAAGCAGAAAGCATTACACTCCCAGGGAACAGACCCGAGGTGGAGTGGGAGCTACCAGCAGTCCCGTAGCTCCCTACCTTGCCCCAGACACATATTGGTATATTAATCAAAGACCCCATGCCTTCCACCTATCTGGGAAGGCAAGCTCTGCTGACTCCCAGTAGTGGAAAACTTGTTTCCAAGTTACTGTGTGGGGCAAGATACCAAGTTTCCTACATCTCTGGATCCACTTCCCTCTTTCCTCCTCTGGGAACTGGCCATAGCTCAGCAGTTGTGTCTAGGAGGTCACAGTGAGACCTGGATCAGATAGATGGTTGGGCATGGTCTGCATTCCCAGAAGATTGAGTCTCATCCTAAGGTTCAAGCACAGTTCCCCTGGGGACATTTATACTTAGGTGGGTCCACAAGAAGATGAAGGTTTTCCAGAACATACCACATGAAAGGCAGCTAGAGAGACTCTGGTCTTTTTATGTCACACCCATAGGCCTGGCCTTGTTTCACTGTGTCCAAAACTAACCTGGGGCCAGGGAGAGTCAGAGGTCAGCCATTCACTTTTGTCTCCAATCTCCTGTCCTCTGCATTTCATTGTCCATCAGTGAGAGGAAGTAACAGCTAGATGGCGTCTCCCCAGTCCTGGGGTTCTGCATCCAGGGACATCACAACCACGGGGTTTTAGAGTCTAGTGCTGTGTCTGACCCAAACCCTCTATCAATCACCATGTGATCTAGGGCACTAATGGATGGCCTGGTCAGTAGACTCCACCCCTGTGGGGATGGTGAGGGTTGACTGGGGAGGTGAGGGTAAGTTGAGGGTGGACAGGTGTGGAAAGTTCTCACTGGCTTGCCCTGTGAAGGCACTAAAAAGCCTGGATGGTCAGAGGAGAGTGTCTCAGTTTGGCTCACTCAGAAAAGCCCACAGATGAAGGTTTGAGGACAGGCTGTTACCCAAGAGGATGTCCTTGGAAGCCCCTGGGAGGTAGGGATTTGAGACAGAGAAGAGAGGGAGGGGATGGCAGCAGGCGACCACTGGGGACCGATGCACTGGAGCAGAGTCAGTGGATAGCCCACCTCAGTCATTTACTCTGATGTGGCTACTCCCTGGACAGGGACTGCCCAGATCCTGGACCTGGACCTGCTCTCTGGTGGGTGGGGGTAGCTCTTGGGTAGTTGAAAACACAGCTGGCTTATGTGGGTAATGCCCATAGCAGGACACAGGGGCAGGCATGTAGAGCCTGTAACAGGCTTGATCTAAGCTCAGGCCACTGGTAACAGCTAGAGGAAGTAGCTGTGGGGAAGAGGAGGGAGCGGACAGTGGCAGCTCTGGAGAGGAGTCCTCCATGGGAGGACAGTCCCCCTTCATCTCCATATATGTTGCTAGCAGGAATCCTGCTGGTGCTGGGAAGTTGTGGTCACATTGGCCTGTGGCTGACACTTGTGGCAGCTGCTGAGACAACTTTAGCCACATTTGGGTTGTATACATGGCAGGTTCAGAATTAGAAAAAAGCGACCAGAAGTGGTGACCGTCTGGGTTGGGATAGAGCCTAACTGCAGAGCAGGAAGCCTGCACGTGAGCAAGATGCCTCCGAAGACACAGACACCTGCTGTACAGGCTCCCTGAACGTGTGATGGCATCCCATGGCAATCCCACACCTGGCTCCAGGTAGTCGCAGGCCACTGTCACTGGGAAAACTGAGCGTGAAACAGCCGACACACTGGGTTGGACTTTGGTGGCTTGGATAAACTTTCACTTAATTTTCTCAAGGGTTTGTGGGTATGCCATCATGATGCTGGCTTTTTCCTGATCCGTAGGATTGGCTTTTCTGTTTCCTATCTTATCACATGGGCTGCAAACTACAGGTGCCATTTGCCACTCTGATGAAAATCATGCCAGTTGCCACATGGCTGAGGGAAGGCTGGATTTGTGAAGAGAGAGGCTGAAGACGGACACAGAAGTCACAAAGCTCTGGAGTTCAGACAATGGCGTGGGACAGGATGACGGCAAGAGGGAGGGGCGGGATGCTTCTAAACGGACCTAGAGGAAGCCTGCCAAGATAGGCCAACCAAAACCCCTGCAGGCTCCCAAACCGGAGCACAGGAGCCAGTCAGCACCAGTCGGGAGGCAGCGCTGTATTCCAACCACTGTTAAGCTACTGTCAGTTTGTTCATGTGAAAAATGTGAGAAATGAGATTAATTAGGATTCCCAATTTACAATCAGTTCTCCAAGAATATGGACTCAAATTAAATTAACAGCTGTTTTAATTTTCTCCTGTACCCCCACTGTCTGGCTCTTAATCACACTACATCCGAACTCTTACCATAATTGAATCACACAGAATTGCAGTTCACACAGTAACTCTGCAAGTATTGGCTCCTTCCCACCAGAGCTCTGCGGTCGCGTCACCTCCTCCAGCGGCCAAACGTCCTGATGGCTCATCACTGCAACCCAGGTCAGCCACAGGCAGGGCACCGAAAGCCAAAGCTCAATGCGGCTTATTGGTTTATATTTATGTGGCCACAGGAGGCTAGTTGCTGTCATATAAGACATCACAGGCCCGGGGTCCTGCTCGGGGTATAGCCACAGATAGTACCCATATCACCATGGCAGGTGTCTGCTACAGTCTCAATTTGAAATAAACGCCACAGGTTCAGGCATTTGAAAGTTCAGTCCCCAGCAGGTAGCACTATTTTGCTAGACTCTGGAAACTTAGGATGTAGGGACTAGCTAGAGACAAGGTCACTGAGGGCATGGCATTGAAGACTATGCCTGGCTCCCAGTCCCTCTTTCTTCCTGCTTCCTGTCCACCCTGAGGTAAGCAGCTTTCCACTGGGATGTTCTGCCCCACCGTGAACCCAGCCCAGCTCTGCTCCTCTCTGTTTGCATATGGTGAATAGTTCCCAAGCTCTATCTGTGGCTAACGAGATGCCCCTGGTCCTGTGTCCACACCTCTTTCCTCTGTACTTACCTCGGGAGATGCTGAGGCTTTCTTGGACTCTCTGACCACTCAGCTGACACGGAAATTGTTTCTTCCCATGGCTTCTCCACACTTCACCTCGTTGAGTGTTGCTTGGGTCCCAGTAACTGAGAATCAACTCAGAAGTGTGATACCCTGGTTGTGCAGGAAACCTGCTTGTCTGACTCCTCCTGCCAAGATCAGGTTGACCCAGCCACATTTAACTGAAGACCCTTCCCCAGTGGAAGCCACTGTCTACAGAGAACAGGAACCTTTCTCAAGGCTCTGCTCTGTGGGAAGGCTTCAATCCTAGGCCTTTGGTGGCCAGTGTGCTCATTCTAGAGTACAGTTGGCCCATTGGGCATCCCAGTGGGGGTGAACTAAGCAGTCTGTGTGGGCTGCAGTGAGGAACAGATTTGGTGTGGCTGCACAAAAGAACCACCAGGTTCATATCAAAGTCTCTGTCTCCAGGATGGGCTCCAGTCTGGGTCACCTCTGCTTGTATTTACTACCTACCCTTTGTCCCCTTATACAAGGGTCCATCTTATGCTTTTGTTTTGGTTGGTTGGTTGGGCTTTTTGTTTTTGGTTTTTTGAGTTTTGGGGTTTTTTTGTTTTTTGGTCTTTTTGAGACAGGGTCTCCCTGTAGCCCCAGCTGTTCTGGAACTCACTATGTAGACCAGGCTGGCCTTGAACTCACAGAGATCCGCCTGCCTCTGCCTCCCGAGTGCTGGGATTAAAGGTGTGCGCCACCACGACGGGCATCTTATTCTTTTAAAGCTCCAATAGTCTAAATCCAAGCTGGATAATCTTCAGGGTATAAGACCAGACCTACCAAACCTAGTCACTGAGTTACAAGTTCCAAACTCCTGACAGCATTTAAGACCCTAGAGAGAAAAACCTAAAGTCCGACAGGGACTCAAGATGAGAATTTTCGCCCAAATACCCAGTGTGTCCACTCAGTAGTTGCAGAGACATCACCAGCTGCAGAAAAAGGGGTGCCCCTTCAATGTCAGTTTCCCCGGTTTTCCAGCTGATTCTCCCCAAATCCACCTGTGTGGCTGGATGTCACTGAAGACAAACTCTTTCTCCAATTGCCCAGAAATATCTGTCACTGGAAATCACCCAGCCACTGCCCACAAAGAAGTCAGAATAACACATAGGGACACCTGGTCACACCTGAACACTGGGCTGATGGGTCACTGTCACACCTGCAAAGGTAGGGGAAGGTCATGAGTAGTCAGAACATGTGCGGCCTGGTAAGGGGCCTCCCTTATCCAAAGCCAGGTAAGTTCCCCAACCTATAGCATGTGCATGTGTGAAGAGGCCACCTGGCAAGCCCCGCCCAGCCCACTGCCCTGCTCCTCTACAGTCATGAGAATTTAAAGACAACAAGCAGTGGTCACGGGCAGAGGGCCCTTACTCTGTGCTCATGGCCTATGTCATGACCTGCACCTCTGTACCCCTGAGCCTCCTCTGTCCGCTGCCCTGTGAGAGGGCTGCTCTCTGGCTGGGCCAGGCTTCTTCTCCAGCCACAGCCCACCTGTGCATTCCGCTGAGGTCCCCACAGGTCCCCCGGCCCCCTGCTTGCTCCTCTGTCCCTTGTTACTCCTTCCCCTACAGTTTCTGTTGACCGCTGCTGAGTCCAAGCTCTGCCCCTTCTAAGAATACTCTTCATGAACCCGGGCAGCCCTGGCCATCTTCTCCGTCCCTGCCCCTCGAGAACTGCCAGGTGTGACCTGCCCTGTTCACGCTTGTTCTTCCCACCAACTTCAAGGCACTGTAGGCTGGTCCAGCCCTTAGCCTCACTCTTTCCTAGGTCACTACTGACCCTAGGCTGTCCCCAGACTGGAGAATCTAGCCTGTTCGACCCAGGCTTCTCGTGGTGGTCGACACGTGGACCACCCCTTTCCCTGCCACTCCCCCCTCCGCTGCACGGCTCCTCTCAGTGGCCCATGGCTGGTAGCTGCTGCACAGTCGTTATTCTCGGACAAGACTGCCTCCCTCTCCACCGTAAGACTGTGGGGAGCCGCAGCTCGGGGGGCCAATCAGCTCGTCTTTTAAAATGCGCGCTGTGCTGTGGTCATGGAGCCCCTCACCCCCACCCCGGCAGATGCTTCCTACACCTGAGCGGGAACACGGTCCTCTCTCTGCAGAAACTGGTGAAGAGGCCGAGTCTGCACCTGGCTGCTCTCACACATCCCGTGCCCTCCCTCTGACTCAGTTTTAAATAATCCTTGTCTTGGGCTGCAACCGTCCCTCCCTTCCCCTGTGTGGAGGCTGCATGTTCTCCTGGGCCTGTTGTGATAAAGTGGCCTGGCAGGGCACCTGAACTCTGGGCTGGTTCTGTCTTTCTAAAGGAGGCTCAATGTAGATTCCAAAAATCTTCGCGAAGAAAGTCAGATCTCGGTTGCTGAAGGTGGAATCCTCAACAAGCTCTGACTTTGTCTTTAGAGGCACTGGAAGCTTGGAGACATGAGAAGTGGGTGACCATGCCTAGTGGCATGGCCTCACATGGGGCTGCAGATCTGTGGGACACCTGGCAGATTAAACAGCTGGCAGGCACCACCAGGCCCTTACCAGTTTTCATGTTTGTGTGCACAAGTTCTTTACCCCTCAAAGTTGCCAGCTCACCACAGTTCTCATCGTAAGTCCTGGCAAATGGACCCCAGGAGCCATCTCAGCTGTCATGAAGAATCATCTCCCATTGCTCCACAGCTGCCACACAGAGGACCAGTAACAAGAGCCTAGAGCCTAACTGGCTCCTGGGGTCCTTCCCCAGCTGAACAACAAGTTTCCCGCAGAGCCCAGGGACTGAGTCTAGGCTTCCAGGGACAAGGAGGGGACACAGCATGACTGTAGGTGTGCTCGTGTCTGGGCTCCTGATCTCACAAGTGGCAGATATCTTGACTGGATCATAGGTCTGAACTCAGCCACTAAGCCTCCCAGAGGCATGAAAGGCTTAACATGTGCGTCTGTTCCATTTTTGTTGCTCTGACAAAATATCTGAAGCAGTTTGTTCTGGCTTACAAGTCTAACCACCACATGGGGACCAAGTGTTCAAACACAGGAGCCCAGGGAGAACATTGCTCATTCAGAACATAACAGCATGTCTGCGGGCTGGCCACTGTCGTGTACAGAGATCCCTAAGCCTTCCCCAGGGAAGGCTTCCCTTAATCATTTCTGGATGAATCAGTTCTTATCTTTCCTCTGTGGCTTCTGGCCCTGCTCATGACTAAAGTCAGGCAAACTTGGCCTGATTAGAGGCGGAAACACAGCAAGGTCCCACTTAGCACTGTGAGCCATCCCCCAGCCTCTGCAGACTTCCCTGGACAGGCCCCACCCAGCTGCTCTTGGCCACAGAGCCCCACTGTAGCATTCCTCTGAACTTCTGTTGTGCCTTGTGCCTGGAGACAGGACAGACTCTGAGGAGCAAGTGGCACTCTTGGTGGTGTAGAGTTTGGGTTCCCAGAACTTACCCCAGCCTGTATTCCCTTCCCTCCACCCCCCAACCCCATCCTTGAGAAAACCCAAGTCCTTGACTCAGGAAAAATCAAACCTTGATGAGCCCCACCTGGGGTCTGTAGCGTGGACTCAGAAACTGGAGATGAGTTTTCATGCAGGATGAGTTCAGGGGACTGTATGAGCCGAGGTGGAGGGGATAGTAGCAGACACTAGAAGAAGCCAACTGCATAGGGCTAGCAAAGCCACCTCCCAGGAGTCCTGGACATGCTGTCAGCATTGTCTGGGCGAAGTCACCAGGTCAGACATTGCCCCGCTAAAACGGCACACCCTGGCCAGGTGAAAGGCCAGCAACCCCAAGCCATGTTCCCAGCCCAAGATCCAGCTCTTAAGCTCCCACTTGGCTCACAAGCAGGACACACCTACAGCCATTCGTGATGAGCACGCAACCTTGCCTCCCAAGGAGAAAGTCTGGCTCATAGGTGGCAGCCCCACACACCACCCCCACATTTGTGGCTGCACGTTTGTGGCTGGACCTGGCTCAGTTCTCCCAGAGCCCTCACTCTGGCTCCTCCTCATGGGAACGAAGCCTCGGGACACTGGAGATCGTAGGCACACATTCTGCTTATGAATATGGATTAAAGCAGTAATAAACACTGAACAAATAACAGACACAATTGCCTTTTAAAATAAACTCACGTGTTTGAAACTCACGGCACGCTTTGGGGATTTGTGTAATTTTCACATCTCTTTTCCTCCACCAGTGTTTGGCTTTCTCATTAGATTCTTGAACAAAACAGAGAAATTTGATTTATAGATCAGCATCGAGACACTTGTAAACAGTTACCTAAATCAGTCCTAAGGCTTCCCTTGTGCCAGCTCCAGCACACAGCTCCAGAGTGTCTGTCTTCTGGATTTTGGTTTTCCATGGAGAAATGGGTTTATCCAAATAGCACGGTCCACCATGTGCTTGTGACCTCCAACCCATGGCCTCATGAGTTCGTGAGTAGCCAAAGCCTACGGCTCCCCCTCCTCTCCCCCTCCCCCTTCCTGGCCTCTCTCTCTCCTTTCCTCCCTCCCCTAATCTCCTCTATCCTTCCCCCACCCTGTCTTCCCTCTCTAGTCCATGTGTCTCCTCTCTCTCTCTACCCTCTTTCTCCCTCAGTCTCTCCCAGTCTGTCTCCTCTCTCTCTCTGCTTTTCCCTCCCCTTCTCCTCTCTCTCTCACTCACTCTCTCTCCACACCTCTCCCTCGCCCCCTTCTTTCTGTCTCTCCCAGTCTGTCTCCCCTCTCCCTCCCCTTCTCTCTCCCTCCCCCCTCCCCCATTTGTCTCTCTTCTCTGCCTCTCCCTCTTCTCTCTCCCTCTCCCCCCCAGTTTTCTCTCTACTCTCTCTGGCCCCCTTTCCACTATCACATCGTCCCTTGTAAGGACCACTCTGATGACACGGGGCGAAGCATCCCTTTGGTGTTAACCACCACACAGCCCTCAGATGCCACCTGCTGCCCTGCTCTGACTCCCTGAGCACACTGGCCCTGTCCCACAGCTTTGCCCTCCACAGGGCCAGTGGCGTTCACTCTGGGGACAGGATGCTTTCTTAATTTCCCATCCTTTGTCCTTTCTAATGGATTTCTCCACGAACAGAGGAGTTTGAGCCCTCTGAATCTCAAACTTTCTCCTTACGAAATTGTCCTTGGCCATTAGGTTAATGAAACTGTGGAGGAGATCGCTCAGGAGCTGGGATTTAGCCTCTGTATTTCCCAGGTCTTTCAGATGACTCTGCTGGGACACACGTATGATGGAGGGTTGAGACTGCTCAGGATGGGGGTGGCGGCTATGAAATGGAGGTCATTTTTCTGTCCGCCATCACATAAAATTGAAAGCATAGAGAGCACCAGGAGGAAGTTTTTTAAACTTTTATGAATTATTCCCACAAGGAGTCATAAGTATTTTTCACTGTGGCCATTTCAACTCAGCAGAGCAGTGAGTGGCCGACAGCTGCCTGGCTTTGTGATTAAAGACCGGGTTCTGCTGCCCACTCACACAGGCCTGGTAGAGGGTAGACCGTGTCCTCAGGGCCTAATCCATCCAGTCAGGAAACAGGAGAACAAAATGCAAGAACAAATTTTGGTCCCATGAGGCATTTTTTCCCTGGCCAGGCGGGGAATGACCATCTCCAAAGCAGAGGGCCGATACAGAGGGTGCTGTGGGGACGAGCTGCTGTTGGGGACAGCCACCAGGCCTGGCGTCCACACACGCCTGACTTGGGGCTGCTGTGTGCTGTGAGTCTCAGTCCTCAGCCTTTCTGGTGTCTGACCATCTGCTCCACTCCACAGATGCCCACCCCTGGCCAGAGGGCAGAACTAGTGGCTCTTCAGGACCTCTCCTGCCACCCACATTGCTCAGCCAACCTTGAGAAAGCCCTTCATCCACTATATGGGCCCC
This sequence comes from Nannospalax galili, assembly GCF_000622305.1. Lineage (NCBI taxonomy): Eukaryota > Metazoa > Chordata > Mammalia > Rodentia > Spalacidae > Nannospalax > Nannospalax galili. The sequence continues at coordinate 117,855 of NW_008359444.1, forward strand.
AGAACTACATCAGCAAAACCAGAGAAGTGGCTCTAAGCAGCGTGGGAGCTGTTTGAAGCCCCAGTCATCTGAGAGACACTTCCAGAATCCCCTGAAGGCCTCAGGATCCAGAAGACTCAACAGGACTTCCCCTGCATGTCCTGAGACCACACAGATATCACCAAACCTGGCTGCATCCTTCAAGTTAGAGAAAAACAGCCTGAAGGTCTCAAGTCCACCTCAAAACTATGCTTCTGTAGACAATCCAAAAGTGTGTGTTCACATGTGTGCTCTTCCAGGGAGTCCCTGGTCTGTGCCTATGTGGCACTTAGATGCAGGTTTGTGTTGTGAGTGGAACGCTGGCTGCAGATGCCATGTTCCTCCATGTAGCCTGTTTCTACCTCCCAAGAGCCAAAGCCTCTGAGACTCACAGCACACATGTTAAGTCCCTTCAGCACAGCCCCGGTTCAGCTGTCCCACTGATGTCCCTTATGGGTATTTTTATCCCAGATGTCCCTATGACTAACTGTACAATTCCCTAGCCTGACGTCCCCGACTCTTCTTTCCTAACCTGCTGTACTGCTACACGGCCCCTTTGGAGCATCCAGGTCAGTCTCTGATGAAGACACAGTATTGGTGAGCATCCAGTGTTTACTTCTGTAGCCAAGGTCTATTCTGTCCAGAGAACATGTAGGGCTGTTCCCCACAACAGAGTAGGTATCTGGGCATCTGGTGTCAGTGTTTGTCACAGCACCGAGCTGTATCCTGGGTGCCTGTGGAGTCCTGGGAGACCTCACTGCTCCACACAACCCCACATTTCTCAACACCAGGGTGATGATCCTTTGCTGTGTCCTGTCAGGATAGACTCCCCATGGGTTGAGTCCCCTCATGCCCGCTCCTCTTGTGGGTGTTAGTTCTTGACTTCTAGAACATGTGTCTTACCCTCGTGGTCTCAGTCCCTGCCTGTCCAAGAGTGCCTCTACCCTGTCCCTGTTCACACCGGGTGTTCCCACTCCTGTGTCTTTGCCAGGCTGGCAGGAGTGATGATACACCATGGTGTGGTGTGGTATTTCTCGCTCCCTCACACCAGCCTCCCTGGAACCTAAGACTGCCCTATGAACCCCCCCTTTCCCCAACCACCTTCCTTGAAAAGATGCTTTTCCTTCTCTGCTTCCTGGTTTCCCCAAGCTCTCCTGGAACACATCGCCAGCCTGCTAAAGCAGAAACAAGGCCGGGTGGGTTTGGACCTGGCCACTGCCCCTCTCTCTGCAGGGTACTTGGCCTTCCTGGAACATAGGCCTGCCCTATGAACCCCCCTTCCCCCAACCAGAGGCACAGAAGCAAAACCTGCTGACCTCAGAACCTAGGCCTTAGGGAGCCTTGAAACATTCCCTCCCTTAGACCTCAGCTCCAAGACAAAAGGCCACATAGCCAAAGTCCAGCACTATCTGCTGTACATGGGCATGTGCCAGTCAGCTGTCACCTATGAAGACACCAAATGACCTGAAACAAGCTCAGGTTACCCACAGAATTTCAGGGAAGAAAAGTGACAGCTGTTTTAACCCTTAAACCCAAGTGTCTAGATGACTAGCTACACAGAGATAACAGCCTGTGTCTGACTGTGAAATGCATGGGATCCATGGAAGACAGATGGACACACAGGGCCCAGGGCTGACCACAGCCACAGGTGCATGGGTGACCAATGCTCATACATAGAGCTAGGATTAGAGCCTTACCACTTGACTCTGGAGAAGCAATTTACCTTTGTGACATCATTGGTTTCTCATCCCAGTTTCTAGGAAAACCGTGGCCCATGGGGAGTGGAGGAGCACAGGAAGGGAAATGGTGGGAGGGCCTCAGCCTTTCCCATGAGGAGCACAAAATGCAAACATGACCACTCACAGGGTTCCCAGGGCTTAGATGGGAAGACTGACCCCACCTGTGAGACCCACTCAGCTCCACAAGCTGCTGGCTCTAGATATTGCCAGCCTACCATGCAAAGCAACAATGGAACACAAGGCAGCACCCTGCACTGCCAAAGTCTGACTACAGATTGCAGAGCTACCTGCCAGTGCCCTGTGGGCATCTGCTCCATGATTTGGAGCTCAGAGCAAAACCATAAAGATCAGTAGACAGAGGGCATATCTAAGCATTGGAGGGGAGGGCTGGGTCAACCTGGGCAAGTAAATTGCCCTTGGGAAGGAATGAAAATGATAAGCCAGATCTGGAGGGCAAAGCAGGAACTCCAGGTCCAGGAAGATCTGGTATGGAGCCCGCAGAAGCCCAGGGGACTCAGGGTGCCCCGTGTTCTTTCCCTGGAGTGAGTGAGTGCCAGTCCATGATGGAGAGGTGGGTCAGAGCAGAGAATGACTGGTAAGCTATGGAGTGCAAGAGGGTCAAGAGAGGCCCACAGGGCCGGAAGCAGATGGAAGAGGGAGCCAGGGCTACCAGAACTGTGCAGAGGGGAAAGTGTTAGATGACAAAGCCTCCTGGCCTGTGCCCTTGAGCAACCAAGCAGGTGTATGCCACATGTGGGCCCTCTGCACCACCAAGGCCCGTTAACCTCACTGGGAGCAGGGCTTTGTGATACTCAGGGGCCAGAAGGCTGTGAGCGGGCTGCTGGAGGATGCAGTGAAGTTGCAGCATCAACTGCCTCCATCACACAGTCCAAAAAAAATATGCAAACTGGAGTTACAGAGGCATCTTTAAGCTTTGAATTCCAAAGACATTTGGCAAGCAGCTCATAATTTACACAGCTGCTGTAATAACATGGTGAGCCAGCTTGTACTAGACACTAGCAGCAAATATTTCAGAAATGGCACTCCCCTCCCATTTCTAAACACGCTATATGCCTGGCATGAAGCTGCCCTGTGACTTAGCCTGTGATTAGAGAGTGACACCCCCCCATTAGCACCAAAGTCTCAGTCATGTAATCGGACTGACTTGGGCCAAATATTACTGGAAAATCTGTCTGGAATCTGTCCTCTAAGACAGGGAATACAAATATGCCCTTAAGATCATCCCCCACCGTCCATATGTGTCAGAGTCATAGCTAATAACAGTAGATAAGTGAATCGGCAAATTGAAAGTTATTACTGAGAAAATATGCCTGATGCAAAGTGTATAACATACAAATACACCCTGCCTTTCCACATCCATGCTGCCAATTCTAGAAATAAAATAATTACACTTTTCCTGAAATCGTGATGCTCAGGAAAAGCAAATGAATGCTTCTTACAGCCCATACCACCTTCCGTTAACCAGCTGAGTCAGACTGGCATTCGGGCCCTGGCTTCTCAGTGGCAATCTTCAGAGCTGTGCATCGTGACACGAATAGGCTGAGAGAACTCATGTCATCCAAACCATCCCAACAGAGAACACAGGCCAGGCAAGGAAAGATTCTTCATTTACATTGTAGCAAATGGTTGCTTTGGAAACTCTTTGCACCTTCATTTGTTGTCAGAAACTTCCTGGAGGATAAAGTTGAAGATCTGGACTCCTTAAGCAAAGACTGTAAAATTCAAAATAACACATGAATGGAATACTCAGGAAATGTGGGACAAGATGAAACCAAATCTACCAAATCTATAGGCAAACAGGAAGGAGAAGAATCTCAGGCCAATGGCATTGAACAGATCTTCAATAGGATTATAGAAGAAAACTTCCCTAAATTAAGGATAGGTATATCTATAGAGATTCAAGAAGCATATAGAACACCAACTAGACATGATCACAACAGAAAGTCCCCACAGCATATCATAGTAAAAGCATTAAATGTAGAGAACAAAGAGCGGGTACTGAAAGCTGCTAGAGAAAAACAACAAGCTACATACAAAGGAAAACCCATGAGAATGACAGCTGACTTTTCAATGCAAAACTATGAAAGCCAGAAGAGCCTGGACCAAAGTATTCTGAGTTCTAAACAACCGTGGATGCCAACCCTGAATACGTTATCCAGAAAAACGATCTATCAAGGTCAAAGAAGAATGTAAAAATTTTCAAGACATGAATAGACTGAAGGAATTCATGCCATCCAAACCAACCCTACAGAGAATACAAAGGGCTAAAGAAAAGAATGGGTAGACCCAAGAGGCTACAGAAAAAAACAAAGAAAGGTGTAATGACGGAAACACAAAACAGGGCCACGACACAAAGAAGTTAAAGTGACGGTACACAATACAAACCTTTCAATAATAACACTAAATATCAGTGGCCTCAACTCCCCTTCGAAAGACACAGGCTGGTGCAATGGATCAAGAAAGAAAGCCCATCTTTTTGTTGTCTTCAAGAAACTCATCTCACCTTCAAGAATAGACACTATGAAAAATATTCCAAGCAAACGGCTCTAAGAAGAAAGTAATTTCCCAATTCTAATATCTGACAAAATAGACTTCAGATTAAAACTTATCAGAAGAGATAAAGAGGGTTACTTCATTCTAATTAAAGGACCAATTGACCAAGAAGATATTACAATCACGAACATACATGCACCACACTCTGGAGCACCTGATTCCATAAAAACAGTACTCTAGGACTATAAAACAGAGATTAACCCCAACTCAATAACATTAGGTGACTTTAACACCCCATTATCTTTAATAGATAGGTCAACTGGACAAAGAATACACAGAAATACATCTGAATTAAATGACCTGTTGCATGAAATGGACCTAACAGACATATACAGAATATTCCACCCAAGCAAAGAAGACACTTTCTACTCAGCAGCTCGTGTAAGTTATTCTAAAATTGATCACATTCTGGGACACAAAAAAAATCTCAACAAATACAAAAAAATGAAATCCATGCCTTCTGTCAGACCACAGTGCAATAAAGCTTATAATCAACAGCAAGAGAAGCTGTAGTAACTACAAAACTCATGAAGATTAAACAACACAGTCCTGAATGGTGAACAGGTCAAAGAAGAAATTAAGAAAGAAATAAAAATATTCCTGGAACAAAATTAAAATGAGAATATAATGCAATACAACCTCTGAGATACGTTAAAACCAGTCCCAAGAGGGATGTTTATGGTTCTAGTATGTACATTAAAAATCAAAGCGCACAGGTAGACGACTTGACCGTATAACTCAAGACTCTGGAAAGGCTAGAACAAACCAACTCGAAACCTAGCAGATGAGAAGAAATAAGAAAAATCACAGCAGAAATTAATGAAATAGAAACAAAGAAAACAATACCCCCCCAAAAATCAATGAATCTAAGAGCTGGTTCTTAGAACAAGATAGACAGACCCTTAGCCCAGTTAACCAAAAAGAAAGAAAGAACACCTCCAAATCAACAAAATCAGAGATGAAAGGGGAAACATCACAACAGACACATACACACACCAAAAAAAAATCCAAAACGTTGTAAAGGAATACTTTAAAAATTTATACTCCATTAAATTTGAAAATCTAAAAGAAATGGATGAATTTCTAAAATCATAGTCACTATCAAAGTTAAACCAAGAAGAGATCAACAGCCTAAACAGACCCATAACAAGTAAAGAAATTGAAACAGTAATACAAAACCTCTTGACTAAAAAAAAAGCCCAGGCCCAGATGGATTCACAGTGGAATTCTACCAGACAGTCCAAGAAAATCTACAACCAATACTGCTTATTCAAAAGATAGAAACAGAGGGAGAACTGCCAAACTCCTTCTATGAAGCCAGCATCGCTCTAATACCCAAACCAGGCAAAGATACACCAGAAAACGAAAGGTACAGACCTGTATCCTTACTGAACATAGATGCAAAAATTCTCACAAACCATGTACAGAAACACATCAAAAAACCATCCACCACAATCAAGTCAGCTTTATTCCAGAGATGTAGGGATGGTTCAATATACGTAAGTTAATGTAATAAAACATATAAATTGACCTAAAGACAAAAACCACATGATCATCTCAATAGATGCAGAGAAGGCCTTTGACAAAATTCAACATGCATTCAAGTTAAAATTCCTAGAAGGAATTGGTCTCGAGGGAACATACCTCAAAATAACTAAAGATATATATAACAAATCCACAGCCAACATCATTCTAAATGGAAAAAAACTGGAAGCATTCTCATTAAAATCAGGACCCAGACGAGGCTGTCCACTATCTCCACTCCTTTTCAATACAGTGCTCGAACCTCTTGCAAGAGCAATAAGACAAGAGAAGGAACTTAAAGGAGTACTAATTGGAAAAGAAGAGGTCAAATTATCTCTATTTGCAGATGATATGATATTATACATACAAGATCCCAAAAAGTTCCACTAAAAAACTGTTAAAATTGATTAATGCTTTCAGTAAAGTGGCAGGATACAAAATCAACTTACAAAAATCAGTAGCCTTTTTATATACCAATAACAAGCAATCAGAAAATGCATTCAAGGAAAACCTCCCATTCACAATACCTCAAAAAAAATAGGAATAAACCTGATCAAAGTCATCAAAGAGCTCTACAATGAAAATTTCAAATCTTTAAAGAAAGAGATTGAGGAAGACACCAGAAGATGGAAGGACCTCCCATTCTCATGGATTGGACCAGGTGTATCTTAAGGATGATCACACGCTGATCATGCACTCCTCAGCAGTGCGGAGGTATCCGTCAGACTTTCAAAACAAGTCAGGCCGCACCCCAGTAACTTCCTCTCGGGGCCACCTTGGCAAGACTGGGCCTTTAGGTCCCCAGAGTAGTCTTTCTATATACCAATAACAAACAACCAGATAAATCACTCAAGGAAACCCTCCCACTCACAATAGCTTCAAAGAAGTAAAATATTTAGGAATAAACCTAACCAAAGACATTAAAGAGCTCTACCGTGGAAATTTCAAATCTCTAGAAAAAGAGATTGAGGAAGACACTAGGAGATGGAAAGACCTACCATGCTCATGGATTGATAGACTCAATATTGTGAAAATGACCATCTTACCAAAAGTAATTCATAGATTCAATGCAATCCCAATCAAAATACCCATGACACTCTTCACAGAGCTGGAAAATCCTAAATTTCATAGGGAATCACAAAAGACTCCAGATGGCCAAAGCAATCTTGGGCAAAAAGAATAATGCTGGGGGACTCACCATACCAGATCTCAGATTATATTACAGAGCTACAGTCACAAAAACCACATGGTACTGGCACAAAAGTAGGCACATAGATCAATGGAACACAAAAGATGACCCTAACATGAGTACAGGCAATTTCAGCCACCTGATATTCAACAAAGGCACCAAGAACACACAACGGAGGAAAGACAGCATCTTCAACAAGTGGTGCTGGTAAAACTGGGTCTCCACCTAAGAAAAATGAAACTGGACCCTTATCTTTCATTCTGCACAACTCCAAACGGATCAAAGACCTCAATATAAAACCTGAAACTCAGAAACTTCTAGAAGAAATCATAGGCAGCACCCTCCAAGATATAGGAGTAGGAAAGGACTTTCTAAATCAGACACCAGCTGCTCATGCACTAAGGTCAGCAATCAACATGTGGGACCTCATTGAATTACAAAGCTTCCGTAAAGCAGAAGAAACAACCAAAGAAAGGAAGAGGAAACCCACCGAGTGGGAGAAAGTCTTCACCAGCTACACATCCAGCAGAGGATTAATATCCAGAATATACATAGAATTCAAAAAAACAAAGAAATAAGAAAATAAACGACCCAATAGAAAGGTGGGTGATAGGCCTAAACAGAGTTCTCAAACAGAGAAATAAAAATGGCTAAGAAGCACCTGAAAAAGTGCTCAACATCCTTAGTAATTAGGAAAATGCAGATAAAGACCACTTTAAGCTTCTATCTTATCCAAGTCAGACTGGCTAAGTTCAAGAGAAGGAAAAACTCCAAATGCTGGTGCGGATGTGGAGAAAGAGGAACACTCGTTCACTTCTGGTGGGAACGCAAACTCACGCAACCACTATGGAAACTGTGGAGAACCCTCAAAAAACGAAAAGCAAACCTACCATGTGATCCAGTGATACCACTCCTTGGCACGTACCCAAAGGACTCATCATACTATAGAGATGCCTGTATATCCATGTTTGCTGTTTTCTTCACAATAACTAAGAAATGGAAACAACCTAAATGTCCCTCAGCTGACGAATGGATAATGAAAATGTGGTTCATCCACTCAATGGAGTTCTACTCAGCGGTAAGAGCAGATGAATTTAGGAAATTTTCAGGTAAATGAATGGAGCCAGAGCATGTTGTACTAAGTGAAGTGACACAGTGCAGAAAAGCAGGTGACATATGTTGTCCCTCGTTTGTGGATTGCAGCACCAATCCCTTATATGTGCGTATATAAATTCTGATGTAACACCAGGAGCCAGGAAAATGGAAAGGATACATGGAGGTAAAGGAAAAGAAACCACCTGAAAGGGCGACAGTAGGGAACAGATGTTAGCAGGGGGAGGTGGGGAAAATGGGAGTGGTTCGGCAGGGAGGAGAGGAGGGAGGGACACACAAGGGGCCTGTTGTGGGAGGGGAGGGAAATCAGGAAAGAGGTGATGGTAGGAGGCAGGTGTTATTGGGGTTTTTTGAATTGGGGAGGAGGGTGGGATAATGGGGGCACTGGGACTAGAGAGAGAGGAGGGAGGCCAGGTGGAATGAAAAAGAATAGAGATGAATGAATTTGGGGGGGGCTAGGAAACCTAGAGAGAAATGTGATGCCCACGAAACCCCATGAGAAACGCACATATAATGTCTGAACATTAGTGCATGTGTATACCTGAGAGCTGCTTGGCAAGGAACATAGTGCCAGACAGAAGAGACCTTCCTTTGAGTGGTTGGCCAAGGTGGTCCGGGACACTCCCAAAATAACACAGGCTATGGCCAAACCTCTCGGTTATCTCCCAGAACTGGTAGGTAAGACCCTACTGCTGAAGACAGGACATACTTAAGATACGGGACTTGAAGGAATGGAGCAGGAACTGACCCGGAAGCCTTCTATCCAAAGTTTGGCTGTCATAATGCTAGGTGATGATATGCAAACTATCAAGGGATATGAACAATCAATGGTCCAACCCATCCCTAAAGCTTAATAACCATAACAACCAGCATGTCAAACTACCTCTATCGCAGTAGTGGCACTGTTATCTGGGGGCAATCAACAGCTATCTAATTGGACTTAAAGTCCTCTCAATGGGAGGGGACTCATGGGTGGCACTGTAAATTCACCCAGATACACACAGCAGTAGAGGACATAGATCCTAGAGAAATCCCTATCTCTTTCATATCTCTAGACAAATGAAATTTCTTAATATATGGTAAATTTTGATACTTATATTTACAGACAAGCATACCATACACCACTCATCAAAGAAGCTTCTTTTTACAACAGATGGAGGTAACTGCAGAATTGCACACCTGGTCAGACACAGAGAACATACATGTAAGAGATGTCCAGTACTAGGTGACACATCTACAGTTGAAGCTCTACAACTAAGGCTCATGGAACATAGTGGTAGAAGAGGAGACGGAAAGATTGTAAGAGCCAGGGCTGGCTCATGAACACAGGGAAGCAGAGACTTCCAGACCACTGGAAGCTTGCACGTTTGAACTTGGTGGCATTGAGCACAGGACCTGTGCCAACTCGATTAAACAAGGACCAACAAGGGAAGAGAGAAATGGGTGGCGGGCAGCACTAGACTGAGAGCTATTGGAGAGTGATTGCTTCTGGGTGAGGGAGAGTATGACTTATATACTATCTCTAGAGGGGCTGACTAGACTCCAGAGGACGAATTTACACTGAAGGACGTTTGGGTACAAATGCCTGAATGGATAGGACTTAACATGTATGGCAGAGTACTTAACATGTATGAGGTCCAGTAGGGGGATGGGGAAGGGATGGATGGGAGAGGAGGCCTAAATTTAATTAACAATTGCTCTTTGAAATTACAGAATCTCAATAAATTACAAAATTTCAATCTTAATAAATATAAGACATTTGTAACTTGCCTGCATGGTGCAGCCACCAAAGTCGACACCAGTCACTGACTCCTCCCACCTCATGTTTCTCAGAATTGCCCCAGCTACTACTCTCCAGCCTCAACCTTTCCACATAAATTTTAGGATCAGCTTGTTCATGTCTACAGAATGTCCTTGGATTTCGGGGGGAATCATATTAAGCCTGCAGATCAAACTGAGCAGAATTGACGTCTGATTGGGTTGACTCAGCTCGGGAGCCGCGATCTCTTCGTTCCTTGACTTGTCTGGTCCGCCTGTTTTTATCAAAATGATCATTATTGACTGTACTCAGCAAGGCGTATGACACTTCCCTTGAACTCACTATTGCTATGTAACTGAGATGTGACAGCCTTTGACCAACATCCTCCCAGGCCCATTCTCAGCGCTTGGAACCCCACTCTACCCTCTGAGTCTGCGCTTGGACCTGTCAGACTCCATACACAGGTGGAATGTGCGTTCTTCTGGGTGCCTGGCTCGCCCAGTTACACAGAGTCCTCAGGCTGTGTCCATGTTCTAAACGGCAGGCCCTCCTTGTTTCCTGTGGTAAACGGTGTTCTCTGTGTGCGCATTTCTAGTCTGTTCATCAGCTGACGGCCGCTCCGTCCTGTTCTGCCGCTCTGTGGTTGAGAAGAGGCCACGTGGAGCACAGGAGCGCAGAGCTCTTCGGCACACTGAGCCCGGCCCTTCAGATTCCACAGTGGCACTGCTGGGCCCAGGGTTTCATTTTCGGTCTTTGGAGGAATCTCCATGCTGGTTTCCCACGCTTCTCATGTACATGCTCCACCTTCGGCGTCTGAGGGGCCCCTTCTCCCCGTACTCCCAGAACGCCCCTGTCATTTTTTAATGTTTTTTTGTTTTTTTTAATTTTATGTGTATGAGTGCATTGCCCGCATGTGTATCAGTGCACCCGTGTCGTGCAATGTCCACGGAGGTCCAAAGAGGGTTTTGAATCCCCTGGAACCGGAGTTATGGACAGTAGTTAGCTGCCTTGTGGGTGCTGGGAATCGAACCCAGGTCCTCTCCAAGAGCAGTCAGTGCTCTTAACCGCTGAGCCATATCTACAACCTACCCCTGCCATCTTTTTTGGATAACAGACATGCTAACAGCTGGGAGATGATACCTCGTGAGGATTCTAATTTGCATATCCTTGATGATCCAGTGGCTCACACACCATTGGGACGGTCACTGTCTTCCTTTAAGGAGTCTACTCAGACCTCTGCCCATTTCTCCACTGAGTTATTTGTTTTCTTCCCAGGGAATTCAGTTTTTCATGCACTCTGGGTATTGACCCCTTTTCAGATGTGCAGTTTGTAGACCCTTTCTCGCCCAGTGTGGGCTGTCTACTCTGCTGAGGGTCTCCTTGGCTGGGCAGGAGCTTTTAAATGTAATGCAATGCCCTTTGTCTATATTTTTTAGTTGATATGCAAAATTAATCATCCAGACCAACGACCGTCCACATTTCTCCCATCACTTCCATCTGGGGTCTTACTGACATTCTCAATCTGGGACTCGGAGCTGGGGGAGGGGGACCCAATCCTACTCGGGTCATCCTGAACTCAGGAAGCACCTACTGTGTGAGAGAGATGTGTCAGAACAGCAGGTAGGGAAGGGTTGTATGGTGTGGACTTGTGAGCTTAGGGGAGTCACAGAATATTCCCCCACAGTGATGGTTAGCATTGATGGTCAACTTGGCACGCTCTAGAAGACAAACCTGTTAACTTGCCTGTGAGGCAGTGTCTAGCATGGATTAACTGAGATGGAAACACCCTTCCCAAATAGGGCTGGGGTCTTGGGTTGAATGGAAAGGGGCCAGTGAGCCGAGCACTGGCATTCATCTCTCTGCTTCTCCACTGCGGATACAAGGTAACCAGCTGCCTCACGCTCCTGCCACTGTGCCTTCCCAGGACTGAAACCTTGATCCATGAGCCAAAATAAACTCTTCCTCAAGTTGCTTTGTTAAATATTTTGTCACAGCAACAAGAAAAGTAATTGGAGCCCAGAACATGTAAAGTGGAGGCAGGGTCCAAGAGCCATGGAAAGGAAACATGTAAAGTGGAGGCAGGGTCCAAGAGCCATGGCACCTGCCTTGAAGCCAAGTTTAACTCAGGAATGAGGGTGCTGAATGCTCAGTCACATAGAACTTCCACGGAGTCGATGCCCTCCTGGTTCTTGTCTTGAAAATTTGAAGAATGAAATTTACAGACTGACAGAGGGTGGGTTTTAGAAAGAATTTCACTATAAGGAGCTTAAGAGAAAAGAAAGAGGAAGAAGGGGAGACGCGCTGAGACAGCAGGAGGGTCCACAGGAGTGGGATGCCACTGAGGGTCTCCTTGGCATTAATAAGGCTTTGCTGGATGAAGGCACGGGGCAGGGATGGGCTGGTCAGTCCAGTTCCCACTCACCAGGTGTCTAGCTGCTTTGCAGTTTCAGCCACATCCTAACCTCTGGTGTCCAGGAAAGGGTGCTCCCTTAGGGGAAATGTAGAACCAGACATTTGGTTTACACACTTCCAGCATCTACAGCCCCATCTTTGCCAACAGGGCCAAGAACATTTCCTAGTTTTAGCTAAGAAAAGAAACTGTTCACTTTCAGGATCATTTACCCCTAACTGCTACCCTGTGTATTCCAAAAACCTGAAATCTCAGAACACACCCACAGCCTCTGCACACACTGTTCTTACACACCAGAGCCTCTGATCACCCTGGTCTTACATACCCACAGCCTCTGCACACGCTGGTCTTAAACACCAGAGCCTCTGCACATGCTGGTCTTACACACCCAGAGCCTCTGCACACTCTGATCTCACACTTCCAGAGCCTCTGCACACCCTGCTCTTACACACCCAGAGCCTCTGCACACCCTGCTCTTACACACCCAGAGCCTCTGCGCACCCTAATCTTGCACACCCAGAGCTTCTGATCACCCTGATCTTACACACCCAGAGCCTCTGCACACCCTGATCTTACACACCAGAGCCTCTGATCACCCTGATCTTACACACCCAGAGCCTCTGCACACCCTGATCTTACACACCAGAGCCTCTGATCACCCTGCTATTGCCAGTCAGATGCCATAGGAAGCTGTGCAGTAAGAGTCGGCATTCTGGCTGATCCATGGGAATGTGGTCTGCAGGTTCATTAGCCAGAGCCATTGCCAACACTGTGGGCTTCACCATGGCCTTCCATGACAAATCACAGTTATTACAGTCACTATGGATTGTCAGAGACTAGCAAAGGAACTAGCATATTACCCTAATTTAATTATCCCCACCATCTGATGTTTATGATGATCACTAACAGTACTTATTTCTAAAATGAAATGCGCTGTTCTCTAATTGTTCACAGTTCGAAAGAAACAGCTAGAGAACGTTCTCAACCATTAAGGAAATTATATTTTAAATGATGAACATACTGTATATGTTTGTACTTTAAGGAAACAGACTCTGGTAATGTTTGGGGAAATTAGTGAAAATTTACTGATTCCCAGAAGAAAAATAGTTGTGTCTAACAGTGCCAGGCAAATCTGTGGGCACTGTCTCAGGAGGGGGTGCATATGGTGCAGCTCAGAGCAGCCAGCTGAAATGGATGAGGCCCGCCAGAACCAAAATCCATCCCCACCAGGGACCCCAGAGCCAGGGAGCCCTCAGTCCTCCTGGGCTGTTTCCTCTGATTGTGCCAGCACCACCTGACAGGGTCTCCGTGGGACTGAGGGAAAGACCTTTATATGCTCCACAGTCACTCCCCAAGAATGCCTTCTCCCCAAATGTCAGTCCCCCACAAGGTTCCAAAAAGCCTCAAGAGCCTTCTGGCAGTCCTGAGGAAGAACCAGATTCCGATCCATGACCAGCCCAGACCTGACCCTGTGTGAATTTGGGGAGGGAGACTGTTAAAGGATATAACGTACGGCTCAGTGGTAGAACATTTGCCCAACACCTATGCAGCCTGGGTTCCATCCCCAATATTGGAGGAAAGTAATGTCTACCCATGTGCATATTATTGGCATGTGCAGCCTCACCAACACTGTCCCGGACCAGATGTAGGCTTCTCAACCAGGTTGGGCTGGAAGGGGCTGAGAAAGCTCTGTGCTTAGAAGGACAGGGCATCAGGGTGAAGGGAATGAATGCTCCTTGACCCTGGCATCATGTTCACTCTTTCTTTATCTCCATGTCTTTAAGTCTTTTTCTCCCTCAATGTAGAAAGTAGGGATGTAGGTCACTGACATTCCCAGCTTACTTCAGCTTGGACACCTGTGACATGTCACCTCAGCCCTACTGACTTCCTCCTCTCTCCTCTCTCTCTGTCCTCTCTCTCCTCTTCCTCTCTCTCCTCCTCTCTCTCTCTCCTCTCTCCTCTCTCTCCTCTCTCTCTCCTCTCTGTCCTCTCTCCTCTCTGTCCTCTCCTCTCTCTCCTCTCTCTCTTCTCTCTCCTCTCTCCTCTCTCTCTCAAATTGTATCAAGTAACCACATTCCTTCCAGGCCTAAAATTTGCTTTGCTGTAGCCTCTAGAATAGTATTCTCCAACTGTTTTTCTTATTCACTGAAATTTGCCAAAAGAATTTTAAGAGGTGGACAACCACTCATTTTAAATCGACTTGTCACGAATTTAATTACCTACAAAAATGTAACTACAAAAGCTCGCACAGCTGTGGTATCTGTATTTACCTCATTCGACTCGTGTTTG
>NW_008359444.1:133319-136162 GCF_000622305.1 Nannospalax galili
CTTGAGTGATGTGGGAGGGCCCAGCCCACTGTGGGTGGTGCCACCCCTGGGCAGGTGGGCCTGTGTTGCATAAGAAAGCAGGCTGAGCAAGAGCCAGGGGAGCAAGCCAGTAAGCAGCATTTCTCCATGGCCTGTGCTCCAGCTCCTGCCTCCAGGTTCCTGCCCTGAGTTCCTACCTTGGGCTCCCAGATGAACTGTGACCTGGGAGATGTAAGACAAATAAACCCTTTCCTCCCCAAGTTGGTAGTGGCCAGAGTATTTTGTCACAGCGATGAAGAACAAACGAGGAGAGTCCATCCCTGACTGAGAGTCATGGGAGACCAATTCTGGGGCACTGGGTGGGTGAAGCCGGAGAAATCAAGATCTGGTTTCTGCACATAGTCCAAGACTTGTTAGCCTCTAAATGAAGTTATTGGTCAAGCATTTAAGTACAGATGACTAGAATTCAGCGGGAATATCCGATCAGACAAAGCCAGTGAGCCGGTATGCACTGCACACCACAGGGACTGAGAGCAGCAGGTATACCTCTGAGCCATAGGCAGATAGGCAGCACCCAGGGGAAAAGGCCACCGGAAGACTGGCCTCAAAAGATGAAGAAGACCTCAACCCCTCAGAATTCCAGGGAGGATGGGGACCACAGGACAGGCTGGGTACACTTTGCAAAGAGGTGCCTCCCGACAGGACAGCAGCAAGCAGGATGGTCACCCATCTACTCAGCCAGCAGCCACAATGGGGCAGAGGCACCTGACTGACGGCCACAGTGCTAGCCAGGCTCTGAGGGCATCAACAGGGCTAACAAGGAAGAGCAGTGAGTACCCACAGGACTAGGCAGAGCAGTTTTGGACCACGTAGCTGGGGGCTGCCAGGCACCCTGGGTTCGCTCCTCGGAGACAGCTTTGCTCAGAGCTGAGTCTGAGAGCTCTGGGCTCCAGGGTCAGTGGGTTTGAATAAGCCACAAGAAACTGATTGCACTGACTGTCAACAAACAGGGCATCCCCAGAGCCCAGCATGTGCCTATAAGTCCACCCTCATGACCCAGCATGAACCAGTGGGGGCTCCTGCTACAATCCCATGGAGACCCACTAGGAACCAATACAAGATGGGCCCATCCCAGGGGGCAAGTGCTGGTCCCCAGAGGAGTAAGTCTCAGCAGCTCCAGCCCCAAGGAAGGAAGAGGCTCTAAGTGGTATCTTCTTGCTGAGCCCTGCGTCCTCCTGGCTCCCAGTGGCTCTCGGGGGCTAACAAGGAAGAGCAGTGAGTACCCCCAGGACTAGGCAGAGCAGTTTTGGACCACGTAGCTGGGGTCTGCCAGGCACCCTGGGTTCGCTCCTTGGAGACAGCTTTGCTCAGAGCTGAGTCTGAGAGCTCTGGGCTCCATGGTCAGTGGGTTTGAATAAGCCACAAGAAACGGATTGCACTGACTGTCAACAAACAGGGCGTCCCCAGAGCCCAGCATGTGCCTATAAGTCCACCCTCATGACCCAGCATGAACCAGTGGGGGCTCCTGCTACAATCCCATGGAGACCCACTAGGAACCAATACAAGATGGGCCCATCCCAGGGGGCAAGTGCTGGTCCCCAGAGGAGTAAGTCTCAGCAGCTCCAGCCCCAAGGAAGGAAGAGGCTCTAAGTGGTATCTTCTTGCTGAGCCCTGCGTCCTCCTGGCTCCCAGTGGCTCTCGGGGAGCCTCTCATCAAATGATAAATGGCCGCTCCGCTCTCCCATTACTGTCCTCCTCACGCCTGCGTGCCCTCCCTTTGTGTGGCTGAAATGAATAATCCTGCACTGGAGGCAAGTGCGTTTGTCTCGATGGTGGATGGTGGGTGGCGTCGTGGTAGGAAGGACCGGTGGCTGCTCTCTGGAGTCACAGCATTCCGCCTCCCGCTGACCTTCTCCTCCTCCTCAGATCGCCCTGCTTCCTGTCACCCTCTCCCTCTCCCAGGTTGATTAATGTCAATGGAAATGGCCAATGGCCCTCAATGGCTCTGGAGAGCTGCCTGGGCTGTGTCCTGGGCTGTTCTCAGTGTAGATGTGAGAGCATCATCAGGAGGCCACAGCGGGTAGGACAGGCCCCTGGCATCCACTGATCTTCAACTCCCGGGTGGGTAGAGGAGAGTTGCTGGCCACAGGAACTCCTCTTCCTGCTGTAAAGTAAGCATCGCCTGCATTCTTGAAAGCATGTGAGGAGCAAGGAAACCACTGAACCTCATTCCTGGTCTCAACAATGTCTACATCAATTGCCATCTACACTAGAGGAAACGTGGCACAGTTTCCCTGCTGCTTGACTATGTTAGGGATAATTCCATCTCACCTCGAACAGATCAAAGGAGTCAAGGAGCCCAGCTTCTCCACCTAAGGACCACTGGATGAGGGGTTGCAGGCCAGATCTTCAGTCTGGCTCCTGGTGCGGTTACAGGTGGGCACCCTGCTGCAGGTGTGGTGACCTGCACTCTGTGGCCTGGCAGTGCCTGGCACCCTCCTCCAGGGACTGCCACAGACTGGGAGGGATGGCAGGCAGTCTCCTGGAGGGCCGGGGTCAGCAGGCTGAAGCAGTGTTGAGTCACCTGGGACCATGCAGAAGACTCAGCTGCTGGTTTCAGGCAAGAGGTCAGCAACAGGCTGGGGATCTGTTCTCATTTTTAACTTCACCAGTGGATTCTGGTGTCTGACAGCTTTGGAAAACCACGTGGTGAGAATGGGCATTTGAAGGGACAGATGCTGCTTCAGGGTTCACAGGCTGGGCAGTTGCTGTGATGAGCTCAGTCACCAGGCCTCAGGAATGCAGCGCTGGCCACATAGCAAAGAATAAATCCAAATGTGTGTCAATAAAGCTTTATCTATAAA
>NW_008359444.1:141805-152599 GCF_000622305.1 Nannospalax galili
CAAAGGATCAGGGAGAGTAAAGGTAAGCCTCGGAGCCCCAGAAAGAGGCTGTCAGCCCCAGAAAGAGGCTGGTGGGTGATGCAGGACCAGGGAAGTAGAGGGAGGTGAGGGTGGGGCCAGGACCAGAAGTGGTGCTCCGGGGGCCCAAGAAAGGCACTGAGTTGGTCTGGGTGAGAAGCATCAGGAAGCAGTATTGGTTCCCCAGGTGTCTTGGGCCCCAAGACTAGGAATGGTGCAGGGCCCAAACTAGGTGTATAGAATGGCGGGGGTGATGGAAGGGTGAATATGGCTTAGGGAGTCCCAGCACAGAGGGCTGCACTATAGACTTACCCCAAGAGACCTGAGGATAGTAGTGCAGGCTAGGAGAGTTAGCAGGTGGTGCAGGTCGAGGGAAGCAGCTGAAGACTTTTTTTTAATGTCTGTGAGTGTTCTGCCTTTGTGTATGTAAGTGCACCACATGTATGCAATGCCTGCAGAGGCCAGAAGAGGGCATAAGATCCCCTTGAACAGGAGTTGCAGACAGCCTTCATGTGGGAGCTAGGAACCACACCAGGTTCTCTCCAAGCGCATCACTCCAGCCTCCTAGAAGGACTATAAGTTCAGATCACAAAAAAAGCAACCTCTCAGGCCCCAACTGATTGAAGGTACACATTATAATCTTGTTTAATTGGTTCAAATATTCAACTAGATGTACATGCCTCTTAATTTTTGCTTTTTATTTGACTTTAAAAACAAAGCATATTAATAAATTAAACACAATGATCACAGCCAACAAAATACAAATTAAAAATGTAAATTTAATATAGCAGGCAAGTGCTGACGCTAAGTCACCAGAAGTGACTCCACAGCAAACCGCCTTCTCTCCAGGGGACCCTGATTGGGCCAGCACATCATGACAAACATGCCAAGTTTATGCCAGGTTGTGGGCAAAGCTTCATGGGCTTATAAAGAAAGCAAGGCTCAGCAGACACCAAGCTTACCTGGTGATCAGAGTGTATGTGCACATGTTTGTGCATGTATGCAGGTTTGTGGGTGCACAAGTGTGTGCATGGGGGAGTGCACATATGTGTGTTTGTGTGTACTACATTGGCGTGTGCCTGTGTTATGGGCTAGTGCATATGTGTGCATTATTGTGGATATGTGTGTGTATATATTTTATCAGTGCATGTGTGCATATGTATGCTGGGTACAGTGTGTGCATACCAATGAGCACTCATTCTGGCATACACACACAAGTACATGCACATTTATGCACTCATGTGCACACACACCACCACACCACCGTCCCCTCCATTTCAGGAAGTTGGGGCACCAGGAGGCTGTGAGACTTGTACAAAGACCACAGCTATGTGGGGGGCTGAAAACCAAGAGGGGACAAGGAATCACAGCCCACAGGCAGCCATCTCTAAGACAGAGAGCACCTGTCACTCCTTTGATGAGGGAGCTGAGCTGGCAAGTAGGGACAGAGAATCACTAGGCTCTGGAGTTTATAATAATCCTGTTTAGTCTGTTCAAATACCAAACTCGGCACCGGGAACCCTCCGCTCCACAGGGACACACTTGTTACCTTACCATCCAGGCAGAGAGTTCCAAGACAAGAGCTCCAGAGAGGATCAGCTCTCCAAACAAAATGCTAAAGGCCCTTGAGGACTCCTCCCCCAGCCAGGGCTCAACTCACTGACAGCACAGAGGTCCTGTACCACAGGAAACAGGAAACAGGAAGTACCTCCATGGACACAAAGCTGTGACTATTCCTGGGAGCCATGTCCACCAGAGCTGCTGTCCCCTCTACCTGTGTGATGCAAAGGTTGTCCCCAACAAGGATTAGGGAGCAGTGGCTGTTAGGGATGGAGGCTAACAGGATCACTCAGAGAAAGCAGCCAGGCAGGAGGCTTCCTGCTTGGCCCGCCTTAAAAAGGGAGTCCTCATAAATAAAAGAGTAGGCACTGGTCTCCAGGCTGTTTTTATTATTGCCTTAATTTCTCTTCTCTGATATAGTTCTCAATATTTTATGACCTGTCGCTTAGTGATTCAGTTATGACAAATCCTGAGCTTCTGCACCCCAACAGAAACACCAGAGTACAGAGATAGCCCCCTGCCTGCCTCCCTGGTCCACAGGAAGCCCCTTGATGGGTGTGGGATCCAGGCCAAGGGACAGACTCACAGGGAGAGAGCTCAGAGCAAAGGGTAGGGCTTCTCCACAACCTGGGAACTCCCGGGCCTTTGTGGAAGTGAGATTTAGGAGCCCAGAGATGCCTGCCCACCCTGAAAGAGTCCTAAGACAACTCATAAAAGAAGGCTGTAAAGTGCTTAAAATGTGATTATATAAATCAATCAATAGTTTCTCTATATAGCAGCAATAATCAGCTGGGGGGAAATTGTAATACCTTTCATGACAGCAGTAGAAGATGCATTCTTTAGGATTGCTACTACATTCAGAGTCGGATTTATAGACATTTTTAAAATTTAAATGAGGGACGATAACAAGATGTCATGAGTGACAGGCAGGATGATACCCCCAAAGCTGTCCATCATAACCCCTAGAGCCTGGGGATATGCCCTTACATCATGACATGGGAGATCAATCTGGGTGACTGGGGAGTCCCAGTGTCCTTACAAGGTATCTTTGAAAGAGGAAGACCAAGGATGTGGGGGACAGCGGGGAGTCTTTGAGTTCAGTGGAGGCTTTCTCTATCCCCTCAGATGGGCTTTAACTCAGGGGTGAGGGTGTCACACGCTCAAGGTCACACAGGACTTCCACTGAGTTAAGTAGTTTTTCATGTTCTTGTCTCCTGGATTCAAAGAATGCAATTCACACAAGGAGGGTGTTTAGAAGGGAGTTTGTTGGAGATTTATAAGTGGGAACTTAAGAGATAGAAGCCAGGGCTGGAGAGATGGCTCAGCGGTTAAGAGCACTGGCTGCTCTTGCAGAGGACCTGTGTTCGAATTCCAGCACCCACATGGTGGCTAACAGTTCATAACTCCAGTTCCAGGGGATCCGAAGCCTTCTTCTGACCTCCACAGGCATTGCACCACATGGGTGCACTTACACACATGCAGACAATACACCCATATACACAAAATAAAAATAATTTGAAAGAGAGAAAAGGACAAGCTCCTGCATAGCCAGAGTGGGCAGGCCCCTGGGGTGCCAGGAGCAGCTAGTCTGGGGCTTTTCTGTAGGATGGATGGCAGAGCCGGGGTGAAGCACAGAGAGGGGACGAGCCTGTCCGTCCAGTGGGCCGCGCACGAGATGTCCAGGTGCCTCCTCACAGCTTCCAAGATGTGACTCATACAGGGGAGAGAGGTCACAAGAAAGCAGACCTCCCTTTCGGTGTCCCCCCTCCAACCAGGACAGAATCAAAGGCATTTTCTGCTTCGGACCAAGGACAAGAATGGACGCACACACACACACACACACACACACACACTCACACACGACTTGCCTACATACCTGAGGCCCTGGGTTGCGTCCCAGACCCAGCAGGGAAGCGCACTGCACCCAGCCCTCTGGCTCCTGAGCTGTGGGGTAA
The DNA here is from genome assembly GCF_000622305.1 of Nannospalax galili. Classification (NCBI taxonomy): domain Eukaryota; kingdom Metazoa; phylum Chordata; class Mammalia; order Rodentia; family Spalacidae; genus Nannospalax; species Nannospalax galili. The sequence goes on from NW_008359444.1 coordinate 145,339, forward strand.
GAAATATGGGTCATGAAATATGGGTCATTTTAAGATCTAAGTTCATGGTAACTTGTTACAGCAGAAACAGGAAACTAATAAATCTTGGTCCTTAAGGAAGGTTTGCTCTGTTGGAATTCAGCAAGTTTTCCTTTAATATGACAGCACAATTATAAAGTCATCTTGAATAAACACTACCCAGAGCAGAAAGACTGGACCAGAGGTGTGCCTGCTGCTTCACAGAATCACGGTCTGTCCTGCCTCACACCAGCGAAGGGTGGTGTGGCCCCACAGGAAACCCAGACTTGTTAGGTGGAGGTGGGTTCTGGGGCTTTAGGAGGGAGTCTGTTGCAGTCACAGATGTCTTTAGCTAGAGGACCCTGGGGAGCAGGTGGTAGATGGGGAGGGCGAGAGTCTGACCAGCGGGGGCCAGCAGGCAGGGACGGAAGAGGCAAATCCTGAAGGGAAGGGTTCAAGAGGCACAGATAGGTCTGAACCCAGCAGAGAGCCAGACCCAAGGTTGATCCGAGGGTCTGAGGAGCCCTGGGTCACCCAGGGGACATGTCCAGGGCAGTGGGCTCTAGGGCCAAGAGGAGGCTCAGGGGCAGGCGCAGACTTTGGGAGGGGCCGGGCACTTTGGGTGAGAGTGAAAGAGGTCCCCCGCACTGCCCTCTCAGCTGAGGCCTCCCTTCTGGGAAGAAGGCCCTCCATCCCTCAAGTCTTTAAGAAGAAATAAAGGAAGCTTAATTACTTCTTAAAAATTCATTTGATGCTTTTATATTTAAATATTAACCAGGAAGGAAGCAGGTCATTGAGATTAAAATGAAGCCAGACACCTGCCACAAGAACATGGGGGGAGGTGCGTGGAGAGGGGAGGTCACCTTGGCTGGGCAGTCCCTGTCCCCAGCTGGCCTCTCTGCCCTGGTTCCAGGGCTTCAGGTTTCTATACCAAAGATGTGGAAAGATTTGAAGCTATGCATGTTCTGGACAGAGCTTAAGTAGGATTGGGCCAGTGAGAGCGGAGGCCAGGAAGAACCCAGCTCCCCTGGCCACAGCACTCCCCAGGTGTCTGGTGCCTCTGGTGCCTGGCTGACCTCAAAGCAATGGCAGATGAAGGAGGGGGACATTTGCATAGCACCCAGGCTTCCACACCTCACTGCTCTGCTAACTTTTCAGAGCTGTTACTGTGGCTGGAGAGTAGGAACTGGGGGAAGCCGGAGCAAAGCTGGGCCTGGAGAGCTGGCTCAGCAGTCAGGATCACGTGCCTCTCAACCACAAGGACCAAAGTTCAAATCCCAACACCCATGTCAGGCAGCTCACAAAACACCTGTGACTCTAGCTTCAAGGGATCCAAATCCTCTTCTGGCCTCTACAGGCACACATACAACATATTAATAAAAATTAAAATGCCTTTTAAAGGAAAAGATTCATATTTTAAAAGCCAGTGGCAGAAGACTGGAAACCCTTCACCACCTGGGCCATGTGTAGCAAACAGTGTGGTGGTGGGAAGCCTGGGTTCTATGCAAATGACCTACGAAGGGTTCTGGGCTTCTTGGCCCAGCACTTTTGAGCTTATGCCTTTCCCCAACTCACCGGCCCTCTCCCATTCTCCAGAATGTCTTCTGGTTCTGTTAATAAACTGTCTCGTTCTATGACCTTACCATGTGTCGCTGGCAGGAGACAGCTGCAGAACCCACCCAGGATATTCACGGCAGGGTTGCAGAGCCCCAGCCTGCCTCAGGAGCACTGTGTGCAAGCTCCATACTGACCAAGGACCAGACGAGCCAGTGTCCTGCTGCTCCCTGAAGTGGTCACTGTGACAGGCACTTCAAAACAGTTTTTGCTACAAAGCACTGATTCCTCACTCTCACCTACAAGGTGATTATAAACAGGATGAAGCCTGGCGTCTCTGCCCTCGTTTTGTGTCTGTGATGGCTAATCTTGGTGGTCAATTTGACACACCTGGGATGAGAGAGCCTCAACTGAGAATTTTCTCCATCAAATTGGCCTGTGGGCATGTCTGTGGGGGCATTTTCTCGATCGCAAATTGATATAGGAGGACCCAGCCCACTGTGCGTGGTGCCATCCCTAGGCAGGTGGGCCTGGGCTGTATAAGGAGAGTAGCCGAGCAGGCCAGTAAGCAGCGTTCCTCTGTGGTTTCTACTTTAGGCTCCTGTGTCAGTTTCCTTCATGACGGACTGTAACTTGGTCGATTTGGTCAAGGTGCCTGCCTCAGCAACAGAGAGTAAACTAGAGCGGTGTCTTTCTCCTCAAGGTTGGGTCAGATCCCTGTCTACCTGCGCACATGGCACAGGATCACACAAGGAATGTCTGTCTAACCACCAGTGATGTTTGTCTCGTCTCTCTTTAAGGCTGAAGCACAAACCTAAGAGTAACTAGGGCATTTTACTGCCAACGTGTTCAATGTCCAGAAGGTCTCCAGCCATTGTTCTAAACCTGCAGTCACCTTGGACCCCAGGAACATAGAGCCTCACAGGTCACCCCATCATGAGATCACACCCCCACCAAAAAGGAACTATCAGCTCATGAGAACCAGACTGTCCTTTGCCAGTGAGAACTTCTTCCAAACACCTTGCCAAACAAGGACTGAGACAGGAAACAGAGACTAATTACCAAGCCCTCCCACCCTCAGCCCCAATTCTTCCTCTATTTAAACCTAAACTTCATGTCGATGCCCTGAAGATGGACTTGGGTCCAGAACCCCTCTCTCTGTTCATCTTCTGAGTGCACACATTGATTAACTGTTTTTCTTTCGCCACTATCCACTGGAACAGATGCCTGAGCCTGGTCTCCTGAGTCTCCCTAATAGACTCCCCAAGATAGAGCTTGTTCCCTAAAACTCTGGGAATGAACACAGGGCAAATGAGGCATTTAGGGCTTCATTCAGAATGCAGAACAAGCAGAGGGGCCGACTTATCACTGGTGGAAACCTTAGTCCAGGGCTGGGAGGGGGTCTAGGGGAAGGGGGAGGTCCTGGAGGGGGTCTGGGGGAGGGGGGAAGGGACTGTCTTCCTCATCCAGTGTGGACTTGAGTACGGTGTGTCTCTCAAGTGAATAGTTCAGTGAATTCTCACAAACCAGAAAGATCCGTGTAGCATGACCAGACCAAGATGCAGAACCTGGCCAAGTCCAGCTCTTCACCCTGCACACCCCACCAGGATAACAGCCATTCTGAGCTCTAACCCCACAGCTTGTCCTGGGTTTTCCTTTAATGGAATGATGCTGATCCTTCAGCAATGTGGTACTCATCTTTAGACCAGCTGATTCATTTTCAAATCTTACTGTGATGGGGCACCCTCAGGGTTGTAGTCGGCAATCAGCTATAAAGCTTTTCTTTTGGCAATACTCTGTGTTTGAGCGGTCTTCTCTGGCGGGACCCCTCAAAACATTATTTTCGTTGACATGCTGTATTCTGGGGAATGTGAAATAAGATAGACATTGAGAGGTTTTCAAAACAGAGCTGGCGCCACAGAGGAAGCAGGACCCCTGTGTTCCGCTGGCTGGAACAGCAGCCCAGTCCTCCCCCTTTGCAGGTGTGTGGATGACAGATGGCTGCCCTGTGCCCCGAGTCAGGACTCACCAAAAGGCCATGGGGGTAGTTCATTGTGTTCTTTTCTTAATCTTCCATCATTCACTTACCCTGCTCTTCTCCAGAAGTTTTCTACACAGGGTTCCGCCGCTTTGCAGTCACTCTGTGTCTCTGTGCGCTCCCCATCCCTCCCTCTGCTGAACGCTGACACGGAGCTACCTCAGTCTGTGTCTCGTGAAATATGTGTTCTAAGCTTCCAAATGAAGCTCTTCCATCTTTGCACGTTCTGAACTTGAACCCATCCATGATGTGACATTCTTGTTATAGGTCAGAGTTTGCAAAGAAATCACCAGCACCACTTTAAGAAAGGTAGCAAGGTACATTTTAATTTTCGACTGGCTGGGCTGTCTATCTCGGGAGTAAACACAGCCATGATGATTGTCAGGTCAGAGTTTTTATAGGATTACAGAAATAGTATTCAAACAGGACACTTGTGAGCCAATCAGGTTTGTACAACATAGCAGAACTTTGACTCTGTTAATCAACAACCAATCATCATACAGACAAGTGATACAGTCATACAACTTGGCAATCAGCTTTGTAATTTTAAAATTAGTCAACTTCCTGCCATAACAAGTATAGTAAGAAAGCTGGAATCAGCAGTTACCGGTGGTCAGACAGTAACAGGGTGGGCTTATGTTCTGTGTCAAGGTGACCCAAAATAGCAAGCGGGTTACAGAAGCAAAAACAAGCAGTTAGCCAGGTGTAGAATGTCTGAGATTAGCACATTCCACTGGTTTGTGATTGAGCTATTTCTTAGAACTCAAGGCTGTTGTCTCGTTTTAAATATTTCTCCTAAGTGAAAATAGCTATTCTGAGCAAGATGGGGTAACTTAGGTTAAGCTGCTCATATAGTTCAGTTCTGATCTATGTCGGCCAGGTTAATTAACACAGCTACTGTGGTATGAATGGGAAATGTGCCCCAGGGGTTCCCAGTGGTGCTGTTTGGAAAGACTGTGGAACTTTTAGAAGGTAGAGCCTCACGGGAGGACATAGGTCACTGGGGGCAGACCTTGAGGCTTTATAGCCAACTCCACTTCCTGTTCTCTTGCTGCTTCCTGAATGTGAATTCCACGTGACCAGCTACCTGGCTCCTGCCACCATGCCTTTCCTGCCTGCGTCTTCCCACCACCATGGTCTATGTGGCTGTGGGGAAGCCACCGTCCATACTGGGTGAAGACTTTCTTGTTTGTCCGGGGGGGGCACCCACACTTCTGAAAGTAGCCCCTCACCCATTGCTCTGTAAGTAAACCCAATAAACTCATTGGTTCTCCAGAATGCACATCAGTAAAATCGTACTTCACATTGTGATTGGGACCAAGGGAGGAGGGGGTGGATGCTGTTTATGGTCCCTCAGGGAGGGAGCTTTTTTCAATGCAGAAGCCAGTATTCCTAGGTCCAATCCCATTTAATTGTGTGTAAGTCCCCTTCACATGGTTGGATTCGGCCCCTGGCTGTTCTGCCAAGGCTCCATGTCTGAGTTCACTAGGAATGTTGGTCTGCAGCTTTCTTATCTCAGGGTCTGTCTGTTCAGGTGTCACGGACATCCTGACATGTGGAGGGTTCCTCTGTCTTTGACTGCTTTGGGGAAGCTTTATGGAGAACCTATGTTCATACTTCTTTACTATTCGGTCGAATACACAGTGAATCCAGCTTGTCTTGGGGAAAAGATCTCAAACCACTTCATTGATCTTCTTACTTACACACGTCCATTCCAGTTTTCCATTTATTTCTGAATCAGTTTTAGCTGATTGTCCTTCTAAGAATTTTCGCATGTTACCTAGTCACATAATCTGTTGATCGGATTTTTCGCAGTGTTGCCCCTTTCTACATACGGCCTTCCTGCCCCACACACACTCCTGATTTCAGCAAGCTGAGTTTTCCCCTTTTCCCTTGTTGTCATTTTCAAACAACTAATTTGGGGCTAAGTTGATTCTCTTATTTACCGTGTAATCATTAAAACCTCCCATCAGCTTACTCTGATTTGCTCTTTTCCTACTTTAAGGCAGAAAGGTAGGTTATTAATTTGAGAATTTTATTTTGGTTGTTAGCCTTTAACAGCTGCGCTGTCCCTCCAGCCCTAGAATTTTATTCATTTTTAATACAGATATTTATAGCTATAAACTTCTCTGCAGGAAGTTTTGGCCCTATCCAGTAAGTTTTTGTATGTTTTCTTTTTATTTTCATTCATCTTGAGATTTTTCTAATATTCTTTGTGAATTATTTTATTTATTTGGGAGTGTGTTGTTTAATTTGTGCATACTTGTGAATTCCCAAAATCTCCTTCTCATGCTGAGCTCTAATTTTATCCCATCACTGGCAGAAGATACTTCGCACAATTCTCCTCTTTCAAATGCACTGAGGGCTCACTATGGCCTGACCTGTGACCTGTCCTGGAGAGTGCTTCACGTGCAGCTGAGGAGTGCACAGACTGCTGTGCGGTGGGATGCTCTGGAGTATCTGCTGGAAAATTTCCTTTACAATGTGGATCAAGTCTTCTAGTTCCCTGTCTCTCTTCTGCTGGAGAGATGGCTCGGTAGTTAAGAGCTCTTGCTGAGGACTAGAGTCAGTTCCCAGCGTCCACGTCAGATCCACATCAGGTAGCTCACAACTGCCTATGACTCCAGCTCTAGGGGATCTGACACCCTCTCCTGGCCTCCACAGACACAGCACTGCACACACACACACACACACACACACACACACACACACACACAGATAAATCTTTAAAGTTTTTTAAATATAGTATTGCCAACTCACCAGGCAGGACTCATGCAACAGTGGCATGACTGTTATGTGGGTTACCAACTGATTTCTGGCTCTGCGGAGGGTGCACCCATACTGTGGGTCTGTTCAAAAGCCCATGGCGGGGCAAGCATAGACCCCAGGGGTGAATCTACGACCTTTCTTTTGTTAAATGGGCATGTCAACTCCTCCTAAATATTCATGTTTGTACCCATAGACTAGCGCTGTCCTCTGCCTTCACCAAAGACACTTCTCTTTGTAGCAAACGGTGGTTAATACTCATGGCTGGTGCTGAAAACAAGTGACGTTAGTGCTTGACATCAAATGGAACACCAGGATCACCCCCTCCGAGGCTCAGGGAACATCAAACAAAAGGGACACAAAGGGTATCAGAGCCAAGTGACAGGAAGGAGGCTGTGACATGCTGCCTTATGGGCGTGATGTGGCCATGGCGCTCATGAACTCAAAACAGTTGTGGTTGCCTGCGTGGGGTCTGTACAACACTGAACCAGTAAGCATTCAGTTATAGTTGGGGGGGAGGGGGGTTCATGGGGCCCTGCCCAGAAGAGTGATTGGCAGTTGAGGGCTGATGAAGGAACAGAAGTCACACTCCTCAGTGAGGTGGCCCTGCTTAAACTCAGTGGTCACAAAGCAAAAACAAAAACAAAACAAAAAGTCCTGACAGTGAAATGGGGACTTGGTGGGAGGACATAGGGAGGGAGGATGATGGGAGAGGGTAGAGGCATGAGGGTGACCAGTATGCATTATATACATGTAAGAAATTGTCAAAGAATAAATTAATTTTGGGGGGTCTTTTTGAGACAGGTTCTCCCTGTAACCCCAGCTTGCCTGGAACTCAGTATGTAGACCAGGCTGGCCTTGACCTCACAGAGATCCACCTGCCTCTGCCTCCCGGGTGCTGGGATT
>NW_008359444.1:152802-188823 GCF_000622305.1 Nannospalax galili
TGTTTCTCCCTGTACCCCCGTCTCCCTGAGACGCAGGTTTATACCCCGGGCGGCCTTTGCCCCCAGAGACTCCCCCCTGCCTCTGCCTCCCGGGTGCTGGGATTAAAGACGTGTACCACCACGCCCAGCCCAGAATAAATGAATTTTTAATGTAGAATTGGGGGCTGCCTTCTGTTGATAAACACCATGACCAAAAGCAGCTTGAGGGGAATAGCGATCATTTCATCCTGAAGCTCACAACCATCATCGAGGGAAACCAGGGCAGGAGCTCAAGACAGGAACCTGGAGGCAGGAACTAAAGCAGAGACCATGGAGGAGGGCTGCTCGCTGGCTCACTTCCCCTGCCTTGCTGAGCTGCCCTTCGCAGTCAGACCAGGCCACCTGCCCAGGAATGGCGCTGTCCACAGTGGGCTGGGCCCGTACATCGGTGAGCACAGACATGCCCACATGCCAATCGGAGGAAATTTCGCAGTTGTGATTTCTTCAAACCAGGTATTCTGAGTTGACATCCAAAGCTAACTATGAGAGTCAGTTAAGTGCTTGCTACACAATCATGAGGACACGAGTTCCAGCCCCAGAACCCATGTGGAAGGCCAGGGGATGGTGCCCGCGTGTGCTCGGAGTGCTGGGGAGGCAGAAACCAATGGATCCCTGGGTCTCACTGGACAGCCAGCCTAACTTATCAGTGAACCCAGGTGCCAGTAATAGAACCTGTCTCAATGAAAAGGTACATGACTCCTGAGAACCAACACCCAAGGTTGACCTCTGACCTCCACACGTACGAACACACACGCAAACATGTGCGCCTGCAGAAATACATAGACGCACATACAGAAACAAAAAGCATACACAAACACACACAAAAGGGGTATTGAATTTTCCATCTACCATTGCTATATTATTTCCATTGTAAATCAGGGTGATCTCATCTCAAGATCCTTAATTCAATCATATCTGCCAAGACTTTTATCGTAAATAAGGCAGCATTCACAGACACCAGATGGGCATGCCCTTGGGGAAGGCATGAAAGTTACATGCACAGAACCAGCAACAAACCAGCGTCAGGACAGTGGGAAGCTGGCTCCTGGGCTTACCCCAGACTCTCTTGGCTCCACCCACTCCTGGGCTGACCCCAGCCTCTCTCCGCCCTACCCAGCAAGGCCGAAGAGGAACCTTTGCTCCTGTGTCCTTGGCCCAAGCTCTTTCCTGCAGCTGGGTTGGGAGATGCACCTGGGGACCCTCTGGCCTCGGCAGGTCCTTATGTGAGGATTGGAGATCGGTGTTTGAGCTCACTGTGAAAGGAAGCTTCTCTGAGATGTTCTCCTTCTCTTTCTGGCCCCATGGCACCTATCCAAAGATTTAAGCATCAAAGTCACAGACAGAATTCAAAGATGCAGGTTGTCTAACCACAAGCTCAGCCCATGGTCCAGGCCTCCCCTGGGGTGGGAACCAGGCCCTGTGTCCACAGTCCCCACCTTCTGGTTTCTTCCTTTTCTTGCATTTGCAGACCACCATGGGAATGATCGGAATTCGCCTCCTCATTCTGGAGGTTCCTATTCTAGTTTCCATAGAAACCACCATGTGAATATGGGGAAGGAAGGAGGCAGCATCTTTTAAAATAATGATCGTTGAAAAACTGACACGCCCATGTGTCCAGGTACCTGGTTGTTTCCATGGAAACCCAAGCCACAACAAAGCCAAGCGGAACTGGGGCTGAATTTCCCAACATCCAGCACCTGGTGCAAGGGCCCCTCCCATGGACATGTTCCGGTGTGGCTCGGGATTCCGCTGCATGTTCCGGTGTGGCTCAGTGGATTCCTCTGCATGTTCGGGTGTGGCTCAGTGGATTCCTCTGCATATTCCAGGGTGGCCCAGCAGATTCCTCTTCTGAGGTACAAAATATGAATGCAGATTTAGATGGGCTGTGAAGCTGATCTTTAAGGACAAATGCCGAAGAAAGTTTACAAATCACAAGAGACAAGTGTCTAGCCAGCCTGGGTAGAAATGTGGCGGCTCTGTGGGGACCATGTTGTCTACACCTGCTGTTGGTCTACACCCACTGACTTGGCACTTGTCTTTTATCAGCACAACTTGAGATGGTGCTGCGGTGTAAAGTGCTTACAGAGCGAGCATCAGGGGCCAACAGGAGGCTAACAGCAGCAGCAGGGGTGGATGGGAGGCCCCAAGTAGCACTGGGTGTCATGATTGACAAAGCCACGGCCCAGGTGGCATAAAGGGGATCTAATCAGATGCATATCACAGAAAACCCCCAAAAGTTACAACAGGGCTGACACCCAAAAAAAAGGAGTGCTTATCCCAGAAAAGGAGGGTCTGCTTCCCGCAGGCAGAGCACAGCCCAGATGAGACACAGCAGAAAGCACCCAGTGTAGACGGCAGAGGGAGGAGGTGGCCCCCGCTGGTCATCTGGTCCAGATCACATTAGGAACCTGGAGTGGGAATGGACCCAGTAGGATTCCTGTCTTATGTCACTCCAGAAGGACTCTAGAGGACACAGAGCAGGGGTGGGCTTCTAGGCAGGAGTCAGGAGCTGGTCCTTGGAGATGTAAATCTGCTGCTTTGTGCTGCAAAGAAGGGGGTCCAGACTTTGCCCCTTCCTACCAGACTCTAGCCCACCCTTCCCACCAGAGGTGCCTCAGAGGCACAGTGACCAGCCTGCCCTCAGTAGCCCGGAATGTTCTCTGTGTCGACTGTAACAGTCCCCAGTCCCAGCCTGGCAGGCACCTAGCAGAAATAGCAGGATTTAAAGGTTTCTCCTGCCCCTGCCCCAACAAGGAGCTATGAGGGAGGGGTGGGGCCCCAGGAGGGAAGAAGGGGCTCCATGCATCCCATGGGTCCTTGTACCTCTATGCCATTGAGTGTGGAGCTGGGCATCCCCACCCTCCCTCCCACTGTGTGATCACCAAAGCCTTGTAACCTCTGAACTCAGATCTGGAGAGGGGGATAAGGAAGAAAATCTAAATGATGTCCAGAAAGTCATCACCATCTTGGACACGAAGCCCAGGGCTGGCCCTGCCTCTGCCCTCCTGTGCTTCACTGGGAGAGGTCAACCCTCTCACCTCTGAGCTAATTCCCATGAGCTGTGCCTTGAGTCTCCAGGAGGAAGGGGAGGCTGTAGCTTAATGAGATCGACTGAAGAAACAGGATAGGCTGCAGGTACCCACCAGTGGGAGGAGTGGGGCAGTTGAACATTCTCCAGGTCAGCCTGAGGTCCGTCCCCACCAGAGCCTCTTTGGGTTATCTGTCATTTCAAAAAACCTCAATCAAATATTTTAATTCTGATCATGTATATGACCCATGCTAAGGACCATCACAGAGGCCAGTCCCAGGGAGGGTAAGGACACAGTCCCACCAAGGGAGGAGGATGTGAAATGGGTGAAGAGCCACTGTGAGGATGGCATGAGGTTGCACTCATCCTGGGAACAGGGCCCCCTCCAGGAGTATGAAATTCTCCTGAAGGCCAATGGCGAAGTGCACGGTCAGAGCCTCACCATCTGACTACAAGGACTGCTGACAGATCAATCGATCGATGGAAGCCTCCTGAAGGCAGCACAGTGGGAAGTCCCTTCCCAAGCGTCCCTCTGACTGGTGTCCTGTACTTCCAGGGAAGACATTCTATTTCCAGGGCTGCAAAACAAGCTCAGGATTCCGCTGATTCCCCCCACCTCCACAGAGCCATTGCCTCCAGGGACTCGGGACTGTGATTAGTAAACACACACTTCAGAACGGAAGTGACCTTGAGAACAAGCAAGGGGGAAGAGCCTCTTTCAGACTCTGAAATATTAATGAAAAAACCTTCCCATTTTTCTTCAGGAACAGACAGTCGTCCATCTGCTCTGCTGCCTGAGGCTGCCAGAGCAGGGCTATCTGACCACAGTTGTCGACCAAGGCTTCCAGAACTGGCCTCTTGGGTGGTCACAGCACCCACACATCCTCTGCAGCACCCTCAAGTGTTCATGACATCATCCCCCAGCTGAGACCCTGTGTCCTATCAGAGAGAGAAGTGGAAATGGACCGCCTGGAGAAGGAGGGAAGATGTCAAGTGCACAGCGCAGAACATGAGGGGCCAGAGGTGAAGTGGTAGCCAGGGTCACCAGGAGGGGCAGCCCAGCCTGTCCTGACGGTGAAGCCCAACTTTACAACCTTATGAAGGACAAGCAAAGCCAGCTAGCAACGCAAACAGTAGGCAGCTGATGGCTAACAGTTTTAGTTTAAGCTTCTGCAGAACAGAGCTGTGAACAGATATGCCTACACTCATGGGCTGACCACTACCCTGGCTTCTCCTGGCCACACAGTTCTAAAGGGGACCAAGAATGGGGAGTCAAGCCGGCAATCAGCACAGAGTGGGTTCCTCCTTGAAAAAGCCTTCAGTCTGGGTAAGACAGGACTTCTGGGGAGGTGGCCAGTCCTCTGTATACCAGCCTCCCTGGACTCCGAACCAGGAATGTTTTCAGGCACCCTTGCTTGTGCTCTGGCTTCACTGGCCACCATGACAACCATCTTCCCTGAAACATTCCTCTTCCCTGGACTCTGGACACCGACACCTGCCCCACTCCATTCCTAGGGAAAGGCTGATCTGTTCAGAGGTCCCCTCCTGCACCCCAGCTCCTGCAGAGTGCTCGCTGTATGTGCAGTACATGCCCAGCGTGTACCAGCTGCCCAGATGAATAAATGTTTGAGTGGATATTTTTAAGAACTGATGTGGTAGGTCAGCTTGCAGAACAAAGGTGCTGAGGTGACCGCTCAGCCAGCCGAGGGCAGCAGAGAGCACAGCCTCTCAGCAGGCTACCCCAGGTCCCACAGGTCCCATAGACATGTGGATTGGCTTCCCTCTCAGAGGGCACCACCCAGACATGGCAGCGTAAAACCCACACCTACACACAACACACACAACACACCTACACAACACAGACCTACATACAACACATATACCTACACACATACCTACACACAACATATACACCTATACAACATATACAACATACACACCTACACACAATACATGTACACACAAGCATACATATATCACATAAGAACATAGATGAACAACGTGTACACAGCACACATTCGAAAAACACATAAAAGACAAATATATACATAAAAACATCACATGTATATACACCACACATGTAACATGTCTATGTGTATAATGCACATGAACAGTACATCATATGTGCATGTGTATATACAATAAACACAACACATAACATATAGGTCACATCTCATCTGCATGTAATACAACACTCAGATATACCAAGCATGCATATACACATCATATAACACAAACACACACAAAATACCTATGTGAATATGTACATAGCATATACATACGTGTGTGATACATACCACACATGACATACATGCACAGAACACACACATACATCGCACACATGCGTATACACTCTGGACTGGGACACCCTGGGCTGCCCCCAGCCCTGCAGTGCTCCTTTGCAGGAGGTGGCTGGCCGGATGGCTCCCTGGTTCCCTCATGGTCTGAGTGTCCTCAGCAGAGCTGCAGCCCCCACGGCTACACTGTTCAGCTGGCGCTGGTCCTCTGGAGCAGGGACTCACATAAGCCGAGGACAACCACCAGAGCTGAGTTTTGGTCCGCAGCACTCAGTACACTGTTGCTGTGCTCCGCAGATATTCAAAGGTTGTATGCAGTAAGTCCATGCTGAAGGGCTCCTGGGGCCCTGCTGGCCAGCTAGGAGCAGAGAGAAAGCAGGGAGGGCAGGTTCCACCTGTCTCTCCTCAAGGTAGGAGCACATGACTCAGCTGCCTCAGTGATTCTGCTCATACCTGATCTCTGTGGCTGCTGTAACAGATTCCACAAACTCAGTGGCTTGAACCAACGTGGACTACTATCTCACAGTGCCAGAGACCCAAAGTCCGAAACGGATCTCAATGGGCTGAAATCAAGTGCTGGCAAAGCTGTGTTCCTTCTGGATCTGGGGACTGCAGCATCCAGCACATGCCCTCTCCATCTTCTAGATGCCATGCACCCTTTAGCTGGGGACCCCTTCCTCCATCTTCAGAGCCAGCAGCACAGCATCCCTACCTTGCTCTGACACTGACTGGCTCTCCTGTATACTCTTTCCACGTCTGGGAACCAGTGTGATTCTGCAGGGATAAGCAACCCTGGAAAATGTCCCCAGGTCACAGTTCGCTGATAAACAGCCTCCTACCCCCAGTTCCCTTCCTGAGTCACCTAATGTACACATGAGGGCCACACCTGTAATGCTGCCTGGGAGAGAGTCACTGAATGATTGCTCAGAATTTTGCAGGAATTTGGCCCCAAGTAGGCAATCTGCTGGTGATTACAGTTATCAAGCAAGAGAATCAGGATTTGTGCAGAAATTGCTGGGCTCCTGTTCTCACCAATGACATCAGGGTCCCTTCCAGAAGGAGCAAAGCCATGTGGCAAAACATGGAACCCTCAATTGGAGATGAATCTGCCCACAAGATAACCACTACCAAAGTACAGTCTTCAGAGCTTGTCTTGAACCCATGGTCAAGATGGGACCTGCATCTCCTTTCCCATGGCCTCCTCTGCTGCAAACACACGGCAAGTGCAGATAAAAAAAAAAAAAAAAAAAAAAAAAAAAAAAAAAGCTAGGAGTGGTAATGCACTCCTTAAATCCCAGCAGCCTGCCTTCCACAGATGAGAAGCAGAAAAGAAACAGTGCTGGGGCCAGGCTGGGAAGCCACGACCCTGCAGACCTGCAGGGTTGGAAATCTGTGGCCCAGTCCCTGACCAGTGTAGGTATTGAAACCATCCATATAGGATGGGAGGCCCTGGCCCAAGCTCCCACTCAAAGGGTCCCCTCACCCATGAGCTACTTCTCATCCATGGTGGGCATAGGCATTTACAGCCCCAGGTTGAGGTAAGGAGCTGGCACAGGGCAAAGTCAGGAATGAGCCAGAACACCACTGATGACGGCGAGATAGATGACCAGGCGACAGTGGGCAGGGCACACAACACTGTCTGGACAGACTGGCTATAGACAGGGGCAGCGGCAAACACGCACAAAGAGAGAGAGTGAAGAGGGAACGAAAAACGAAGACCCACCAAAAGAAACAGCCCCTCCTGCTGAAAATGAGCCTCAGCGGGCTCGGGTCAGAGGGCTGCTACTAAGCCGCTGAGAAGGAGCACGCAGATTTCTGCTGCTGCCCCCCACCCCCACCCTGAAGCACAAGGACGTCAATGGCACGTCTGACTCTTACTCTGAATGCTTAGCCAGAACTCACCATGGAAATATTGGTCAGAACAAAAAAAAAAATGAAAATAATCTAGAGCCCGTGCTGTTCCCAGAGAGTGTGGGCCAGATGCCAGAGGGAAGGGAGATGAGGAAGAGGAAGGGGAGAAAGACCCTCTCTAAGGGGCCAGCAAGATAGGTCAAGAGGTCAGGGTGCTTCCCGCCGAGCCTGAAGGCCTGAGTTGAATCCCCAGAAACAGGTGAAAGGAGAGAGCCGGCTCCCACAAGTTGTCCTCTGACTATCCACACACATGCACCAGTGTGCATAAGCTGCCCCCCCCCACATATATACACACAAGCACAAATACACACACAACAAATGAATGTAAAAAAAAAATTTTAATTCTCTCTGGAGGAACATAACTTCAACCCAATTTTGTCTGAGAGAGCGCCCGGCTGGGAAGATGACCCACTCCAACGGCACTCATGAGAATAAAGGGTGAATGACGGGGGGAAGCCAAAACAGATTCAGAAGTCTTTAGGTATTGGAAGCATAAGACACGTAGTATTAAAGTCTTAGTGTGTTTTAAACATTTAAAGGAAGTTTAAGAAGGAAGTGTACGTATATTAACAGGGAACGAGATGATTTGAAAAATAATAAAACATCACTAAAATGAGTGAAATAGGAGCACACTAGACTAAGAAAATTTGGGTAGAGGGGGTGTCAGGAGTTATCTAGAATGTGGTCCAGACAGACATGGAGATGGAAGTGTGAAGCGACAGGGAGCCACAGGGGTGTAGACAGGTCTAAAGTATAAGTTCATATTTTAAACAGAAGCAGAGGAAGAGAAAGAGGCCAGGTTTGAAGTGATGAGAGTTTAAAATTCCCCAAAATTGTGGAAAGACATAATCATTAAATTCTAAAATATCCTTGAATCCCAGTCGGTATGAATAATACAAAATTCATACCCAAATGCACATCTGTGAAACCAGAAAACAAAGCATGAGAGTGTCCCATTCCCAAATGTCAGGAAGCCGCTGCCGAAATGTGGAAAAAGCCCAAGGTTGCCCGTAGCCTGGAAGTACCCCTCACCACCATCATATGCTGTTAGTAAGTCCAGTAAATACTTTTGTTCCCGAAACTCTAGCTTGGAGGAATATTGTGTCCGTTTGTTGTAAGGACGGTGGGAGGAAGGAGTCGCATGAGGAGCCTGAAAGCCTAGCGGGAGCTCCCAGGAGTAAATTTCACTTCCTTGGCAGATCACCCCAACCTTGTGGGTGACACTCTCTTGATTGTGAGCTTGCTGGGCTGTGACCTCCACCTGCCAGGCACCTTTTGCTGGCTCCTACCTGTGTTCACAGTCGTCACTCTGAGGGATCCAGGGTGCCCCCTCCCATGTCTGCTGGTTGGCAGGCTGGTGACCAGGGACCGCAACTCTGCTCTTGCGGATTTTCATCCTTAGGGGACCTGTTCAGACTCGTGTCAAGTGGTCTTGGGTTTAAAGCACACAGGAGTGTGAGCCCCACTGCCCTGTGCTTGACACAATTTACCACATCTCCTAGCAACTCTTGAGAGGCAGAGAAATGGACTTGGCGGGGGCAGCTTTGCAGCGTGCTGAATACCGAGAGACCCTAAGCAAGGGGGAGTTAAGGACACAGCTTAGATAGAGGAGAGGGTTCCAAAAGAAAGGTCAGGGAGCCAGATGACACAATGAGAGGTCAACAAGTGCGAGGTAATGACAATAGACCTTGGATGGAAAGTAAAGCCTGTGGCGAGGGGGGGCGCGGGGAAAGAGACCGGGGACTGGGATGAGGGGGGATGATGAGGATGCCGGCTCTGGAAGACCGAGGCCCACCCCCCAGAGGGAGGATGTGAGCAGCAACGAAAAACTCCATTACATGAAGAGCTCGCACATTAAGACTGTGGGGCACTGGCCAACAGCATACGTACAATGGCTGCCTTCCTCCACGTAGAGATTGTTGACACAAAAGCACAACTCTCAACTCAAAGGAGATAAGAGATAGTTTATTCTGGACCCAAATATGAGTGACCATGGCCTGGGAACACAGATTCAGGTACCCCAAATTCCTTGTTATAACATGGAAACAGTTTGAGGGAGTTTTTATAGTAACAGAACAAGAAGCCATAGATACACTTTTCTGCTCTGGGCCTCAGATACCATCTGACAGGCTTCTTAGCCCTTGGGCTAGTGGAAGCTTGTGATCTGCTAAGTTAATATATTCTGAAAGGTTTTTATCTGTTAGTCACAGGATGTTAAGTCAGACACAGAAGTGGGCATGAACAGCTATTTAGGGGTTAAAAATGGCCCAAGATAAGATATAATGAGGGGCTGGACCTGCAACGCTCCAAACTCTCCACAAGCCCTGAAGTTCTAATCAGTTGATCGGCCTTGCAGAAGTTTTGGTTTGAAGATGCAGGCTTTCTCTGGGAACTTTCATTACAAGACGGTTCTCGCCACCACCGTGTGCCTCTTAAGTTGCACAGCACCTGGATGTAGGTCACCCCTGAAGAGTGGCCCTGCAACAGCCCCTGCGTCTCCAGGCAGATGACGTCAGCTAAGCTTCTGTTCAGCCTCAGATTCCCAAAGACAGAAGAGTAATCCAGGTCGTGTCCTCCTTCACCTAGTTTCACCTGGGAGATCTATGGTCTCCCCTCATCCGCGTGAGCAAGCAGCCGAGAACTTAAACAGTCTGCAGGGCCGGACCTGTGGTCCTGCTCCAAACAGTCATCATTCACATGGAAAGACACATAAATTTCATAGCATGCTGTTATTGATCCTGACATCACAAACTCCCTTTTTTGCTTTATTGGGTCCCATCAGATCTGTTCATCAATAACTTATCGTCTTTTCAAAAATATTTTGTTATTTTTTATTTTATTTGTATGAATGTGTTGCCTGCATGTATGTGAGTGCACCCATGTCATGCAATGCCACAGAGGTCAGAAGAGGGCTTCGGATTCCCTTGGAACTGGAGTTAAGGATGGTTTGTAGCCGTCATGTGGGTGGCAGGAATCGAATCTGGGTCCTCTGCAAGAGCAGTCAGTGCTCTTAACTACTGAGCCATCTCTCCAGCCCCAACTTACCGTCTTTTTTAAAGTTCAGTCTCCAGTATTATAGTCATTGAGGCTTAGCGGTTACAAGCACTGACTGCTCTTGCAGAGGACTAGGGTTCAATCCCCAGCACCCACATGGCGGCTAACAACTGTCTGTAACTCCAGTTCAAGGGGATCTGACACCCTCTTCTGACCTCTGTGGGCCTTGCATGACACAGGTGGATTTACACACATGCGGGCAATACACTCATATACATAAAACAAATAATAATAATAATAATAATAATAATAATAATAATAATAAAGTGGTCATTGAAAAACTAGTCATGTCAATCTTCCTGATTTAATTCTAACTCCTTCCATAATCCTCTAAACTGATTCTTGGCATGTCACAGGCAGAAACAAGGTAGCTCAGCAAACTCCAGGCTGCCTTCCTTCCCTTCCTTCTGTAGATGTCTTCAGGTTTGTGGCCAAACAAAGCAACAAAGGAAATGGATCTGCTGGCTCTCTCATCTGTCAAGTGTGAGATTATCTTTGGAAGGTCCCCTTGGTTCCGGCTAGCCTGGGAGGAACACCCTGTGGAGAACTTATCTCTCTGCCACAAGTCACAGAGGGAGCCTGGACCACAGGACTAATGTGCTTCTTATGTTTTGGGAAATACAAGCAATGGTAAAGCTATCCCAGGCAGAGCATCATAAAGGCACTGTTTGATGTTGAAATTATTCTTTTAAAAAACTTCCTTGGGGTTCTTTAAGAAAATCGTTGTAGGGGCTGGAGAAATGGCTCAGGAGGTGAAGCTCTTGCCTTACAAGCACAAGGACCTGAATTTGATCCCCAAAACCCATGAAAAAATCCAGGCACAAGCCTGTAAGCCCAGCACTGAGGAGTGGGAGCAAACAGATCCCTGGGGCTCACTGGCCCGCCAGCCTCAAGCGGGCCTCAGGCCAACAAAAGACCCTGTAGCATAAGTACCAACAGGCTAACCAACTGAGCTGCAGAGCTCTGAGAGACCATGTCTCAAAGGAGATAGACAGCATTCCTGTGGATGCACAGGAGAGAGAGAGACAGACAGAGACAGACAGACAAGGCTCCATCCCTGATCACTGGTCTCCAATCTCTGGCCTCAGGGGAAGTACACCTAGCATCTGGCTTAGGCTGCTTTAACCTATAATCACTTCAATTTCAGACGCACTTCTAAAGTGATGTGTCCCTGCTGCACTAGTCTGCTCAAAGGCCACTGGTCTCACTGGAGCCCCTGGGACAAGGGTTGACCGCAAAGCAATACTGAGGGAGTGCCTACCAGCAGAGTCCTCCCTGCTAAGTGACCACCTGGGACTGAGTGAGTCTGGCCCACAGATGCAGTGACCGGTGTGTATGCAAATTAAGCATGATGGATATGTAAATGAGCCAATCCTCTGGGTGCATAAGCTTCAGGAGAGGCCTGGGGGTCTGTCTCCTGGCCAAGCTATTGAAAAGCTTGTTCTTAGTTTCAGGGTGCTATGGGAAGCCTCTGCAGAAGACACGAGGCCTTTTGCAGACTGCTTTGTGATGGTTCAGAGTTTTTCTTTGACTTCTAATGCAGCTTATCACATGCAGTTCATTTTTAGAGGATAAATGGATATTAGCAATGTTATCTCTCCTTAGTAACAAACGTATTGAAAGTTCGTGAAGCCAGCCTCTGCTGCAGTTAGGTCCCAGTCATACAGAAGACCCTGGGAGAGGCAGTGGCTTTCCCTAGGAGACCAGGAATGGGAACAGCCTCTGGATATGGTCCAGAGCATGTGTGAATGTTGTGTTTTCATGCTCCAGAGATGCAAGGGCTTTTAGTTGGAATGCAACGTGCTGCAGAGCCCACTGTCATCATGAGCACCAGGGTTAAACTGATTTCAACATGCTGCCTATAGCCATCAGGAGCCCCGTGTTCCACAGTGAGTTCAGAGTGGAGCCAGCTTGGAGCCTCGCTGCACTTTAGGCAGTGTTGACCAGCACACCCAGGCTACACATCTTCCAGTGTGGACCATGGTATACTGGCCGCTCCTCCGTCTCCACCCACCTGCCCGGCACCCTTTCCCTCAATCAGCTGGGATGCTCCCTGACCAGCTAGCTGCTGGCTGGCATCTCCTCCAGGAGTTCATGGATTTCCTGAAATGAATGATCTCTGTCTGTAAAACCCAAATTACCATTTCCCTCAAAGTAACACATAGATTTTTTTTTGTCTCCCTGATAATGTTAACATCATCAGCAATGGCCTGATGGGGATATTTAGCCTGGTGATGGAGAAGCCACAGGGGGCTTGGGGGAGGGGCAGTGAAAGTCCACATTAGCCTGAGCTGGGGTCTGAGACATGAGTACCAGGCAGCCCTGGAGCCACACTGCATGCCCTACAGGCCATGGCTTCTGTGCCCTTCTGGAACTGCAGGCACAGATCAGCCACCCTTCTTAAAAGGTAGCTCCCCTCCTGCCTAAGCCTGGCCTTGCATTCCTAGGGGTTCCTGCAGACAGTGTATGTTTTCTTTCCTTCATTCAGAGCCTATTCTGGGACCCAGCTACATGCCAGACTCACTGTGCACAGGACACAGACATGGTAAAACCCCTAAGCCTCCAGGAGCTCACCAGGAGAGTGGTCCTCTTGAGACACCACATCGATTGGCTTAAGAGTCCAGGGACAGATGGGGAAGGAAACATTTGCTAGCAGCTTGGACCAGAAGTTGTAGGACTGAGCACACATAACCTGCAAGGCTGGTGTAGAAAAGCTACGTTTCTGAAGAGAGGGAGATGGCGGAAGCAGGACAAGGCAAAGGAAAACGTGGCTGAGAGCCACTCAGTTGGCCTGACCAGAGGCCTACACATCTGGAGTCAACCTGTCCACTAGCAGGGAAAGTCGTCCACAGAGGGCTCGCTGTAGGCTTCAGAGTGATGTGGACCAAAGCAGGGGTACTATAAGGGTCTAAATAAACAAAAGGGGCCACCGAGGAAGATAAAGATGGGCTACGTCCATCCTCTTTGTGGCCTGAGAACAAGACTTGGGGCTCCCCCTCTAATCAGCAGGGTTCTCTTTCTGGCCAACTAATCCAAACGAGTTCAGGTAAGACTAGGGCCAGACCTGGATACCTCATCATTGGAAGTCATAAACCGATCAGGTAAGACTAGGGCCAGACCTGGATACCTCATCATTGGAAGTCATAAACCGATCAGGTAAGACTAGGGCCAGACCTGGATACCTCATCATTGGAAGCCTTCACTTTTTTAAGTGGACCAAACCAAAATTAGGGGAGGAGAAACCACTAAAACCTGTAAAAGTACAGACACCTCCACCCCTGGAAGGTTGGCTTTGCAGCTGTCCACTCTCCACATATGGAAAGCTTCTCTCCATGTGAATGAGCAGATGTGTGCGAATCTTCATCCTTCAATAAAAGGCCTGCTTGTTGCTCTGTGCTGGCTTGAGATTCTTCCTGCCCCTCATTCTAACCCAACAATACCCCTAGGCTGCAACTGGCAATCGCTTCTTGTCACCGTGGAGGGTCACCTCAGGAGCACAAAGCAGGTGCTAATAAAGCGTAGTTCTCACTCCAAAGAGAGAAATAAAGTATTTATTCTGAGATGATTATGAATGACCTCCACCCAGGAACACGGAGTCAAGTTTCCCAGATGACATGTTCCACTGTGGAAGTGGTTATGTGAATTTTTTAAGAGTAAAAGATCCAAATATAAAGTCCTAAATGGATGCATTTACCAACCGTGTGGTGGAGACCACAGGTAAATGGCTTATAGAATGGATTTCAGATGCTTTAACAGTCTGAGTTTGGGGACTCATGGAAGCTAAGTGGTCAGTTAACACATTCCAAAGGTTTTACCTGGCAGTCACAAGGATGTTGGTCAGACACAGAGGGCAATGAACAGCTATGAAAGGGACTGTGATAGTGTCACCTTGATTGGACCAGGAATCGACACACCTCTGGGCTGATCCGTGAGGGTACTCACTGGGAGGATTAGGTGATTAGATCCTTCCGCTAGAGTGGGAAACACCTTCCAGCAGTGGCCCAGATGGAAACCCGTCTCAGGGAAAGACCCTGGCCTCTTGCTTCTGAGTATGTCGACCCTGTTGTTACTGTTGCTGTTGCAATCCCTTCTGACATCAGAACCCATTTTCTTCAGCCTTCCAACATGGACTGGAGACCAGCGGCTCTCCGAGAATCCTCCAGGCCTTCAGCAACCAGATAAAGACTGCTGAGACACCAGCCTCATAAACCGATCAGCCACTGGGTTCTCAGCATCTAAACGTCTGCTGTTTACCTGGGTTATAAGCTTGTGGTTTCTGGGGACCTGAGAGCGCCCACATCTTGCACACAAGCTGGCCTTGGACACACACTGGACAGGTTCACTCTGCAAACTCCAGCTGTCTGTAGGCCCCACTGTCTACCATTCAAACGAGAGGCTGCTGCTGCCTCTGCCCTGGGAACTGGGCAAAGCTTGCTTGGTCTGATCAGTAGCTCACAATGTTGTCAGTGTTCAGGAACGCTGCTTTACCCAGCATCAAGAATGGGGGATAAGGAAGAGTGAATTCTGACCCAGTTGGAATATGTCATCAGAGGGACTAGCAAGCCCCAGTGCTCCCCAGGCTGGCAGGTCCCAGGAGCTCCTGGGAAGGCACACATGTTCACACAGAGAGCCTAATCTAATCTGGCAGTCGAGAAATCACCCATCATGCCCTAGCAGAAGGCCGTGGGAGACATAGGCTGGACCCTGGGCACATATTGATACAGTTTGTTCCTGAGGCAGCCTGAGAACTGGCCTGCCAGGAAGACCGAGGCTTCCCATGGCCTGCCTGGACCTCACACGGTTTGGAAGTGGAGCATCCCTTGAGTTAGAGCAGGGGTTCTCCCTCTGAACACCCACAGAGTAAGTAGCGGCTGATTGGGGGTCCTGCTGTACTTCAGTGAGGGCCTCACATGCTAGAAAATGGTACCCACTGGAAGCTGATGGCCTCATGGGAGGCCACAGTATGGCACAGCAAGGGTCACAAGGTGGCCTGGGAAGAGAGCAGCAGGAGTACCAGGGGCACTCAACTCTATGACAACAGGTGAACCACTGTGTGGGCCTGCCCTGCTCAGGGCAGAGCGCTGGGGACTTTTATCCTCTGTCCCAGTCCCTCTGGTCTGCCTGTTCAGGATCTCCCTGAAGGGCCCTTCCACAAAGAATCACCCAGCTCAACACGTGATAGGCTCTGGTTGAGGACGCCCGGCCATGTGTGCAAACCTCAAGAGTGGTTCTTGCGCCTTCTCTACAAATAGCCTCTCTTGAAAGTGAAGTTCTTGGTTAATCCTGTTAGCTGCATCTCATCACTAGGACCAAATCACCTGACAGAAACAACTTGGGAAGAGAGATTTCTTTTGTCTTGTAGTTTAAGAGGATGCAGTCCATCGTGGTGAGGGAAGGCGTGCTAGAGGCAGCAGGAAAAGCTTGCTCACGTCTCATGAACTAGGAAGCCAAAAAGGGGCTGGAAGCAGGGCTGGCCTGTAACCCATAAGGCCCACCTCCCAGGGACCGGCTTCCTCCAGCTAGGCCCCCCTCCTAAAGGTTCCCAACCTCCCAAAACAGTGGGAGGCTTGCCAGCTGGGAACCAAGTGTTCAAATACTTGAACCTGTGAGGCACAATTTACTACAACCATGAAGATGTGTGCTCTCATGTAAATGAGCATACACATCAATTCTCATGCTTGCTGGCTGACTCCCCTCACAGTCTGAATTCCTTCTGCTTTTGGAGACTAAACCCACCCATCAAACACTCAGATCGCCTTTGTTTCACCTGAACTGGGGTGGGGGTGGGGAACACCATCCCACACAAAACCCTCCAGGAAGACAAATGACCCCAATTACGGCATCAAAGACGGTTTTTGAAAAGGAAGGAAAATTCACAACAGATTTTGCAGTTTGTAGTTGGCCTTGCTTTGGGCCCGGACATCTGGGGCCGCACAGCTTTGCGTTTCCAGGAGGCCCTGCTAAGTAGGGTCTATGGGGGCTGCCACTGTCAACAGTGTTCCATCATGTGCCAAGCTCAACTCCGTTTGTTTTCAGAATGAGTTTCTTTTAGAAGCCTACTGGAAATTTGAGATAAGTTCCAGGAAACCTCCCAAACTGAAGATATATTGTCTTGCCTTCTGGAAGGATCCAATTGACACAGAACAGGTGTAGGTGGAGCATAATTAAATTAGCCCTGTCTGAGAGCTGTTTGGAGGATGGCTACAGGGTGCACCTCTGCAGATGAAATGTCAATATTTTAATAACTTTCCTTGGAAATACATTGCTGTGTAATTCTCTTTGGTCCGGGTTCTTCTGTCCTCTGGAAGATTGAGCTGCAGGAGTGATGGTTCTAGCTATCGATTCCAGCATCCTTCCCATCCCCCATCTGCCCCACCCCCACCGCAGTTTGGATTAGAAATACAGTTAAGCTGGGCTGTACATGTAAGGCTGCTTCAAACGCCATTTGGGGCTCTGATTTTATATTTTCATGGCAGTGACTAGAAAATTAGGATGATTTGCCAGCTCAGTTCTCTCTAAAAGTAGCTATAGTGGCAAAAGCAAGTTCAGGGTTGCAGGCTCAGGCCCTCTGGCCCCAGTGCGGTGAATACAAGTCACTTTCTCTGCAGAGAGCTCAGGTGTGCATAGAGGCGGTCGAGGCGGAGGCCGGCAGGTCCTCTGTAGAGATCAAGGTTAGAGGGACCGAGGAAAGGACTTGGGAGCCTCCAGCAGGGGAGAATCTAACCTGAGAAAATCCCTCTCCATCCACCGCGGAGGGTGGGACCCAGGAGACAGGAGAGAATCCTAGGTATCACCCTCGCATCTATGAGTTACCATGCAGAGATCTTGACCAGCCCCAGTGTAGAAATCAGAGTTCGCATTTGCCCCACTGGAGCTAGTCATGGAAGACATGGAACAGGCCTTCTAATGCCTCTAGCAGACTTGTGCTTACCCTCAGGACCTGTAGTACCCAATGCACTGCTCCAGGGTTCTCTGGAGTGTTACGTAGGGCAAAACAGAAGCAAGAGGAGGGCCCAGGGCAGCCCTTGGCCATCAGGTACCTGCTGCATTGTCTGTTAGCATCTTACCTGTCCTCTCTTACCCCCACCCCCACTAGGTGTTCCTAAGATCACCCATAAACAAAGGCCCTTATTGGGGGCCTGCCTATGTGGAGAAGAGAGCCCAGACATCTCAGGGTTGGGGACCCGCTTGATGGAATTGAGTACAAAGCTTAGGCCCACGGACCCACAGCCCAAGTGTAAGGACTCGGTGGAGGATGTAGGCAGTCCAGGGTATTGGTCCCTTGGGCTCAGATCCCCAACTGAAAAAACAAATCCCTAGCAGATGAGTAGCAGGACTTAAGTGCCCTTGCCTCCAGGGACAAACAGCATAAAATGAACTCTACCTAAAGGGACTCAAGATCACAGGAAGTGACAGGGGAAGCATTTCTGTGTCACTGGACCAGGAACAGACACGGCCTATAAGACATCAGGATTGAACTTGAAGAATGCTGGGAGAGAGGGGTCCTGGCTCTTCAGGTAGCTTGGGGGTCAGGACCTGCATCTGTAGCCTAGAGACCAAGTTATCTGTTCCCAGGCTAGCTTAGGGACCGGGATAATAGGAGGGTTTGAGACAACATGGAGTGGTAGGAAGGAGGAAAGAGACCTCTCTCAGGACAGAAGCTAGGTGGCCTGGTGGGCTAGGCTGCACTGTCAAAGACCCCTCAGCAGAGCAAGTCGATGGCCTTCTGCTTGCCATGTCTTTCCCAAGGGGCTCAGCTGCTTCAGGGCTAGACACGCCCCACCCACCCCCTACCCCCAACACAGATCATCTTGGAGTCTCACTCCAGGCTGCAGACTCCTGCCCACCGACCTCCCAGAGCTGCGTTTGTAGCTCCTAAACCAGGTGGCTGCTGCAGCTCTGGGGTCCTTGGCCACCACAGAGGACAATTTAACATGAAGGGGACATGTCCCTCCCAAAAGCTTCCTAGAGATGATAGTTCGGTAATTTCCTTCAGGACAAAGTCAGTCTTTTAAAGAATGCCATCAGGTGCCTTCATACAGTCTTTGGATTATCGCACAGCAAAAATGCAAAGAAATTCTTAGCAGGACTTGCAGGAGGCTAAAAATAACCAGAAAACCACAGGACTTGCAGGAGGCTAAAAATAACCAGAAAACCAGGGCCAGTTTCACAGCAGCAGCTACAGAGCACCACTGATAACCCTCCTGCCTGCCTTTGTTGACTTGTCTCAAAGACCGACACAAACAGCCATCCAGCAACATCTTCCCTTAGATGGAGCCCAGGAGACCGTGAGAGCAGGCCGGCTTTTCAGACTCTAATCCGCAACTGGCCTGGGAGCCTACCTGCCCTAACCCCCATCGTCCCACCACTACCTTGTCCCACCACTACTTTGCCTATCTTCTCTGCGACCCAGAGAGGAGGCAGAAGGTCCTCTGAGGGCTCCAATAAGCAAGTCTCACTTTGATGACCCCCAAGAGCCTGGAGCGCAAGGCAGGAGGGGGAGCAGCAAAGAAGACCTCGCATGAGGATGGCGGGCTTCAGTGGCCATCAGAGCCTGCCCATTGCTGTGTGGCCGAGACTCAGGGCAGGGAGGAATGGGAGAGCTGCAGTGGAGACAGAGGGCCAGGCATGGCTCGAAGTGGATGTGTAGCAGGTATGTGATAATGGGGACACGAGCACTCTTGGCTTTCTTTGGGTGATATGGGCTGACCTTGGGCATTTATCAGGACCAGGCAGTCACTGATGAGGCCCTGGCCATGTTTATGCAATACTTTCAGTTACTATTATTGACAGCTAGATGCTGGGGGCATTGGGCTGGTTACTATAGAGGCTGGGCTGGCAGTGGTTTAGGATCCTAAATATTTTCTGACCATTTTATATTTTTCTTTTTGCTCATTTTATTCTCCCTAGCCAGAAGTTCCACCTGCCTACGGGACAGGTGCCTGGATGTGGGAATGATGTCCATGGGGTAGGAGTTCTAGTCCAGAAGCAGGTTTGAGCTACAGTAACAAAAACCATAGGCAGGTTTTTCCCTAGCTCAGAGAGGTCAAGGAGCATATGTGCTGTATATGAATCGAGAAAGGGAAGTCCCCTATCCCCCCATGACTGTATGGGAGCCTTGATTAGCCCCATCAGTGTCCTCGTAATGAGCAGCCAGCCTAATGACCAGACAATGGTGTCTTCATGATATACCACCACAGGCCACCAGCCCACTGGCCTCGGGGAGCCCCACTAGGCCTGGCTCCTGCCCACCAGTTCACCACAGCCTCCAGCACACAGAGCTCCTCCAGCTGATGATCTCCTAAGGGACAGCCCATCTGAAAAGCATCCTTAGCAGCCCCTTCCGACTGAGCCCACCGAGGCTTCTAGGGAGAGGTTTGGCCCACGTACATCACTCACTCAACAGCACAATGCTCCTGCTCCTGCTGGGGCTTTGGGACACACATTCCTTCCCAGGGATTTTTAGGGAGGCCAGGTCATGGAGTCAGTTCCCAGCACCCAGATGTCTTTCCCCAGGAAGACTGGATTGGGGCTGAGCTTGGTGGTTGGCCCCTCCCCACCCTCCATGCCCTCAGTACTGATGCTGAGACAGTCCCAGGCAAACCTGGACAAGGGCGCTAGAACTGGTGTTTGCCCATTGCTGGTGATATGCTTATCAACATTTCCCCAAAGTCCCCCGGAGTCTCCCAGGCCCCCACTGCAGATGCACATATACATACAGCCCTAGCATGCTGATTCCAGCCCCATCAAAGAATCTTCAGTGTGAATCTGGGTCCAGAGGGTGGACCCTCTAGGACACCTTCACTTGCCACTAAATCGCATGGCCAGAACCCTCCCCACCCCACTGGTGGCTCATTCTAGGTCAAATCCTATCCACTGAGCAACACCATGTGTTTCTTTTTTATATTTTATTTTTAGTTTATGTGTATGAGTGTTATGATTGCACCTGTGCACCTGTGTCGAGCAGTGCCCCCAGAGGACAGAAGAAGGCTTTGGATCCCCTGGAACTGGAGTTACAGATGGGTGTTAGTCACCATGTGGGTACTAGGATTCAAACCCAGGTCTTCTTCAAGAATAGTCAGTTCTTTTAGCTACTGGGCCATCTCTCTGGTCCCTCTGTGTTTCTTATTAATTAGCCCACCTCCCAGCGTCTGCAAAATACAAGCCTCCTCAATTTCACAAGCAGCGACTGAGGCCAATTACCTGGGCAGATACCATCAGTTTCCTAGGCTTGATGGAAAATTTCTAACCTCACAGAGGTCTCTCCTACCCAACCCTGCTGAGACATCCTCCCGTCCCACAGCCTGTCCCTAACAGTAGAACCCTACGCCGCTTCTTGGGACACAGCTGCTCCCTCAGTTGCTGAGGCTGTGTGCAGGAACAGGCTGACGTCTATGGAGCTGGAGATCTAAGTGATGAGGCGAAATCTTCAGGGACTCAGTGAGCAGTACCTGTATCCCTCAGCTGGCTTTGTATCCTTATGGGAAGTGCCCCCAAGCCTGATCCCTCATGAGACTCATCCCTGGAACACTGGGTCCTAGAGGTTGTCACTCTGCAGGTTAGTACAAATGTGGTTTCTGGGGTCACCAAAGCAGGACTGCAGTTTGGCATGAACTGGACTTGCGTGTGCCTCCATGCTGTGAACCTAGCAGGGAGGTACCATTTCACCTGGGAAGGAATTGGCATGACACAGGACCCTTAACCATGGAATGCCTTCCCCCCTCCACCATCCAGCTCTATACTGGGGACTCCTCTTTCCTCTTGCCTGGGTGTCCAGACAGGCCACACGGACAAGTCCCAAGAGAAACCACAGAATGGCCGAAAATAAATCTCCCTGCAGCCCCTGTCTCCCTGCAGCATTTGGCCCCCCAAATCCCCTTGTAGCTGCTACCCCTATATATGTCTCTGAAAAGCCCCCATATGACTCTGACAAGCCCCCATACCCCTTGTGCAGCCTCCACCCCTTGGGAAGCTTGCTGTCCCTCGCTGTGCTGATAAACAGTCTCATCCGTTGAGGTCAGATGTGGCACGTACTTTCTCTCCTATTGCTCCTGTGCTCGGTGCTCTCAAATCTAACACCCTCTACCCCCACAACTACAGCCTCTGAGGAAGACTCACCTGCATTCTTAAAAGCGTCCCCACGGAGCCCCCTGAAGATCCCCCAAGACAGTTGTTTGCCTCTAAAGTTTGCAAGCCCTCTTGGATGACAGGTTCTGCCGGGGCTCTGCATCCTGAGGCAAGGTGTAAGTCATGTGTGAACTAAAATTCACTGCACAGGTGTGAGCTGACACCACACTGCCTAGGCGGTGGCATGGTATGAACCCCGACCCCAGTCCTGGTCATGGAAACTGTGTGGCTCAGATAAGTTCTGAGACTCAGGAGCTCAGGTAAAAATCTAGGCCAGATCAACCTCAAAACCATGGCTATCTCAAACCAGGTCCTTCTGGGTCATGTGGAGCTGGCCTCTGCATTGTGGGAAGTTTAGTAGTGTCCCTGGCCTCTACCCACTAGATGCCAGAAGTAGCTCTCAACTGTGACCACCAGAAATGTCCCCCACATGGTAGATGCCCCCAGGGTCGAACCACCCCAACTGAGAACTACAGAAGGGGGGCCCGGCAGACAGGGCTGTGAGGTTGGCTCTTTGAGTCTGAGGTTTCCATCACTCATCTTCTCAAAGCTCAGCATCCTGGGATTCTGTGGGGCCTGTCATCCTCATCAGAAAGGGGTACACTCACTCAGAGGCAAGCCCTGAACCTTAGGAAACCCCTGCAGGGTGGGAGTGGGCAAGTCTTTGCTGTGCTGTTTCTGAGGACTGAGTACTGGTTTTGGGGAGCACCAGTACTGGTTTGGGGAAGTTCATGACTCAGGTTTCCCTCTCTTTTGTCAGGACAACACTTCCTGTGCTTGATTTTTTTTTAGCCTTGTAGCAACAGGGACACAGGCAGCTGTCTATGGATTTAGAAAAAATAGCTGTCCCTTTTCCAGCAGAAAACTGGGGTTTCATCAACCTGAGCTGCGTACATAGATGTTGTCATCAGGGTGGAAGAAGCAGACACTGACCAACTTGATGTTCTTTCAGGATTCTTATCAAATAAGAAACCTACTGCCTCTTGTTGGAGCTTGTTGTCCCCAGCTTTTTAAGGAAACAGAACCCACATAAAGGTGGGAAGAGAGCATGGACCCCACAAAGCTGTCCTCTGACCTCCACACGTGCATTCCCACACTCGGGTCACCAGGCTTCCCTGGCAAGTGCCTTTACCTGCTGAGCCACTTCACCACACCTGAGTACATTTTTACACAGGAAATTCCCCATTTGCTTGAAAGGACAGAAGGAAAACGTCTGCTTTGCTGGCTGTTCGCCTAAGAGCTCCAGTCACAGGGAGAGAACTGATGGCCATGGGCCACTGCGAGTTTTCCAGATGCCAACACATCTTTGTTCTATTTTGTTTAATGTATGTTTAATGTATAAGTGGTGTACGGACAGGAGACTGTGTTAAATACTTATCTGCTGTGCGATAAGACACCATGCCCAAAACAGCTTCCATTACAGTGGAAAGGCAGCAAACAGCAGGAACGAGAACCCGAGAGATCAGATCTTCAACCAAAGACAGGAAGCAGAGAAAGAAATGGAAGTGGGGTGCCACTACGAACTCTCAAAGCCCACCCCCAGTGACGCATGTCCTCCAGCAAGGCCACACCTCCTAAAGGTTCCATGACCTCCCAAACACTGCCACCAACTGGGGACCAAGTGTTCAAATAGTTGAGTCTGTGGGGGACATTCCTCATTCTACGCACCACAAGGACATACACAGGTATGCACATAAACACATATCTACATGCTTATTTATTCTCATGAGAACCTATTTCATGTAGTTTTTACACACAATAGTTAATTCCGCTCTGTGTAGTAACTATTCATCACATGGCTGGATTGGGTGCGACATCCTCAAGAATCCAGATACAATTTCTTCCCAGAATAAACCCATAGCCTGGCAAGGAAAATGGGCGTATTTATAATAACTGTAATCTAATATAAAAAGTGTTCATGAAAAAGTTGCACGGAAGCATCCGTGACCTCCCTGTCACCAAGAAGGGCCCTGGAGCAGGACTAGAGAAGGCTGCAGGTGTGACCAGGCTTTACAATGTTAGCCACGGCCTGTTAGAGGTTCCCTCTCCCCTGGGGAGTCACAGATCATGGCACAGGGCGTGTTGGTAATATGCATTTCCAGTTAGCAGCAAACATATTGTCACAAAATGTTATCTACTGCGGAAAGATTTAGAACACAGAAGCAAAAGATTTATCGACCACGACTATTCAGCATTTTTGACGCTTCTGAATGCCCATGTGGTAGGCTAGGGTGAGACACTTTAGTTAGGTAGAGCTGGACCAGCCTCCAAAGCTGTGAGCAGTAGATGCTGCATCCCCCTCTCTGGATATGTCCTCTTTGCTCCTCCCCACCCCACAAAGCACGCCCTGGGGAAAGTGGACCCGAACTCTGACGCCTACCTACACTGACATTCAAAGACACATCTTAAACAAACTCTCACCCTGATTATTCACCCAACAGAAATGGTCATCTGCCATGGGGGGGCAGTCATAATAGAAAATGGGAAGGAGAGAGAGAGAGAGAGAGAGAGAGAGAGAGAGAGAGAGAGACAAAAGATGGATTGGAGAGATGCAGTTAAGAGCAATGATTGCTTTTCCAGAGGATACAGGCTCGGTTCCCAGTACCCACACAGTGGCTAACAACATCTGTAATCCAGTTCCAGAGGATCTGGTGCCCTCTTCTGGCCTCTGTGGTCATTGCATGGCATAGGTGCACTTAGAAGCATGCAGGCAAAACACTTATACACATAAAATAAAAATAAATAGTTTTTTAAAGAAATCAAAAGACATCCTTGGGTGTTGTTCCTTGGGGGACATCCACCTTGTTTTTTGAGACACGGTATCTCACTGGGACCTGGAACTCACTGATTTCAATTGGCTGGCTTGCACTCTACTGACTAAACCATCTCCCCAGGTTTTTAACTGATACTGACATAACTAATTTTCTCTTCTGGTTTACCCCTCACTGTTGACACACTAGCTAGAGGAACTGTGAAACCCTGCCATAGTATCAAAGGAGAAACCTTGAGGATGGGCATGGATGGTGACTGGCCATCCATTTGACTACTCAATCATGGTTACATGCAGGACTGTTCTTTTTCATTTTAAAAAATATTGTGATTTTTTAAAAATTGCTCTTTAAGAAGTCTTTGTGAGGAGATTTCTCATAAGGCTCACACACAAGGAAACCTTTCTCAGAGCCCCCTTGTCCTGCAACTCATCCAAGTGTCTTGCTGGCTCCACATCCCACGGAGTCTCCAGCAACCAGAGCCATGGAAAAGGAGCGAGGGGCAGCTCTAGAGGGAGACGAGCTCCTGCTGCCGGGATATCGGCATTCAGATGAGAATCATTTTCACAATTAAATAAAATTTAATTTTTGGCTCACATGGCCAAACATTATATCAGATTTCTCATTCCTTGGAAAATCAGAAAGAACTTAATAACAAATACCACAATTATCTGTGAAGACTGAACAGTGATTAAATTATCAGGAGGCTGCTCCTCCCAAAACTATTTCTTTAATTAGCTAAAGCTGGAAGTATATATTAATATTTCCAGAGATATTTGCATACATTCACAACAGGCTAACTCAGATATTAGGTGAAATGTAATTTTTCTAATATTATGTTAGAAATATTTTAAGATTAAATCATATTATGTTTTTTAATGATTATTAAAGTAGACACTCTTGACTTATTACCATAAATTCTCTAACTTAAGAACTGAACATGCTTCTTGTTTTCCATGAAGAAATTTTCCAGTTCTTCTTACAAAACAGAAGACGGCTGCCTCAGAAGAGAACGATTACTGCAGTGTGCTTTTCAACGATCCACACCCCACGGGAGAGGCCAGCAGGCCACGCTGGCATGTGGAAGGTGCAGAGCACTGTGTGGCCTCTCAGCCCCCTGTAACCCAAAGGGCTCAGTCAGCTGGGGGCCCAGGTGGGTGAGAGTGAGGAAAACCCTGGTGAGCCCATCGGAGGACACAAGAGTAGCAGGTGTATGAATGACTGGCTTGAATCACGGCTCGACACCCATGTGATGGTTAATCTCGATTCATCAACTTGATGGAATTTAGAATCACCATAGAAACAAACCTCTGGACATGCCTGTGAGGGATTTTCTAGATAAGGTTAATTGAGGTGGGAAAATCCATCCTAAATGTGGGCAGCACACCCCATGGGCTCTATACACAGATGGAATTTTAAAAAGAAAGCTAGCTGATCACCAACATCCATGCCTCCCTGCTTCCCGACTGCTGGTGCACAGTGATCAGCTGCCTCAGGCTCCTGTTGCCATGACTTCCCAGCCATGAGGGATCGTCCCCTCAAACTGTGAGCCAAAATAACCCCTTCCTCCCTTAAGCTGGCTTTGTTGGAGTGTTTTGACACAGCAATGGGAAAAGCAATAATGCAGCCAGTATAGGTCTGCACAGGGTAGACAGATGTCAAACTGGACCATTCTCAGAAGGTTCTATAAAGTCATGGGGGCTGAGTATCACATCAGAGCTCTGGCACTCCCACCAAGTAAAGGGATGGGGTGAGGGGGCAGCAATGGTGAGTCTCAGCAGGATAGAACCACACAGAGGCCAAGCCCCCGAACAAAGGGCACAGCCAGTGCCAGCAGAGAGCAAGCGAGTGGCCACTTTCCCTCACCCCCTCCTCACTCCGTTTCTTGCGCCAGAGTGGGGAGGACCACACATGCAGTGTGCACAGGCTGGCACCCTGGGCCTGAGAGAAGCAGGAGAGGGGTCCTGGGGAGACAGGCAGCCTCCACCCACAAGGCAGCACATGTGACAGATCAATGGGCACATGCTGCCTGAAAGACCCCACACAGTGCCCAAGGAACATGCACATCTCCAGTGCCACCCACTGCTACATGGGGCAGTTTCCACTCTGGACATGGATACGATTTTAAAACAGCCAACGGTAGAAGTAGGGTATACTTGATGTAATAGTTAACTTCTCCTGAGGCTGAGATAAAATACTCGGATAAAATCCCCTTAAGGAAAGAAGGATTCATTTTGGTTCACAGTCAAGAGTACAGTCATTCATGTCAGAAAAGCCAAGGTGGCAGGAGCTTGCCTACAAAACCGGTACCATGTGGATGATGTTGCCAGGCTTTACTGCCAGTTTGAGACGTAGCCTGGCCCCTTCGATCACAGCTATGGCAGCTTCTGTGTATAGGTTTGGGGAAAACACTCCCTAGCCAGCTGCTTTTGAGGAGCAGGGACCCTTCAGTTTAGGCTTTCTTCCTCGTTAATGATTTTGAATATTCACAGGTTAGAGCTCCAATGGGGGAATTTGTGGCCTTGGGACACCTTTTATGTCTGTCCCAGCACAGCACTTAAGAAGGTTTCTTGCGGTTGTGCTGAGGTCTTTAACAATTAGAGCTGTTTCTCAGCACCTACCTGAATACCCTCCTGTCTTGATATTTCCTTCCCCAACCAAATTAGCTCAATACCTTTATATTCAACTCCATTCACCTTCTAAGGACATGAACAAAATGAAGCCAGATTCTTGACCAAAATATCACAAAAATGACCCCAATTCCCATTGCTAGTCGAGTCCTTGTTCCCCTCTGAAACTTCATGAGCCACGCCTCCACAGGCCACACTTCTCTCCACATGACTTGTCCAAGCTCCCATCAGAATGTCCCATTAAGCTCTGCTTAGGGGATTTGAGGGCTTTTCTAACCCAAAGTTTCAAACTCTTCCTTAACCCTTTTGCAAACTACTTCCACTTGGTCAGGCTTAGCACAACAAAGGTTTTACTTCTTCTTGGTACCAGTTTTCTGTAACAGCTACTTTTCCTGCTGTTATAATAAAATACTCTGGCAAAAACAATTTAAGGAAAGAAGCAGAGTTGGCCCACACTTCGAGGGTATACTACGTCATGGCAGGAAAGTCAAGGGATCAGGAGTTCAAGCAGCTGTTCACAATTACTTCTGCATCCAGGAAGAAGAGCGGCTGAATGCCTGTGCTTAGCCCACCTTCTCCTCTCTCTGCAGTCCAGGATCCCATCCCAAGGACAGGTGCCACACACAGTGGGTGGGCCTTCTCACTTCAATTAACCTTATCGAGATCATCTCCCACAGGTGTATTCACAGCCCATCCTCCAGCTGATTCTAGATCTCATCAAGTTGACAATTCAGATTATCCACCACATTGATCATACTCGACAACCACAGCAGAGGCTGCAGTTATTTTTAAGGAAATATTCCTCTCTGTCCTAGAACTCACTATGTAGCTCAGGTTGGCCGCAAACTCAAAGCAAGTCTTCTGCCTCAGCCTCTCCACTGCTGGGATTGAAAGAGCCAGGAGCCTAGGGACTGTCATGGGCTCAATTATGTCGCCCTCTGGCCCATGGCAGGAATAAGCAAGATTCACAGGAGCTCCTGGACCAGCAGGGATGGCAAGTCACCAAGGCTCGCTTTGCTAAGAGTGCTGGACAGAGGCGTGCCGGGCAGCATAGAGGAGTCGACTCAGCATGGTCTGTCGGATCCGAGGAGGTTCAAGAGAAGACGGCAGTGGGGAGAACGCTCCTGACAGCAGCATAACTGGGTGCTGGGTGCCCAAGTGGATGTCCTAGACTGAGCAAGGCAGGAGCCTGGGAGTAAAAGTCAGTTTGCAGGTTGGGGAGACGGTTCGGGCAGTAAACTGCTTGCCTTGCAAGCCTGAGGATCTGAGCTTCACCGCCAGGACACCAGACATGGTGACACACGCTTGTCATTCCAGCGCTGGGAGACAGACAGGGATCATGGGGCTCGTTGACCAGCTAGCCAAATCAGACCAGTGAGAAAAGCAGTCTCAAAGCCCAAGACGGTTGGCTCCTGAGGAATGACATTTCAGGTTGACTCCAGCCCCCACATACATTCACACACCAACATGTACACATTTGACATGTAAACACACACATATACAAGTGCCTTGCCCCTGGGGCAGAGCCACAGTAAGGAGATACCTCATTTGACTCCTCATTTCCTAAGTGTCTCCAAATGATGTTTGGATGACATCTCTTTGAAAGGAACAGAGAAAGCAGCAGGGCTCCAAAGCCCATCTACAAAGACCCTTCAGTCCTACCCACCCCCACCTTCCTTCCAGACAAAACACCATAGCCTATGATTCTTCAGGAGCGGGGACAGATTCTGTGTCCCCTGACATGTCCTCTATACATGTCAACAGATGCTAGGTCCCCACTGGAAAGTTTGTGCTGGGACCAGAAGCTAATGTCTCAGTCCTGCCCTTTCCCTGGTTACTTTCTATTGCTATAACAAAAACACTGACCAAAACCGACTTGGGGAGGAAAGGGTTTATTTGGCTTACATCACAGTCCATCATCGAGGGTAATCAAGACAGGAACTCAGGGCAAGAACTTGGAAGCAGGAGCTGAAGAACAAACCATGGAGGATCACTGCTTACTGGCTTGCTCCCCTGGCCCATGCTCAGCCTGCTTTCTTATACAATACAGGACTAGCTGGGGTGGCACCACCAACAGTGGGCTGGGCCCTCCCACATCACTCAACTCACTCAACGATCAAGAAAATGCCCCCACAGACATGGCTACAGGCCAGTCCAATGGAGGAAATTCCTTAATTGAGGTTGCTTCTACCCATGTTAACAACTGAAGTTATCCAGTGCAAGAGGTTTGACTGCTCTTGGGGAAGGCGTGGCAACCACATGGTCCCTGGTTCCCTCAACATGCCCCTAGGGGCTCTTTCAAGGCAGAGTCCAGTTCCAGACACAGAATGTGTTTTGAAGTCATGATTCCCCCTCACCACAGACTGCACAAGAATTTCAGAGATGAGAATGCAGTGTATTCAAATTACCATCTATCCAAATCAGGATTCCAAAAAGAAAATGTAATATTCATGTTCGGCTTCTCATCTTAATTAATTTGTCCGCATTATTTCAGGAGTTCTAAAAAAAACCAGGACAGTCATCAAGGAAAATGGAACATAAATAAAGCCTTTCAATTACTATCCACCCAGCAGACTCATGGGAGATCTCTCTACCTGGAGGACAAGTGACTGGAGGACGCCGTGAAAAAGCCCCTGGGACAGGTGCTCATGGAAGATTAAACTTTAAAGTCATTTTACAAAACTCATGAAGTCTACATGGTCTTTTCTGGCATTTTGTATTAGTGAATTTCAATGTTCATAGTAATCGTAGGTCCACAGAACAACGACAGCTTTCCTAAACACCTCACATGTATCAGGCTGTACACTGACTGAAACTGAGACCGTGTCAATGTGTGGTTACCACCCAGAGTCTGCAAATCCCAGCAGCGTCCACTCTTGTGTCCTGCATCTTGTGCATTTGAGGTTGCCTCATGACGGGTATTCACAGCTACGGTGTCATACTGAGACCTTATAGATCCCCCAGTGCAGGACTGGAGAGATGACTCAGTGGCTAAGAGCACATCTTGCTTTTCCAGAGGACCCCAGTTCTGCTCCCAGCACCCACATGGAGCTGCTCACAACTGCCTCCAAGGGGATTTGATGCCTCTGGCATCTGTAGAGACCTGCACACACATGGACAGACACACATACACACATAATTAAAATAAACCTTTAAAGAAATATGAGTGCATTACTTGCATGTATGTGAGTTCACCCACATCATCAATGCCTGCAGAAGTCAGAAGAGGGCATCTCCTGGAACTGGAGTTACGGTTGGTTATTAGTTGCCACGTGGGTGCTGGGAACCAAACCTGAGTCCTCTTGCAAGAGCAAACAGTGCTCTTAACCACTGAGCCAACTCTCTGGCCACCCATGCTTGATTTGGGGGGGGGCCTCTTTTTTGAGACAGGGTCTCCCTGTAGCCCCAACTGGCCTAAAACTCATTATGTAGACCAAGCTGGCCTTGAACTCACAGAGATCAACCTGCCTCTGACTCCTGAGTGCTGGGATTAAAGGCGTGTGCCACCATGCCTGGTGCCTATGCTTTTTTAATGAAGCAAAGTTGAGTTTTATTAAGAAAAAGCTTTAGGGGCTGGAGAGATGGCTCAGCGATTAAGAGCACTGGCTGCCCTTGCAGAGGACCTGGATTCAGTTCCCAGCATCCACATGGCAGCTAACAACTGCACATAACTCCAGTTCCAGGGAATCTGAAGCCCTCTTCTGACCCCCATGGGTATTGCATGCACAGGTGTACTTATGTATATGCAGGCAAAACTGTCATACACATAGCATAAAAATAATTGTTTTTTAAAGTTTTAATGTAGAGCAGGGCATGGTCGCTTTAACCCCGGCACTCCAGAGGCAGAAGCAGGCAGATCTCTGTGAGATCAACATCAACTTTGTCCACATAGTGAGTTCCAGGCCAGCTGAGGCTACAAGGAGACCCTGTCTCAAACCCCTTCCCCCAAAAAGAGAGAGAGAATATAGATATTTACTCACGTATAAACAGAAGTTCCCAGAAAAAGAAAGAATGGCTCCTGTGCTGATGATTCAACAAAGCCAAGCGGCTTAACTTCATGATTACAGTTAAAACCTTAAAACGTGTCCTTCTATTTCAGGCATTTCTTTTTTAATATTTTATTTATTATTTTTATTTTATGTGTATGAGTGTATTGCCTACATGTATGTAAGTGCACCCATGTCATGCAATGCCCACGGAGGACAGAAGACAGCATCAGATTCCCCTGGAACTGGAGTTAGGGATGGTTGTCAGCCACCATGTGGGTGCTGGGAATCGAACCCAGGTCCTCTGCAAGAACAGTCAGTGCTCTTAACCACTGAGCCGTCTCTCCAGCCCTCCCTTGAGCATTTCTTGTAGGGCAGTTCTGATAACAACAACTCCCTCAGTTTTCATTGGGGTCGCCTTTGGAAGGGAGTCTGGCCACATGCTGAACCCGCAGTTAACAAGCTCTACTTTTCTACTGCCACATAAGCACTTCCTGTGACCACCTGTGGCCTCTACAATATCTGATGACAACTATGTGGATAATCTTGAGGGTCCCTTGTGTGTCACTTCTCTTGTGTGTGTGTGTGTGTGTGTGTGTGTGTGTTTCTATGTGTGGATGCACATGTGTGGGACATATGTGTACATGTATATGTGTGTTTGTGTGTGGAGCACATATGTAGAGGCACATGTGTATGTTATGTGTGGGTACACATGTGCAGGGGCACATGTATGCATGTATATGTGTTTATGTGTGGGGTGCACATGTGGAGGAGGCACATGTGTACATGGGGGACGGCCAGAGGTCAACCTCAGGTGTCTTCTTCGATCACGCTCCACCCTGTTCTTTGAGACAGGGTCTCTCACGTTTACTTGAAACTTGCCGACATAGCTAGACTGGCTGGCCAGTGTGCCCAGAGACCTTCCTGTCTCCACCTCCCCAGCAGGGGTCACAGGGGCTCATTACCATTCTAGCTCTTTGATGTGGTCTGGATTGGAACTCGGGTTCTGGGGCCTGTGCGGCCAGCACTCCACTGACTGAGCATCTCCCTGGCCCAGTCTTTGTCTTGGGTTCGTTCTGCTTCGAGTTTGGTGAGCTTCTTGGAGGTTTATATTCAAGTATTTCATAAATGTGGGGATTTCCAGCCAATATTTCTTTAAATGTTCTCTCTGCCAGCTTTTCTCTCTTCATCTGGAGCTTGTGTGACATACACACAGATCTGCTGGATGGTGTCCATGGACCACTCAGGCTAACGTCACTGTTTCTCTTTTTTATTATTTTTATTTTATGTGTATGAATGTATTGCCTGCATGTATGTAAGTGCACCTGTGTAGTGCAATGCCTGTGGAGGACAGAAGAGGGCAACAGATCCTCTAGAACTGGAGTTACAGATAGTTGTTAGCTGCTGTGTGGGTGCTGGGAATCAAAGCCAGGTCCTCTGCAAGAGCAGCCAGTGCTCTTAACCACTGAGCCATCTTTCCAGCCCCAACACTGTTTCTCTTTCATCTTCTGTCTTAGACCTGGTAATTTCAGTTTACCTTTTTAACTTACTGATTTCCTTTTTCTGCCCAAATTTACCTTTAACTGTTTTTTCTAAATTTTTTACTTCAGTCATTTTTGCTTTCAAAATAGATTTTAGATTTCATTTTTACTTACAGTTCCATTTTGTTTTACATTGTTTTCTTGATTTTGTGTGTATGTGCATGTTCGTGTGTGTGCATATGTGTGTACATGCACAGAGGCCAGAAGACAAGCAGGGGTGCCTCTCTCCTTGTTTTTATGAAGCGGGGTCTCTCACTGGCCTGGAACTCATCAAGCAGCCTAGGCTGGCTGGGCAGCCAACCCCCAGGATCCAGTCCTCTCTGCCTCTCCAGTGCTGGTACTACAAGCACTGCTATGCCCAGTTTTTTTACATAGTCATGGAGATTAAAATCAACAAATTTTTTAAAATGAGTTATATTTGAGGAGGAAGCATAAAAATTTACATCATGTTAATTAGTAGAGGTGATAAACATTACCATTGAAATATATGTGATGACTTTATATCCATACACAGGTGCCAAGGATCGGGTGCAACCGACCATGACTAGTAATAATGAGATTCATACAGATTAGAGCTGCACGTACCAACATCTCAGTGTTATGAGCAAAAACAATGAATCTTTCTGTAAGAAACAGTATATTCTAAAATGAAATGGAGATCTTTTTCAAAGGTTAAAAACTCATTCAATTTTACATCTTACAGGGCTTATACTGAGTTTAATATTGTATCACTGTATTAATTCAACTGTGAACCGAAAACTTAAACCCACTTGTGAAACCACTTTTG
This sequence comes from Nannospalax galili, assembly GCF_000622305.1. Lineage (NCBI taxonomy): Eukaryota > Metazoa > Chordata > Mammalia > Rodentia > Spalacidae > Nannospalax > Nannospalax galili. The sequence goes on from NW_008359444.1 coordinate 185,971, forward strand.
AAAGAGATGTGTCTTTGCTCTGGAAATTGTTATTGAGTATGTTAAAGCTGTAATGAAATTCTTCTAAAAAATAAAAAAATAGGAAAAAATCAGATGTGTCTTGTACAAATATTTTCTCCAAGACTACAACAGACATTCTCATTTTCTTGGCATTGTCTCCGGTAGAGTTGAATTTTCACTCTTCACGAAATCCAGCTTGTCAATACTTTCATGAATTACGACCTTGGCATTATGTCTAGGAGAGCATCATCACCTAGGCCATCTGGGCTTCAGCCTGTGTTATCTTCAGGGAGTTCTATAGCTGGATATTATGTCTCTGATCCATCTGACTTAACTTCAGTGAATGGTAAAAGGTCGGTTTCTAGATTCAAATTTCTGTCACATGGATACCCAGTTGTCCCACCAACACTTATTCAAAAGATTATCCTCTCTCTTCGGTTGCTTCTACCCCTTTGCCATAGATCAATGAGGGTCTACATTCAGGCTCTCCATTCTGTTTTATTGAACTGTTTGTGCATTCTTTGGTAATACCACACTGCTGGCATCCTGTGGCTTTTGTAATAAGTCTTGAAGTCAAGCTCCTCAGTCTTTGACTTTCTTCTTCTGCAATATTACACTGGCTCTTACACATTTGGAATTTTTCCCTTTCCATATAAACTTTAGAATCAATTTGTCCATATTCTGTGCAAAATAACTTACAAGAATTTTAATAGGAATTGAACTGAACCTGTGAACAAAGTTAGAAGAAAGATTTTGACAATATTGAGTCTTTCTGCCATAAATACGGGATGTGCCTCCCTGTGGTGAACATGGTATGTGTCTCCCTGTGAACACTGGATATGTCTCCCTGTGGTGAACACTGGGTGTGTCTCCCTGTGGTGAACATGGTATGTGTCTCCCTGTGAACACTGGATGTGTCTCCCTGTGGTGAACACTGGATGTGTCTCCCTGTGGTGAACACTGGATGTGTCTCCCTGTGGTGAACACTGGATGTGTCTCCCTGTGGTGAACACTGGATGTGTCTCCCTGTGGTGAACACTGGATGTGTCTCCCTGTGGTGAACACTGGATGTGTCTCCCTGTGGTGAACACTGGATGTGTCTCCCTGTGGTGAACACTGGATGTGTCTCCCTGTGGTGAACACTGGATGTGTCTCCCTGTGGTGAACACTGGATGTGTCTCCCTGTGGTGAACACTGGATGTGTCTCCCTGTGGTGAACACTGGATGTGTCTCCCTGTGGTGAACACTGGATGTGTCTCCCTGTGGTGAACACTGGATGTGTCTCCCTGTGGTGAACACTGGATGTGTCTCCCTGTGGTGAACACTGGATGTGTCTCCCTGTGGTGAACACTGGATGTGTCTCCCTGTGGTGAACACTGGATGTGTCTCCCTGTGGTGAACACTGGATGTGTCTCCCTGTGGTGAACACTGGATGTGTCTCCCTGTGGTGAACACTGGATGTGTCTCCCTGTGGTGAACACTGGATGTGTCTCCCTGTGGTGAACACTGGATGTGTCTCCCTGTGGTGAACACTGGATGTGTCTCCCTGTGGTGAACACTGGATGTGTCTCCCTGTGGTGAACACTGGATGTGTCTCCCTGTGGTGAACACTGGATGTGTCTCCCTGTGGTGAACACTGGATGTGTCTCCCTGTGGTGAACACTGGATGTGTCTCCCTGTGGTGAACACTGGATGTGTCTCCCTGTGGTGAACACTGGATGTGTCTCCCTGTGGTGAACACTGGATGTGTCTCCCTGTGGTGAACACTGGATGTGTCTCCCTGTGGTGAACACTGGATGTGTCTCCCTGTGGTGAACACTGGATGTGTCTCCCTGTGGTGAACACTGGATGTGTCTCCCTGTGGTGAACACTGGGTGTGTCTCCCTGTGGTGAACAGAACAAAGTTAGAAGAAAGATTTTGACAATATTGAGTCTTTCTGCCATAAATACGGGATGTGCCTCCCTGTGGTGAACATGGTATGTGTCTCCCTGTGAACACTGGATATGTCTCCCTGTGGTGAACACTGGATGTGTCTCCCTGTGGTGAACATGGTATGTGTCTCCCTGTGGTGAACACTGGCTGTGTCTCCCTGTGGTGAACATGGTATGTGTCTCCCTGTGAACACTGGATGTGTCTCCCTGTGGTGAACACTGGATGTGTCTCCATGTAGCCAGGTCCTCTTTGACATTATCCATGTGGGTTTTGTCATTTCCCTAACATTATTTTGTTCAAATTATGCCTAATGATTTCATGTTGGTGTAAAATAGATGGTAACACATTTTCAGATTTAAAATCTGTTTTTTCTGCTAGTAGGTAGGAAGCAATCAACTCTTTGGTGCCTTAATTCTGCATCCTGGAACTTTGCTATAACTGCTTATTAGTTACCGGACTTTATGGCAGTCAATTCTGCAGCCCTTCTACACAGATAAGAATAGTTTCACAGTTCTTTCTTTCTAATATATCCACTTTTTGAGACACGATCTCACATGGCTAGCTTTGAACTCACAGAGGCCAGGCTGCCTCTGCCTCCCAAGTATTAAAGGTGAATGATGCCACACCTGGCCCAGTCTACACACTGTTTCCCCTTCTTGTCTTGTCACATTAGCTATGACTTCCAGATCACATTGAAAAGCAGCCGGGAGGTGGGAGGGCACATCCTAGCCTTGTTCCTGGACCAGCAACTCTCTTACTGTATTTTCTTTTCTGGAGTATAATATATATTTGGTCTTTTTGAAACAGGGTCTCTCTGTAGCCCCAGCTGTCCTAGAACTCACTAAGTAGACCAGGCTGGCCTTGAACTCACAGAGATCTGCCTGCCTCTGCCTCCCAAGTGCTGGGACTAAAGGCGTGTG